>NW_026892555.1:30085000-30412500 GCF_033815535.1 Pezoporus flaviventris
CTGATTTAAGGGATGACTTTGTAGCAGTGTTTCCAGTTGTCAGCTCACCTAGATCTGGTCCACTGAGGCTGCAACAGCAGCTGCAGACAGGTGTCCTACTCTTCTCCATGCTCAGCAGTGGACTGCGGCTATTGTCTCAGCCGGAGACATTGTCAGCCTTTAGGAATACCAGAGATCAAATGTAGAGGTCATTAGCTAGCACCTTTTGGTCTTGCTATAATAACATCCCGATTGCATACGTGGCAATTTACATAGCATTACCCATTATGCTTTGTGCTGCAATTTTGCTTTTGGAGGTCACTCTAACTTGATTAACTCTCTTAAGAGTCCTTTTTGAAGCATCAAAGCCCTTTATTTACACATTTTACTCTATTTCTTGCTGGCAGCTTCTTTGAAACTAAGGTGCTTTGTTGAATTAAATGGGAGTACTGAAAATTGTAACCATGAAAAAAAATCCATAAGGTAATACCCAAAACCTTCAATAACAAAATGTCCAATTAAAACCAGCCAGGTGGCCTTGGCAGGCTTACAGCCTTTCTGATTTTGCAAACCTCAGTAGATATTTTTAATTATTTTTTTCTGTATTATTTATTTGTTTTATCTGTGATTAGAAACACTATCTGTCTCTTGTTAATTTTGTTCAGCATTACCTGTTCATAGTGGACGTGCCTTACACTAGGTATCTGTCAGAATTTTGGATTCTATACCCATTATCAATATTGATAGCAGTTATCAAACCTCAAAATACATGTGTCTTTTAAATATTGGCTGTCACAGTGTGATGAGTTGTATTGGATTGTATGTTGTAGAGTGTAGCACAGAGCCCAGTGGGGCTCAGTTTTAAAGATGAGCATACTGAACTCAATGGCAAAGCGTAGAAGCAATGTAAACACATAAAACACAGATAGAGAAACACAAGGGCACACACACAAAACTGGTGTTCAGTGTATAATGGAAATCTATAAAAAATTTTCAACATCCTTATCTTTGGTTTTTCAATTTAATTTAATTATGTAAGTAAAATAGAAATTTTGGTTTTACATCTGATAGACTGGATAAAATTTGCAGTAAACTTTGAATAATTAGTTAAACAGAACATGCTTAAAGGTTAAAATACTCAGAGAAATGCAAAATAGAGGAAAGAAATGGTGTAAATTGACCTGTGCTATATAGGAGGGAGGAGGTAATCATGCTCTGTTATGCAATTTACAGGATAGTGGTCTAGTAAAGCATTAGGAGATGTCTGGGAAATATGATCCATAACACAACTACTGAATCTCTGTGAAATCCTTGCTATTTTTGAATATTACTGAATGCATTTTTGTTCAAGATAACTTCACACCCTTAAAAAACAAAAATCAGAAAATTTCTTTACACTTGTTTTTTGTTTGTTTTTTTTTTAACAGCAAAAATTAGTGTCATTAGTGCTTTAGAGGCAACATACATGCATCTGTATGTGCATAATGTCATCATATTAGCTCATGAGTCCAGTCTTACTTTTACACTCCTAAACAATCTCAAAACATTTTATATTTTCTTTTCTGCAGAAATTTGCATATTAATGCAGTCTAATTGGCTACTTTTGTAGCCTTTAATGCTATCTGCAGTATTCAGATATTTTTAATAGGGAAGCTGTAGAACAGCTTTTGGCTCTTTAATGGGGACTTTAAAAGTATATAATTATCCCTTTGTGCATACAAACTAAGAGAAACACTTTTATACTGACAGAGGGTTGTTGCTATTATTTTTTCTATTTTTTTTCTTTCTCTAAAAGGTGATGGTGAAGAATTCACTTCTAGCGAGCTAAAATGTGGTATTTTAATTAAGTGGAAAACTTGAAAAGGGAAGCTTTTTGCAGAGGGGGCTCAATTGCTTCTTACAACCTTTCTGAAAAGGGCAGAGTGTTAAAACAAACCTCACACTTTTATTTTCAAAAGGAAAAAATCAGAAGCTAAGGATAATCTCTCCATTAGTATTATTAAAAGTGTTCAGCTTTCTTCACATGCTTTAGAAGCAGACAGACTTGTCATGAGCATCACATTTGCAAGCACTGTCACAGCTACTGAAGGCTCTGGTAAAAGCACAGAAGTGCGTTAACAGTAACTACAAGCAGCCTTTGGGGAACAATAGGCTTGCCTATACTGTGCCCAGCTATTCAAAAAAACAAGTTGCTTTATTATACTCTATACTCGTGTTAGTGCTCATACAGTGCTTGACCCAGCCTCATTTTTTGAAGTACTGTCACTAGTTCTAGCCACCTTTTTCATTCCCTTTGGGTTAGCTAATTTGACTGTTGTAGCATTCACCAAAATAACAGTGAATCCAGCATGTAACATCCAACGTTCTACTGCTCCAGAGAGGAACCTTCCTTCAAAGTTTATTCGTTTTTTTTTTTCCTGTGCATACACACATTTGATCATTTGTCTTCTTCTAAAAGAACAACAACAAAAAAAGAAAGAATAATCTAAAAATTATTTAATTATCTTGACACATACATGTTGACAATAATTATATATAAAAAGCTGTTGGTATTAAGACAATAGCAAAAAAAGTAACTCAGGACTTGCAGAACAATTGTAATAGCATCATTAGTGCCATAAAACTTCTCAAGCATGTCAGAATCACTCAGCAAGAACAATGTGGGACACTGTTACAAAAGCCTTGTCTAACTAGGAAGTAATTTCTGTTTGGATTTCATTGTGTAGTTTTGGCAATTAATCTTCTCTAGGTTGGTTGCACTGTTGAATAAAAATACATTTTAACATGCTGTGTGAATGCCTTACATGGGGTGAAGGAAAGTGGACTAAATTTGCATGACCATACTTTCGCTACTATAATAAAGCCATGACTGCAGTATCATCAAGCTGAATAAGTAATCACCTAGGATAGTGTTTTTAGATTTATACTTTTTTTTTTCCTTAGGTCAAGTAAGTCTCTAACTGACATACTTTTATAAGATTAGGAAAGATGTAACTAGGTTTGGCATCTAATCTGTTTTAGACACTGGTTCATTTTTTTCATCAGCTCTATCCATAGAGAGTCAAGGTCACCCAACATATAGACAGAATAGACTGTACTTCTGCATGAAAAATAAAACAAGGGGAGCACAGGCGTTTTTGAAAGAACATCTGAAACTCTAATCCAGGCACTGTGAAAAAAGAACGGCCTGATGTCAAATGGTGAAATAGACTTTCTAAGAGCAACAAGTTATGTGCAGGTCTTGGTAGGTTGTATAGCAAGCCAGAAATGCAATTGTACTTCAAACACTTTTGACTTGTTGAAGCACAGAAATGACAGCCGCTGCTTCTTGTCCCTTTCATAACCGTAATTTACTGGTCTTTAAAAAGGACAAAACTAAAACCACCTCAGCTCCTATGTGTTTCAGGTGACCAAATAGCCACAGAACAGGTCAAAACATCAAAAATTAATAAAAATGTGCTCTGAACATGCTCAGCTATAAAAGTAGCTGCGTAAGTGTTTAGTCTAATAACAGAAGTAAAAGTACAGTTCAATAATTTTATTTTTCTAAAGATAAACTGTTGAATGCATTCTTATCTTCAGAAACTAAAAATATAGATGAATATCTTCAGAAACCCCATCAATTCTCCAGTTACAATAAAAGTAATTACTGTGCAAGGCAGTTTTTGTATAACATGGAGGAATTAAGATTTCCTCACTAGTCACCCACAACTGAATCCTCGCATAAGGAAATCTGAATATGTGTCTCCAGCAAACAACCAGAAACCAGGGACAAAATGACCCTCAAGATCAGTTCAGTAAAATTATTAAACTGAAAGCAGATGTTCAGGGAGAATAGTTAATACCACAAACCTAAGCACTGGGCCATTTGTTTGAAACTCAGTCAGGAAGGTTTGACTGCACGAGGTTATCTTAAAAACCAGCAGGGAAGGGTTAGATTCCCCTTGCTGACCAAGTCCTGTATATTCATATGAAATAGTGCTCAAATACGTTTTAAAAGAACAGTTCTCTTTTTGTGTGCTTCTGGCACTAAATGTAAGAAGAACACAAGGCAGACAGGAAAAAGCATATGGTTCATCAGCACGGTACAGATTCCTTAAAAAGACTCTTTGATTATACATCTATGAGAAGTGGACTGTTGTATACACATATTATCTTGATGAAATCATTCTCAGAATATTTAGGAATGTTCCCTAGTAAGACTATTGAAAGATTCACAGTATTTTTCCATTCATTACAGTAATTTCCACAAAAACTCAGACCAACGCCTAAGTATCCAAGGCATAGATCATAAAACAGCTTTTTACCTGAAGATGTTGCTTTAGATATGCAGCAGGAGAGATGAAAAACAAAATGTCAACCCAACTTCTGTGTCCCCTGGAAAACAATCCATATAAATTATATGGAATACAATTGCTGATATATTCGATCAAGTACCTTTGTATGAAAGAAGCCTGAGATTTAATATGCTGGAAATCTCTATTTCCTCTTGCAATGGCCGCTGGAGAGGATGGCTCTCTCCATCTCACTGCTGTGAGTTACTTATGGAAAATAAACTGCAAAGAACGAATTCTCCCTCTCACATGCTACACCTGGCTTGTGGACAAAGATAACGGCTCTAGTCCCTGTTGCTTCCCGTTCTTCTTTTCTTCAGATGACTTAATTCATCACAAGCAGGGAAAGCAATAAAATATAAGGGAGAAGCAAGTGCTGCAGCATGAACATAAAATGTGCCTTTTATATATTCAAATTTATATCCAGTTGTAGGAAATATTCATGACTAATATTAAAGTAAGCCCAGAATTAGGGAAAATGCAACAGACATATATTGAAGTGAGCATTTTATTATGTGCTATGTCAGTCAGATTAAAGAAAAGAGTGCATGACACCGACAGGATATTGCATGTATATCAAGCAATCTATTTATATATGACAGGGAGGTTTTGATTTCTGGAAGGAGTGACAACCCAATGAAATAACTGCTCGCCTTCAAAATTACTATAGTCTAAATGTGTACCCTTTATAATAAAATTTTAAATTACAATTAACAAAATGTAGATAAATATGTTTGGGAATTAGTTCTGACATACAGAATTGAGGAAGAAGAAATAATCTATAAAGATACCAAGAGGTTTCTGAGTGTTATCAGCACCTGGCTCTGAGAAACTGAATGAAGAAAGCACTGGATATTTCTCTGAGAATCCCAGAGAAGGTAATTTAATAAAAGGGCAGATTCATTTGATGACAAAAAGGCCTTGAAGTAGAGGTGGGGGTAGGAAGTTATAGCATGCTTTTTTTTCATTTTCCCCCAAGACCAGCATATAAACTGGAGAAGTGAATCTGCTGTGGTTAACAATATCTGATAAGGATGTGAGCCTGTTTGTAATAATAAATTGCAATGTCTCACATGCTTCACTTGTTTTAACCAAGTTAAAACTTCTGTTTTATTACATCAGTGTTTCTGATCATTTGCTTCCTGCTCTGGGGTAGAATTGAGTAAATATCTGCAAAGACAGAAACTTCAGTGCTAGAAAAGAGATAATTGTTGCATCATTTTTAAATAGCCCTTGCTGGGAGAAAATGAAATAGAAACAAAAAACGCACCACAAAACAAGAAGACCAAAACCATCACAGAAAAAGGACTAAAGCTGAACCCACTAACTCCATTACCTGCAAAGATAAAGTGCAGTGAAATAGAAATTCTTTGAGTTCACAATCATTACACTTGGATGCTTATATGAGAGTAGGATAAAGGAAAAGAACAATCAGTGGTCAATTTACTTTATTTCTTTTTCTAGAATTATAATTTACATGACTGTTACATGTTTTTAAGTTTATCTGAGCAGAACACATACAGCCCATCTGACATTTAGTCCATAAAGTAGGCAGAATGAGAAAAGCAGATATTCTGTGTGAGACGTGTCAACCTGCATTCTCAGCAGCAATGAAAATTACTGTAGTCAAATCTCTTTCTCTTATTTCTATGAGATTTCAGCAATAACCATTTGGTGCATTTGGGGGAGCTACAGGACAGATGCAATCACGTATGGCTTTGTACATCAATAATTTCAAACTGTATTTTCTCATAACCTTTCCTTCTTTGTTCAAAAGGAGACTTCCATTTTAAATTGTAATCTATGACTTTTGAAACAGATGTTAAAGTGTCTTGCCGACAAATTCTTCTGGTTGATTTTCTTCTCTCTTCTTTCTTCTCCTTCTTGCTGTTTTAAAAAGCCATCATGGTAGCATTATGTGAAGGTGAAAGGTACTAGACTGTAAGGTGACAATTAAGCTCCCATCTTTTAGTGGGATTGCTGTGGGGATTATGTATTTAGGAGATGATAATCAAAGTTGCACTCTGATGTTAAAATTCAGCATATATTAGCTACTTATAACCAGAGATTAAACCATTTCCATAACACACTGCTAACATCTTAGTCTGAATACTTTCTACTTCCAAATCTCACTCTACATTAAGCTTGATTACTTGTGGCTTCATAATGCATTTGCTAATATCATCTTAATCCTTCAGTGGTATTATACTGTATAACAATGAATAACGACCCAGATACAGGAGCTGCTGTATCACAAGATCGAAGGAAAATTTAATGCAAGGAAGCAAAATTATCTGAGGTTGTCATGCTTAAATAATAATTATTAATGCAGGCTAAGAAAAGCCTGGCCTCTGATTGGATAAAAGCTGCTAAAACCCAGCATGATCTTTACCTTCTTATCTCCGGCTCAAACTTCTGTTAAAAGCAGGTGCTTCCTGTACCAGACCTCACCCTGAGCAGCAGCATGACTGCAGATTTATATGCTCTTGCACCCTAACCTGAAATGAAAGCAGGTTCTTCTCAGAAATATTTAAAAGATGAAAGTTTCTAAAAACAAAGTACAGAATTAAGCAAACATTTTTGTGATATAAACTGCTTGTTTTGAAAATGTCAATGCTTTCTCATTTTTTATTTGAAGAACAAAGTGCATTTCTCATTGGAACTAAAGTGTCTTTGTGATTAAAATTAAAATCAGTATCATATACCAGCTGCTCGCATAAGGAAATGAAGACCACGTAGATGAAACAAAACTAAACTGTGTTAATGAATCAGAGAACACTTTTTTAGCTGGGCATAATATCCATCCTTACTGCCTGTCCTCAACTATCGTGTAGAATTACACATTTCCTGCACTCCATTGCAGAAGTGGCTGTATTTCACTTAACTAATTCCTCTCTCCCTCTCTCCCTCCCTTTTTCTCAATGTTTTTTTTAGAACTGAATGGCTTGATATGGATATAAATGTTCACTGTTATATTTCCCTGCTTATCAGAGCTTTGTAAGACTGAATGCTGTAAGAGAATTTTGGATTTGGAGGATGCCAGCTTCTTTCTTATTTCTGTTAGGAAATCAAGATTGAGATATTTGCACACATGCCTAGGAGATATAAGAGTTAGGTCTGCACTGTCTTTTGTAGCACATCTATGGCTCTCTTCAGGATCTTATCAATTGTCCCTCTAGACATCAAGATGCCAGTGGAGTTGAGAGCTGCTGCTGGAATTTTGTGAAGAAAGCAAAACACCACAGCCTTCAGCAAGAACAAGCAGGACACCTAGAAGTTTAATATGACCCCAAATAATACGGGAAAACTACAGACTTTAGTCGTTAGTCTTTGAAGCACGGTGTAGATGAATTGGGCAACAGAGCTGATGTCCTTTGAGATGATCTGCCATCTCATCAGGTGCAACATATGCGAAACCTAAGAAGCTTTCTCTCTCCTCTAAAAAGGGTGATGCATAGGTATTGTATGCCGAGTCCCTAACATAAGAGGATGCTCTATTGCAGTCCCAAGGTAGCTTATGGCTAAAAAGAAAACTATAGTCTTACTCATTCCCTGCCTCAATTTATACGTTCTTGTAATTTGTAAAACAAAGAAGTGAGCAGTGACTGTTCCACAGACCAAGTGGGTTGCTGGTATTTCTTTTGATGGTACCTTGAATGAGAAGAGTGGTAGGGACAGCAGAGGACATTGAAACTAACTATTTCACCTTGTAAACATTTGGGTTGAGAAAGTTATTTCAGGATCCTTCACTGGATGATGGACCTTTGTGTCTGAGTGCCAGACTCACTGAGCACATAGAGAGGAATTAGCCTGGTCTACTTTGCTTCTACCAAAGGACTCTGAGTAGTTACACCTGACTTCAACTTCTCTCTGCTTCCTAGCAGAGGACCTCCTATTCTTTTGTGCCTCCCTTTCTCTCAGATGATTTTCCCATTATTACTGGATTCTTTAATTTTCCTGTCTGTGGAAAATGAGCTTGAAAAGAGTGTACTGTATGTGTTTGACAGTATTTCTAACTCGGTGATAGCATTTTAATGTCTTGTTTTTAGTGGCTATTGAATTTGGCAGCCTAGCCGGTAAAAAGTGAGGGAAGGGGGCTGCAGAAAGCCTGCAACTCTTCTCGATTCCTATCATGTGCAGCTCTGTCTGATGATGTATTTATTCCCAGTTTCTTGAGAAGTAACATTTTACTGAAGAAACATTTTACTTAGACAGTGTAAAAAGAGGTATACTTAAGTGTTCTCATTTGAATTCTTCAGATGAGAAATTTATGTCCCAACTTTCATTCCACTGAAGTCTGGGGCAGAAACTGCATAAATGAATGAATAAATAAATACAGATAGTAGCAGGTGCAAGATTCATCTCTGAAGTATGAAACAGCATCATCTCACAGGAGGAGAAGATCTGTCAGGTCTCATGCTGCAGACATCTGACAGTAACTGAGGCATTCCCAGAGCCACATGATGGCCTGGTGCCAGGCACAGCTGATGGCCTCACCAGCCGGTTGCATCTGGCACCCAGAGCTCTGTGAGGGCTCCAGCAGAAGGCTGCAGCATCAGGTTGCCACTGGGAACTCTCTGAATTTGAGCTCTTCTCAGGTGTAGCCCGTTGCAATATCACAAACCTGCCTCCAATAATTTAGGCCCTGTGCCATACCTTTTACCCTCTTAAGTTATATGTCCAAAATAGGGAGACTTCAGACTGGGTGAAGAAATAGAGAGGCCTGGGAGTGGGACAGAGGAGTCTTACAGCTTTGCTATTATTGCAGTTTTATGGGATTTCATGGGAGGAACTGTAAGCAACATTAGCTCCATCTCTCTCTGTTAGTCAGTTTTAAAGATTTGATCACTTTCTAGAAAAAATATTTTCTCTGCATGTCCAAGCTTCTCAGGAAATTTATATTCTTTTATATGTTAGGAACACATTTATAGAATCCATATCATGTTTTCAGTATTAAATACTTACGGTACTGTGTAGGCCAGTGAAAAAGAGTCCTTTTTAGTGTCATTCATACGAAAGGTATACAGTAAGCTGTTTCTATTCAGTGTTTTATTGTTTAACTAGGGCAGGGTAATGGTAAATATTTACTTGAATATATAATTGACCAACATTAGAAGGCAAATTCTAATTTATGTCTAAGAAGACATTATAAATTGCCTTCTGCATTGCACGTAAGGAAATCTAGACTGTGATAGCAGTGAAATTTGCTTTACAGTTAACTGTTTTATCTGTCTATTTAGTTGTGAGCAAAGCTGAAGCTGATTAAATTGTGTGCAGGCATTGATTAATACCTGGAAACCACAAATTCATTGTTGTGAACAAATCTGTTAGTTCACACAGAGCAGAAAGAAACTGAAATTCCACACGTGTGGAAAAATGAATTTGTCTATGGTTCTCTCCTCTATAGTGACAATAAAAATTACAAAATAGCGAGAGTACAAAATTGAGACAGCAGAATAGATGCTAACGTTTGGATCCAGAATTAGTAAGGAAAAGTTGGGGGCTTTTGGAAAGATGTTGTGGACAAAGAGTTCATATATAACACTGTAAAACCCTGGATTCTGAGTCTTTAATAGTGATTTCTTTGTATTTTGGGGGAAAATAATATAGAAATCTTCAACACTGTATCCCAAGGTCATTTTCTTGAGACAATGCTCCCTACATCTCTTATAAAACCTAAAACAGGGGTTTACGTCTGCTGTGCCAAAGAAGAAACATCTTTTTGTAAAACTCAAAGAAGTACATGCTTTTTATGTTAGACAGGTCCAACCTTCATGCAAGAGGTTTAGCTTGTTCAACCGAAATACCCAAGATGCAGATAGAGAATTCACAGGAAGGAACCTGAAGTAAATAATACCACACATTTCCCCTTTAAAATTAATTAAGCTCCTGATGACAGCATAGGTTCAACCAAACCAGCATTCTATAGTATTTTTTTTAGCCTCTCCTCTCTCCTCATCTGATCATACATCAGATTTGGTATCTCCATCACTTATAATACCCCAAGTTCACCTGTATTTATCACCAGCTCTGAGATATCAGAGTTCTACCTTATCACTCTCCTAGTCTCCAGTCAGTTGACTGCTTTCACATTGCACTTTGTAAGACATATTACTCCCCCTTGTCTTTCTCCGTGTAGTTTATGTTCACAGTTCCTAATCATTGGGAGCATCAGAAGCATGTATTAAAGTCAAAAGCAAACTAGACCTGACTTTTCTGGCTTAATAATTGACACACATTACATTAAAATAAGACTAAAAATGTCCTTAATTGTATTCATTTTTCCTCCAGAAATTAATCACCTTGAACAAAATACCCAATGACTTGTAAATCAGGCATTACAAAAGCCTCTTTAAACTGTACACAATGCAGTCAGTATAAAAGTCTCTTTTCAAATTTATATCAAGAATATGCCGACAATGTGTGGTTATAACCTCATTTACAGAAGCACGTTTATACTCACTTAAGTGGTAAAAAAAAATGTTTATTTTCATATATACTTTTACTATATTAGCAATTAATTACTATTTAAAATTTGCTATAATAATTAAGCACTTACAGTATTGCCTCAGGCAGATCCTAGATATAAAGGCTTTCATCATATAACAATTTCTGTGCATGTAGATTTGGATTTTTACAGCATACAGCTGTTTCAGAAGCCTGTATTCTCCTCCCAGCAGCAGAACTATTACAAAGATGAAGAAACATTGTGTTCAAGTTTCTGATTGCCTTTTTCTTCTTACAGACCTGGTTAGGTTGGTTGTACAGCAAAACAGAGTAAATCAGCTGGCATTCTACATCCTTATCTCTCGTAGAGGGAGTTTATTGTAGCTTCTGTTTCATGCTGGAAACTTCTGTCTTGTGCTGGAGACTTTTGTCTTGTGCTGGAGAATTGTCAGACTTTCATTTACTCATCTGGTTTGCCTTTATCTGCCTCTAGAACCTGAGCTGATTTTATAAAATCTTTTAACAATAATTTTACTTAGACAATTTTGACACAGTTAAAAGGGCACAGCCCTTTTCCATATGGACAGAGGACTGATCTTATATAAAGATACAGGAAGGTTTTCTTCTCTAAATGAGTGCTTAGCAGTTTAAAACCTGAAAATATGAAATACCATTTACATGCTGATTCTTTAGCTATATATAATCATTCTTGTTACAAATCTATCTGCATTTTCACTTTCTCTGTGTTAAGATTAATTTCAGGCTCAAATATTGGCTTTGTCCAATGAGTGTATGATGGACTAAGGTAATCCTCCCAGTCTCTGGCTTTAGTATCATGACTACTGATAAGAGAACCTTTAGCATTAGCCATACAAAAAGACATATTTTTATACTGGAAACCATGGATTGCTCTTTAATTTCCTTTGCTAATATTACTGCTTCACTTAGTTAAGGTACAGCACTTTTTAAACGAGGATTTTGCCACCTGCAGGAAAGAATTTTTAGCATATCTAGTCTCAGGTTTCCACCTAGTTGCCTTTCTAGTAAGTATGCCAATATGTGTCTGAGTAAAGTTCGTCTGAAAAAAAAAAAGGCAGTTAGTCTCAATGGGGAAAGATGAGCAGATGGAGAACCTAATGCTTTTCTCAGTAGTTTGTTAATTATTCTTACGCATAAAATCTGTGCCTGATTTCTAATTTAGAGATGAGAGGCGTCAGTTTCCAATTATTGATTCCTGTTTGGTTAGAAACTTTCTCTTCCAGACTAAAAAGCACATTATCACCTGGCTTTTTATTTCTAGGACTGTAGTTATTTAGGTAATCATGTATGGCCCCATATTATTTTTGATAAGAGTTCTTTGTGCATCTACTCATCCAAGCCAGAAACTCAACATCCTCCTGATTGCCAAGAAAATACGTTCTATGTTCTTTTTTGCCAAGCAACTCAAACAACAAAGTTGCATTTTATTCAGGTGCCAAAATTTCACCAAAAGGTTATCCATATTGCCATATATATGAAACAAAATTCTGTAACACGCCAGAGCTTTAAAAATCTGAGGTGAAAATATATTAAACTGAGTATTCATGTAAAATTTTAAGGGGTACTTTATGTCTCACATGGAAAGAAATTTAGAAAACAGAATGAAGAGACTTTGAAAGAATATGAGGCATTACTACTTATGAATCTCTACAGAGACATACATGTATGTCAATTTATCAAAAGATGAATACTGATTCCTTATTCCATTTAGTTTTGAAAAGAAGAGTGTATGTATGTGAGGTGACATTAAATATTGGAAATGTTGCTCAGTTAAGTGTGATCATTTAGTAATTAATATAACAAATGTGGAGAAAGCAGAGGAAGTTAGGCTTCAGATATGTCTTTATAGTAAAAAGAACTCTTTTTCTGATTGAAGAGGTTAGAATTAAATAAATCAATCATTCTTTGGGGGATTGGCTCATGGAAATAAATTATGAGGAGTCTGGAAGAGTTAGGAAGTGGATAGACTGGATGTCAGCAAGTAGCAAAGAAGTACACATTAAAGTAGGGGTCTTGCCTTTGTGTTCATCAAGTGCATAATATAGAAAGAATTCTTGAGCCAAAATAAAAATAAATATCAGTCAGTGCCAGAGACCTGCATTATCTCTGTATGGCATTTTCTGGGCTGGGTGTGGCTTTTACAATGGCTTTTTCCTTAAATTCTGGAAATCCTGGAGGATTAATTTAAATGAGAGAGCACTGGAAGAAACATGGGTCCCATTCATAGGTCAGTCACAGAATGAGTAAAGTTTTGGGTGAGCTTCTTAGTCAACTGTATGTCTTGGTTCCCCATATGAAAAATGGAATTAATGCCTCTTCATCTTGCTGTTTACAAGGATAAAATCTATGGAGCTGCTCATCATATAAAATTCTCAGAGACAATGGTGGTTAGAACCAGAATAGTTTTGGTTACTAGCTAAGAGGAAATGATGAATCTGTCTCAAAGTTTTTGTAAGAATCATGCTAAGTCCTTTAATGATTATTATACAGAAATACAAAATGGACTGCTGGTGAAGACAACATTTTTAAAAAGTGTTTTCCCCCAAATTGTCGGATATTCCAGTGTGAAGTATTAAGTTCAAGCCAGTTCTCTAGGATATACACAGATGGAAGTAAAATATTAAATGTTTCACCTAGCAGGCTTGAAAGCTTCTGACCAAAACATTGTATTTCTTTACTTCCAGCTGTGCGTGTCTAATAACATATTTCATGATGTTTAAATACCAACTCCATCATTCTACTCCTTGATATTGAGTGCAAGAAAAATGACTTAATTTGTTGATGAGCTGCATGTTACAGGCTGGCAGTAATGGCAGTGGTGATTTTAGTGGCTTAGTGCTCCTACCGCTGTTGCACCCTCCTCCCCCGCCTCTGAACTTGGATGCCTATACACATAGCACACCACTGTCTGTGTTCCCTGGTTCAGGATTTCATTTCACTACATCATAAGCTACTAACACAACCTTGTCATTGCAATTTGTCACACTTTTTTGTGTGCTCTGTATCTGACTGAATTCTCATCTCCCCAACCCAAAGGCTACTAGTCTGGAACAAATCTCTGAAACATAATGAAAAAGGATAAAAAAAAAAAGAGAAAAAAAGATACCCAGTCACCACCTTTTCTCCCATCCTCCCAACAGAAGGAGATACATAATTATGGGCAATAGTTTGTTCTCCTAGCTCTGTGTGCTGTACCAGATCAGCTAGGACTGGCTGTCAGGATCACATCCTGATGCTTGCTGCCACCTTTCTGGGTGCTGGGGTTGCTGTTCAGGATGCCCCAGGGCCAGCATGGGAGCACCTTCAGAAGAGCAGCTTGGCTTCTCCAGGATTTAAAATCCTTTTGTTGCCCTTTATCTTCTGGTCTTTCTTCTTGAGTAAATATGCAAAATTTAGGGGAGGAAATTCTTAGGGATCAACTGTGCTGCTTTTCAAGTTGAGCAGCTTTTGGAAAGGCAGAAGGAAGCACATACATCCAGGGTGTGAAAAAAAAAAACTAAGGGAAAAGCACCAGCTGCCATAATCAGTAAACAAGTAACCATGGGAGCAAAACATTGTGGGCCTACTTTAACCCAAGTATATACCTCACATTTCAGAGTTTTTGGTGTGGTTTGAATTTGTTTTAAATTGCATTAGTTAAGTTCGCTACTGTGACCTCAAGCAGGTAATTTTGCCACATACCTCACTTGCTCAAAAAACAACATTTTCATATGTTTCAAAAAAGAAATATTTTCATACATTTCTGTGAGAATAAAATCCACTGAGAACTACCAGATACAGATGTGTTTTAATGAATTTTTATGAGCATGCATCAAGCATTTCAGTACTCACTGTATTTCGTGGCATCAGAATAAGCATTTTTTCCTGAGCAGCCTGACAGAAATAGAGACTGCAGCAAAATCAACTCTATCGTAATGACACAGATTAAGATTTCAAATTTTAATTCATTCCTCTTGTACACCCTATGCCCTTCAACCAATATATACAATCAGGAAAGCAAGACAAAGCTACACATACATGCAATGTGACTCAAATAATGCTACTAGAAGAACCTTGACATCAAACAATTTTAGCTGCATTAAATATTGCATTAATTCTTTTCAACATGTAATGCATACTTTTGACACTGCTGGTCTATAAGAATTATACCTATATTCTGCTTTCTTTATGCCAAAGCGAAAATATGAGTCAAAAACAGTAGTGTTTTTAAGCAAGTTTCCCTATACGGCTTTGCTTCACTCTGCTTGTCTTTACATTTACCAGTTTTATTTCTTTTCTTTCTTTTAAACACCTTCAGCCTTGTTGACAGGATTGGGCTTCCTGTCAATACAACATACTTTTTTTCAAATATCAGCTAGTCATATTCAGTTAATTAATTTATTTACTGTACATCTGACCCAAATTTCTTTGTTGATTGGCAGATCAGACAACTCATTTACCCTCAAGTAATTTTTTTTTTCTATCATCTGATAAGAATTTTAAAATAGACAATTTCTAACTAAAAGAGAATAGAGTTCCTAACTGTTGGACTTTTTCTAAGCTTACAGACCATATTTGCAAATATGATATATGCAATAAAAGAGATATCAGATCCTCCTGTTTGCAAGTGAATCAAGACAATCAGAAGCTGTGCATCTCATCAAGGAGATCCTTACTGTCCAAACCTCTCTAGCTGTTTTACTGTATTGTATTTTCAGTGTAAAATGACTTCTTTCAGTGAAAAATTGCATTGTAGTCCTGCACTGTATACTATGCATGAATTTTTGATAGTGTTTCTCTAGTAAAGGTTATATCCACACTGAGGTATTTGCTTCCATTCTCAAACTGGGTCAGAGTAAGACAAGGCAACTAGAACAGGTGTGTCCACATCAATGAGCTGCTTCACCCAAGTGAGTTAGTTATTCCTAGAACACACTGGAATAAGGTAGCTATTAAGGATCCAGGGACAGTTCCACAATCCCTCAGCATGTCCTGTGCAGTGAAATATAGAAACCCTATCTGACCTCAAATGAGGCCCTGATTGTACAGTAAAGATATACCCAAAGAAAACCATCTTATGTCAAAATTATTTCTAAATTACTAGTATACATACATCACTTTGGGGTTCCAAGGCTACATTGCATATCTATACATGTAACTCACATGTACATTGCTAGTATGTTGAGTTCAAATGTGGTTTTATGCAAGAAATGCAGGCCCATTAAAGTGCAGACCTTTACAAATTTAGTTTGGGGTCTAGATCTTCAAGTTCCAAGGAAAGGTGATGGTTTATTTCTATATGATTTGCAATAAATTTAAATTTAATAAAACAGTTTTAAATATAATGCATCATACTGAATTCTGTCTCACAGACAAGTAAAAGGTGAATTTAAACTGAAAAAAAAAAAAGTCAATAAATGCTACTTTATTTCTTTGAGAAGTTTCCAATTTTCCAGAATGAAATTTTCACTGGTTTTCAGATTTTATGATAGATTTACATTATCTGCTAAGAGGAAAAGTCCTGAAATCAGAAGCTGGACCTGTTTTATCAGGAAAATTTTTGCTTGGGTCATTGTAGTTAACTGAGTTAGTTTCTGTATTATCCTTAAACTGTGGATCATTTTAATGATGAAGTTTTAGTTCATTTCTTGCTGATGTTTTGATATGTAGGAAAGCACTCTATGAGGGGCAAAAACACATTAATCTTCATATGTTATTATATCTCACTAATATTCAGCAGGTGTGACTTCTAATTTGTAAGAAGTGTAGAACCTAAGAAAACTCTGCAACCTGGTCTAGCAAGGGTACTAAACTAGCATATTTGATTGCACTTTATTTATATAAATTAAATAAAAGTTAATGAAACCTAAGCTCAGTCTCGAAGGCTTTTAGTGAAGTTGCAATAAGTTCAAGTATTTGTTGTGTGATTAAGCTAAATTAAACTTGTTTTTTCCTTCATTTTATTTTTTTCTCCAACCCATCTAAACCATCTTTAGAACAGGACTGCCACAGAATGGTATAAAGCCTGCTTCCTAGCTTTATTACTGGTTAAAATTGCCTGAGATAGATTCAGTATTCAAGGAATTTCCTGTGACATAAACATGACTGCAGAAATAATTTTCAGCATTAAATTTGGTGAACTGCTGAACTTTGTTAATATTTTTTGCAGTGTTCAATTATTTTAATAAATTGTACAGTGCTAGCAGTGGAATGAAGTCCAAAGTCTGAAGACTGAAAGCCTGAATAGGTCAAAGAAAAAAAGTTGGCTCGCAATCTTGGGCCTGTTAAAACACTAACTAGAAAATTAGGCAGGAAAAACAGTTACAAAAATATTGAGAATATCTTTGATCAGCTGGTTGAAGAGAAGTAATATGACAAACAGGAAATTGCAAAGAATAACTATTTTGACTGTAGTGGAAATAGCGACTTAGGTAGCTGTAGTTCAAACTAGATACAGAATATTTTCCTGGAATTTAGAGGAAAGGTATCCAGATGTCTAAACATTCTGCTCAATGTGGCTTTTATTTCAAGTTTGGCAAGCCTTCAGAAAACTGGTAGACAAGTTTAGCTGGAAGACGTTTTCCAGTGTATTTACATAATTTCATACATATTTTATGCTTCTGCGTTATATCTTTTAGCACTGGTCATATTTAATTTTAGGATTCTTTTAAAACATTACATATAGTTCTATGAATTATTTTATTACCCCACGTCAAAGCACTTTGCATATTAAACAAACTTTTAGACCTGTGAACAGCTACAGTAAACAAAAGTGAAGAGAAACTATGGAGAAACACATCGAAGAGAATTCAGCAAAGTGTCTCCATGTAATTGCAACATACTGTTCTCAAATATGTTCAAAATGAACTGCAGCAAAAAAAAATTTGTTGTTTCTCATTTACTCACACCACATTTCTGGTACTGTGCATCTTAAAAATAAAATCCCATATAAACATTCTTTGCATCTCCAATTGAAAAAGATGCAAAGAATTCTGCTTGAAGTCTGGGACATAAAAATCACAAGCCACAGCAAAGAGACAACATGCCTAGACAATACAGTACACATAGATGTGAAATGTAACAGGTGGGGTCATCTGTGTGCTCCTGAAGGCTACATCTCTTAGCAGCTGCTGCTTGATAAACAAAAAGAGCAGTACTATACATTATAGCTAATCCTGCAGGATGTTGGGTGTGTAATCACACCACTATCAGGTGGTATAGCCATCAGCATCTCCCTGCTTGTGGCTACAATCTCACCCTAGGGGGCCAGGGAAAACCTGCTGGAGATGCCTCCACTTTGTGCTATGAATATTTACCTTTCCAGTTTCATCTAGCTTGTTATGCAACTGAAGTGGAATGTCTGTTTTTGTTTTCTCTCTTTTTTTTTTTTCAATAATATTTCTGTGTTTGTAGCCAAATTATATTGCTTTTAAAAGCTGAAGATTTTTAGACTCAGAGCCCATGTCATATTCTGCCCCTGAAAGCAAAGACTTCTGTCTTTTTAGTGTAATGTTTATTTGCATTTTGCATACTGTATTTTTAATTAAATAAACAGGATTGTTTATACACAGTGTGTATATGCAATTAAAGAAAAAAAAAATCCTTTCAAACATAATAAATCGCCAATAGCTGGGAGCTAGCAAAATTATTATTCTTGATCCTGTTCTCGATCCAGATGAGTAAAGCAGCAGAAACAAATGAAAATAAACTCTCTTTGTTTCTGAGAAAGAGAAAAAAAACAGATATGTGTATATAGAAATTATAATTTTTAATACACTTAATTATGAAGGTACAATACACACAGTGCTAGACATTTGATTACTTCAGCATATTTTATAAACATTAACTAACCTTATGTCATTAAGATACGTATTGTTTTCTCTACCCATGTATGAAATCTGATAGTATGGAATGCTGCAGACTAGACTTTTCTGTTTGATTTTGTACTCCTTGGGTGTTGGATGATCAGCATTCTGGAAGTCAGGCTCAAATTGCCTCAAGGTATTCCAAAACCTGTGAGGTATCAAAATTCAGTGGCTGTGATTCAGGGCACATTTCTGTGATTAGACATAGAAAACAACTCAATTGACACACTATTGTGCACTATTGTGTCCAGGCAATACAAACTAGCTCTGTTCTGGAAGGCATGTTTTGTTAGCATGAGACCAGCAGTAGGCCATGTTAGTTCAGGTTGAATGCAAATACAGCTACACGGCTTCCAGACCATAGCTGACTCAGATCCAGAAAGATTTGAGGGTCAACAGAAAGGGCATGTGTAGACCTGCCCATAGAAGAATGATACAGAACAGTATAACATCCAGATTTTTATCTATGGCTTTCCTTGTGCCTTAGAAGTTGCTAGACTCATTCCTCTTTAAAAAGAGATGCACTGAAAATTATAATAAAACCTGATGTCCTAATAAATATTTGAGAAACAATAGCAAAAACCTACAGTGCAGAAAGTATTATGGATATGTTTATTTGTCTGAAAGCTTAATTTTTATATGATAGAGGGATTTTGTGATAATGCTCATACATTACTGTCTTTCTTCTTCAATGCTGTTTAATTATGGAGAAAGAAGTGCCCTTGTGTACAAAAGGGTTAAACCTGATATATTGAAAACAACCACTGAAATGCTGGGATGCCCTCCATTTCTCTGCTTGGGGGAAGACCAAGAGTGACTAGACTTAGACTTTTTTATACTGTTTATGACGTGCATGTCAGTCCAACAGGTATCTATTTTTCTACTTGGAAAGGCATTTTAATATCAAACCTAGGTTGGTCTTTTTTTTTTTTTTTAGTGAGAAAATGAAGCAAAGGTGGTCATTCTTCTTCCTCCGTGGAAATGGAGAATATTTGATGCTAAATGAAACAACTAGAATGTAGGTTCTACCCCATAAAAAGCCTAGAGTACTAGAGAAAGGAGCCACCATAACAGCAGTATCAAGTTATGAAGGGTTACTTCAAACCAAAGGATTAGGTTAAATCATAGTCAGAAAACAGGCCTTAGACAAAAACCAAATAATTTCATAAGATCAGGATGAATTGTGAGAGACAGGACTGTAGCAATGTAGGACAAAAAATGTGGTGCTGGGAAAGGACAAGAGCAGGAATCAGAGGCAGGCAGGAATCGTTAGCAGAGATTGACGGAGAAAAACAGTGAAGACGTACAGCATCTAGGAAGAGCATGTGGGACTGAATTACTGAGTTAACAGATCAGCCAGGGTCACTGGCCAGTCCTTACCTTCTCCCCACCTTGGTTATGCCTACTGAATCCTTGCTGTCCAAGGAGACTGGCAGCCAATAAGTTGGTGAGTAAACAGTCAGAAGGGGCTTACGTACGTCATGTAGCACCCTATACAATCCAGTTCCAGGGATGAGTCAGAACTACAGATTAATTGTGCTAAGGAGTTTCAAGTTCCCTGAATTATCTGGGGATCCAGCCCTGGCAGTCAGCTCCATAGCAGTCTGCCATTCAAAGCATCTGAGGCACACATATCTGTGCAGTAGATGCAGTGAATTCATGAAAGGGGAAAAACCCCTCGTCTCAAGTTTCAAGCATTGCACTGGTTCTGTGGAACACCATTATGTGTTCTGCAAAAAAGCGCGTGTGCTGGAATTCAGCATATAAACTGGAATAGAGGTCCAAAATAAAATGGTAGTCACTAGCTTTTGGTGCTCCTTGGATGCCAGAATGGTATGAACTTCTCCATTAGCTTTATTTACAAAAGCCTTTACTATCACAGGAAAACAGAGTGACAGAACATCTTACATGTACACCAGCAGCAGTAGGGACCATCGGTGAACCATTTAGAGAGGTGTCATGAAGAGCTTTAGATAGTTATCATTGAACCATGGATAATGAATTAAGAAGGCCTCAAGCTTGTGTTCCAAGACAACTGAAATGATTTTTTGTTTTGACTTCTCATCTGCCATAACAATTTATTTAAGTAAGCATCACCTTCCAAAACATGTGTATTTTATGCTTAGAAAGGGAAACAGGTTATCCTGGAGGCTATGTTCTTCTAATTAGTTTTTCCACATCATGATATTGAGAGCAATAATGGATCAATGCATGAGAACTTCATTGTAGATTCATTTTAAGGATTGCCTTGAATTGACACAGACATAACATATACAAATCAACAGGTTGGAAAAAAGCCATACTCATGTATGACTGTATCCTGTTTACTTGGAAAGGTTTTGGTAGTGGAGGAGTTGCAGGTGTGGCTTCTGTGAGAAGTTGCTATAAGCTTCCCCTGTCCAATAGATCCAATGCCATCTGGGTCCAAGATGGACCCACTGCTGGTCAAGGGCAAGTCCATCAGTGTTGGTGGTAACACCTCTGAGATAACATATTTATGAAGGAGAGGAAAAAAAAAACCACATAACAGCAGCTGGAGAGAGGAGTAAGAATAGGTGAGAAAAACAGTTCTGCAGACACCAAGATCAGTGAAGAAGCAGGGGAGGAGGTGCCCAAGAAGAAGAAAGGGGTGGGGGAAGGTGTTTGTAAGGTTTGCGTTTATTTCTTATTATCTTACTCTGATTTGATTGGGAATAAATTAAACTAATTTCCCCAAGTTAAGTCTTTTTTGCCCATGATGGTAATTGGTGAGTGACCTCTTCTTGTTCTTATCTCAACCCACAAACTTTTCATCATATTTTTGCTCCCCCTGCCATGCTGAGAAGGGGAGTGGTGGGCACCTGGTGTCCAGCCAGGGTCAACTCACCACAGTGTGTAGGCTGTGCATGCTCCAAGCATGCTCTTTATATTAGTGGCTAAAAATGGCCAATTAGCTCTATCTTCTTCAAAGCTGGAGAACGAAATATTTTCATGCATCATGGAAGAGCCTCAGAATTGGAAACTCAAAGGTATATTTAAAACCAGTAAGTATTATTTCATCTAAGACTTGCTTCTGTAAAACAATGATGTCAATAAAAAATGAAACTTCTCTGCACTTTACAGGATCAATCCTTGAAATTCTTTCCACAATCCAAATTGACAGCATTTTAGAACAATTGTTTTTCATTATGTGTATTTTAATTCTCCTGTTTCTATATCAAATTATTTTTGTTTATATACGAAGTGTCAACAGATATTGTACATGTTGAACTTATAAAAGTCTTGCGTAACACACAGCTAAGTAAAGAGAAGTAAAGAACTGAGGCATATACCAAAATCCTAGCTGAAACTATTAAATAGTACTTTTAAGAGTCTCACTGCAGAGAAAAGCTTTCTGTTTAGTCATTTGAAGTAGTGGCAGGAAAAATGAACACATTAAAAAAAGATAAGTGATAGCATTTCCAAATTCTGTTAATCATCATTTTTGCTTTTTGTCTGTGACCAGAAGCTATTTTGTCATGAAAGGTCCAATATTTCAGCATTCTATATTTACAAAACCTTTTTTTCTCTTCTGAACTCTTAGAATATGTAACAGCTTACATAACTATCTGGAGTTTGTACTATAGCAGTAATTTTATTATTCTTTTTCTTCTTTTTTTAAAAAATATTTTAATCTTCAAGATCAGGAAAAATATAGGGTTTGTTTCGCATAAATTCTCTGAAAAGAAATCTCTTTGATTTTAATATTTTTGGAGTACTATTGATGTAAGATCAAACCTTCTTTAAATGGTTAGGGATAAAATACTGAAGTAATACAATACAGCAGTTTTGGGACAAGAACTGCATAAATCAGCTAAAAGCCCTTTAAAGCATATAACTGGCTGGCAAAAGCAGACCCATTTCAAAACTGTCATAACACCAGCTTGTTTTTCAGTTCTATAACTCAGAATGTCTGGATTTAAATAACTTTTTTTCTTTTTTTTCCTTCAGGGTACAACTCAAATATTGTAATGAAAACCACTATACATTCTGTGTGTACAGCTATTGTATACAGATCAGATCATCCTTGTCTCTTTTCTATAGGCAGCATGTATGTACAGCCACTTAATATTTATTTCCCTGGTAGCCAAAATGTACAAAGTAGCCACAAAACATAAAAAACTATCTCAGGTTTTTAAAATCTGTGGCCTGATCCTGCCATGAGTTTAAGAGGAAGGGGTTCCTGTGGAGCCTTACTAGTTCCTGCCTGCCTGTGGAGAGCTCAGTGCAGGATCACAGATTAAATTACTACTGTAAGCATTGGTATTAAATGCCCAGTCAGAACACCCTGAGATGCACAAAAATAAAGGTGTACTTTTTAAACCTGGAGTGGGCTTCATGAATGAGTGTAACAATTCGCAGGCACAACAGTTGCATTCTGGTGTCTATGCCATTGTATTTCCTCTATACTAGCCAATGTAGGCCACATGTCTGGGACATGGTTTTTAAATTAAACAGAATGTTATATAAATTCATCCAGATGATATTATTTATGAAAATTTATTTTACCGATTACAGAGGGTTTTTTTCAAATGATGGTTGCTTACGGGTCTATAATGACAACCAACCAAAGCAAGACCAAACTTTTCCATAAGGTGATCAGGGAGAATTAGAGTCAGAATAGACAGAAGAAATAATATTAAGTGCTCATGGAAATAAAATTTATTAGTTAGAATTCCTCAATAATATGGTGATCCATATAGTCTCAAATAAGTCTGGGGAATCTTAATATATATTCCATGATACTCTAGTCTCCCACTATAGTGGGAAATCAAGAGGAGCAACTCTGTGGTTAAAGATTAACAAATATAAAATTGGAAACTTTAGAGAATAATAAAAAAAAAAGCATTAATTAATTTGTAATAAAACACTTTTCCTTAGAAATTAATGAATGCAATTTTTAAATATATTTTAGTTTTGAATAGCTAAAATGTGATGGGCACCATGCGAAAATATTCTGTCAATAGTAATTTGCATTAAAAAAAAACAGCACAGAAAAAAAACTCAAAACCCTGAGCCAATTTCAATCCTCTTTTGTGAGCATTTCAGTAAATGAAATCATTAGCAAGAAGTGACAGACAAATAGGAAACATTAAATCCACATCAAAGAGTATTAATGTTGGATACCTGACTTCACCTGACTTTTTCTTACGCAAGGGAAAAAGCATCAAGCATGAGCTATTTACAAAATCAATTTTATGAAAAACTCTATTCTTCAGGAATATAGAACACAATTATTTGCAGAAACTAATTTGCATGAGTTTTTTAATAATATATAAATATCAAGATAACTGAATCAGCCTGGGAAAATTCAGAAAAGAGAATATTTGTCACTTAAATTATTCATTGTAAACTATTTGCTCAATTACGTCAATACATTATTTAATTAACCATTTGATCAGCAAGTTTAGCACTTCTAGGAGCCTCTCCAGAAGCGGAAGTGGCAGATGGCTGTGGAGATAGGAGGGCTGAGGGAAGAAAATATTTCCTGCATTGTGCTATGGGACTGATCACCCGAGCTTGCAACTGACTGCAGGGCCATGCTGGAGACTGCCCTTCAGCCAAGCTAGCTCTGCAGCCATACCTTATCATCTTACTAAAGATACGAATTCACTAGATGGGGGACTGGCCATGTGGTCATTGCATGCTGCTGGTTGAACATACTCATAGGGCTTATTGAGACCAGGAAATTATTAAAACAAACAGGTTCATTCCTATGGAGCGGGATGAAACAGTCAAACTCCAGAATCTGAAGAAATGGGAAAATTCTTTTAATTAGCATGCTACTAAAAACTCAAAACTTGCATTTTTCCCTCTCCTGTTGACAATATTGCTCACAAATGACTCACTACAATTTCAATATTTTTCTTTTTTTTTTTTAGTTCTAACATGGTAAACACCTTTGCCTTACAAAAATCTATATATCTTTGTTCTGTATGTGCCAATTGTTCTTCTGCTACATTGATACAACTTCCATTGCAGTTATTGCCATGGGAATTGTACAGATATTACAGGAGAGTTGGCTTAAGGTGATTACTGGTTATATTTTCAGTGAAGAGAAATCTGGTCTGCAAGTTCTAATTATTCTGGTAAAAACCGTCTCTGACACAGTGCCCAGGAATCCAGTTAAGTTACCTCAGAGATTAATTTTTCTCATAATAATTTTTTAATTGTAAAAAGAAGCATAATCAATTTTATTTAAATTTTACAGTAGTTTTCTTTAGAAGGTCAGTTTAATATTTAATTTGAAATCAGGTAAAATGCATGTGTGTGTGACAAATTAATGTTTAAACAAGCAGGCGTGACACATGTTGACAGATACTGTCTAATTTTCCTGCATGCAGACTGCATTGTGAGTCACAAGGCTCAAGGTCATGCATCTATAACCACCCAGAAGGCTTTCTTCTCCACTTGATGCACAAATTTAAGTTCCATTAAAGCTAATGTAGTATACAGATGCTTAACTGGAAGGAGAATAGACCTATCTTCCAAAATGCTGTATAAGCAGTAGTGATGTGTTTCATCATTCCTAACCTTGGCAAATTATTTTGCAGTGATTAAATTAAACACCCATGCAACAATAAACCTGTTATTATATATAAAAAATCTCTTGGGGATGGGATACTAGAACCAGTTAAAAAAAATGAAGAAAGGACTTTCTTGCTGGCCCTTCCCTTCCAAAATTTTTTTCAGACTGTATGAAAACTGACTTTCCAGCAAAGTTTTTAAGCTAAAAAAAAATCTCAGTATTTTGATTAAAATTGTTGCTCTGGCCTGCCTGCCTTCTTGCCTGCCTGCCTGCCTGGCTGCCTGTCTTCCTGCCTGCCCTCTTTCCTTCCTGCCTGCTCTTCTTCCTGCCTGCCTGCCTGCCTGCCTGCCTGTAACTGATCCTAGCTTACAGTTACCACATATCTTGAAAGATATTAGGCAGCAACATGCTTATTCAAGAATTCCAGGCTCATTTTATGTTAAAAAATAAATAAATATGTATGCAGCACTTAGTAGGTGAGGTCTCTGGATCTCCACCCTTTCTCCCTGCCAACGTGGAGTTTGGCTGCCTGTCTCTTTTGACCCCAATTGTCAGCTTACATCAATACAAAAGCCTATCTCAGAGAAGGGAAAAAAAAGCTGGAGACCTACTTTTTTTTTTTCACTCCATAAAAGCAGTTTCTCTTTACATTTCAGGAGGGCCCCCTCAACTTAGGCTTTAAGGAGTTCAAAGATCAACTCTTCTTCTAATCACACAAAACACATCAGAGTAATCAGCATGCTGGGAAAGGAAGGGAAAGAAAATTATAGGAAAATTTAATGGTGATTTATTGAAAATTGGTAACTGGCAGCAGCATTTTATGAAGGATTCTCTGGATCAGCTCTACATTTTACGCCTACTGTGGTTATGGAAGGGGAAAATAAATGGAACCTGATCCCTAACTGAAATGGAAACCTCTTGTTACTGCCTTTGGGACATTAGCATTTCCCACAGCATAACCTGCTATTTTTCTAAAATATAGGAAAACAGTTTTTAGGGGGTGCATTGCATTTACAGGAAATCAGGATAGAGACAGAATTTACAGTAACCAACATTTTTACCTTCAAATTGTTTAGTGTTTGTGAATGAGGTGTCTTGGTCTGTGACAAATGCTGAGAAAGACATTGTTCAAGCATGCGTCGCATAGCTCACTCAGTGCACCTCAATCCTACCCTGCCACAGCTCCACTATTTCAGTCCCAAAGCTCTTTTCAGCAGAAACAGTCAAAACAGTGCCATTGTTTCATGATGTGCTCAAATGGCTACTAGGATGAAACCATCAAACTCATTTTCACTTGTGACCCGAGCTAGTGAACTCTAGTTATGAGAGCTAGAATTCCTACAGCTCCTAATAAAAATGTAGTCAGGATGAGAAAGTTTTACAGTTAAGGAACACCTGGGCATTAGTGCTATTAATTCCCATCGAAAATGACCTGTTCAATGTAAAATATATATTAGTAACACTACTGAAGACCTGACCATATTGATAATGATGAGTAGGGCCAGGAGCAAAGAGAAAAAGAAGTATAACAAAGAGATTACAATCAGAAAGGGTATTAAGACAAATCTTGCTTAATGAGGCTTTTGGTATCAAACTACATTATTCATAGGAACTTCTGATTAGAGACAAATGTCAAATGTAACATACATTTCTGGGTGGCGAGTCTTCATTTGCATTTCAAATAAAAAACTGTTGGTTCCAGACATTAGAGCAGCAAACTGGACCTTTTTTGACTAAGTTTTGCCACATTCACAAAATACCTTTAAATCAATAGTACAAAAGATAAAGCAGGGCTCTTGAACAAAAAATTCATTTAGGCATAGAAGTCACTCAAAATCCCATGCATTTAGTGTTAACCACTATAGAATCATAGAACCATAGATTGGTCCAGGTTGAAAAGACCCTATTTCTAAGAGCAGGATGGATAAGGGCTATGCAAGACAGTACAGATTTCTCCATTCTCCAAGCTGCTTCCTGTTTTTCCTCCCAGTGTCTGTAACACAGCCAAAGTGCCTTCAACCTTAGAAGCTATGGCTTTACCACTTGAGGGCAGTGGATGGCTTTCTGTGAAGAATTTGAATAGGCATTTTTAATTTTATTTTACTACATATGCTCTTCTCTTTCTACTCTGGAAACCAGTTCTCTGTTTTCTCCTGGTCTTTCCTAAATCCTCCACTCTTAGTACTTTTCACATTTTCAGTATTTCAGTTTACGCACTTTATGCAATGGGACATTTCTCTTTATCTAAGATACAACTTTAAAAATGCACTTCTCAATCTCATACCTACAAAGAAAGAAACAAGAGAGAGTTAAGTCAGATTGGGCTTCTGAGACTTGTTTAATAAAGCAAGTTTTTTAAAGATACATTTTAGCAGCTTGTGGTATAACTTCACAGAAATTGCTTTGATGTTCTCTGTAAGTATGTTGGCAGAAATCTATGCAATTTGTAGAAAATTATTCGTAGAACACCTTAGTGTATATGATAAACAGAATGAGCATAAACCTTTCTTTTTGCAATAAATTCTTAAAGTATGTCATCACCACTATCATAATTAGATTTGAATAGGAATTATATTATGTGAATAAGAGTTACATTAATTACTGCTGTAGTTTTAATTGAGTAGAGTGTGTGATTGCATTTATTCAAATTGTAATGAATTGTGTGTCTTAAATGTTTGGTAACACTTTGTCAAAACTGATTCAATCACTGTTATTGTCCTTACTATTCATTATTGGAACATAAAGCATACTGAATCATTTTGGTATTCATGTGGGTCTAAAATGTAATACTACAGATATCCTATTGTAATTTTCCAAAGCATTAGTTAGTCTTACTATACAAATATGAACAGATAGTTACATAAAGAAACAGAAAGAGCCAGGTATTAAAACTTTTAAATAAAGAAATTTCACTTTTGATGCTAAGAGGGGATTTACATATGTAAGGAATATATCAAATGTCTTTGCCAGTAAGAAGAGAATCCGTTTGATTCCATTTATAGTTTGCACTATAAGCACAAACTGTGTTAAATAACACTTTGCCACAAGTTGCCCTTGAAAATCAGCTTGCAGGACCCCAGGTCCCATGGTACATTATGGTACCATCTCTCTTCAGGAGGCCACTTTTCAGCCCTGTGCTTTTGACCTTTTTTTCTTGTCTTTTTTAGTGAATGCCTACCCAGAGGGTTGCAGAAAGACCCAGACTTGCTCTGAGCACAGCTAGCAGCAGGGGAGGGATTCAGAGGTAAGTTTCGCTCTTGCAACTGGTCAGCATCACACGTGGATGAAGGCTTATTCCGTGTCTGGGCTCTTGTTGTCTTACAGTACAGATACTTGTGTAAACCAAGAAACGGCATCAACAGGAGGGATTCAACATTTCCCCTTCACACTAAGGAACTGACACTCATACATGTGGTTTATGCTTAAGATGAAGATTTTCAAAATTATCAAAAAACTTCAACATCTTTGATCTGTTTTTTTTAGCCCTCATACAAATGTGTTAGTGATTTTTAATTTTTAGGGATGAGAGTTCAGTTTGACAGGCATTTCTCTAATATTTTTCACCATGGACCTTAAATGGGGCATACAAAATAACTTGCCTGTTTTAAAACCTTGGTGCACATAGAAATCTACTTGGGAATTCAAGAACTTTGAAGTTTCTTTAAAAGATTTTTTGCATTATGTTTTAAAGAAGAAAAAAAAACAGATTTTATTTAAAAAAAAAGTCAGATGAGTAATCATCCTTAAATGACATTTTTACTGTTACAGCAGTTTTTAAGATTTGCAAATGAAGAATTATCCCTTATTTGATATTAAGACCACGATTAAGGAAAACTGTCAAATACAGGGCTATCTTAAAATTTTGTTCTTGCAATCACACTGTTTTAAGAAAAATGTCAGATGAACTACTTTGTGCATGGCTGTTTTAAAGTGTGTACCTGTAAATCTGTTAGAGCGCATTGGGGTTTTTCAGATCGTTGTGCTTGTAAAGACATCATTTTAGTATACCTTCTTTAATGCTTTTATGATCACTCTGACATTTAATAAATTTGAGGAATTTTTCTGCATGTGCTGTCTGTAATATCTAGTTATACATGAAAATATTTTCAGCACTGTATTGTGTCAAAATGTATATATCAAACAGTTGTCTGGCTGGAGGGTGTTTTTATCTGGGTGGGCTTCAAGATTTTTGCAAAAGAATGCTTTTCTTCCCAGTTAAGAGTTTGTTACAGCATTCACGGAATTGTTCTGTCTTGGTTAGTAAGCCTTTACTGTTGGTGCCCATACTCAGCTTAATGCCAGGCCTACACACATTTTATAGCTCTGTGGTGTTCTCTCCTTACTGGCTCATCTCGTTTGTTTGCCTGTCCATTTTGCACTTGACAGGCTAGTGCATGTGCATGGTAGAGTCTTTCATTACCCAGTGAAAGAGATCTGGAACACAGGACGTCTCAAACAGAGCAGGGCTCGACCTATTGTAAATATGAAACACGGGGATAGGGCAGGGAGACTGTAGAGAACTGAAACATTCCCCAGAACCCCTAGTTAAAGATTATGTCATAAGGGATGAGTACAAAGCTTCAGACTAAGAAGGAACAGTTTGGCTTTGAGTTTCAGAATTTCTGAGTGCCTGACATCTCAATATCATTAGGTCCTTTAGCATCTGTGTGCTAGTAAGGATGTGTGCATATACATCTGCATATGCATGTGGATGTCTATGAGTATAATGGTACCTATTTGGGGATGTTTCATGTTTTCATGCTTTTCTTTGTGGTATTTGAACAATTGTCTTTCTTCCTTAAAAAGGAAGATAGGTTGGGTTGTTTGGTTTTTTTTTTGACCCAAAGTTGTTCTAGTTAAGTGTCTGTACATTTCAGGAAATGTTTTTATTTGGAGAATGATCACAATAACCTCTGGATACTTTAAGATGTATTGTAAGCTTTCTTAGTATAAATCACTGAAAATATTCAGTGCCCTTCCATTTTTTTTTTTTAAATATCTCCTTGTTTGGAGCTATTTTTTACACATTTTAGGGTTCTTTTTCATTCAGCCTCACAGATTCTGTTGTGAGATGGACCCTTTATAAATTAATAAAGTAATAAAATGAATAAACCTTGATGTAACATTTCATAGTGATTGCTGTAATGTTAAAAACATCAAATGAAACATTAACATTTGATGTTTTCATATCTAGATATACTGAAAAACATCAAATAAGGGTACCCTGAATTTCACTTTTTCACTTGGGACAAGAATGTTTTATGTATACTGCCTGTCAAAAGACTGCAGTGGAAACTATAATACCTATATGTTATCCATCTATAAAATTTTCTGTTGTCTCTGGCCTTCTATCACTTTTCACTTTATCTTTTGAATACTTTTTGTCTACTTTGTGACCCAGTCTGTCTTAATTCCATAATTATTAACAATTAAAAACATTTCAGTGATCCCGTGTGTTATTTATAGTCTTATAATATTCTTGGAGCTCTTGCAAGACTGGATCTATCCGCAAGGACTAATCGCTGGTATTTTAGCTTACCTGTTTTCCCACACACCCACATTAGTAAGCAAAATAACAAAGGTCCACTTCCCAGCCTGTGATCCTCCATAATATTTTACTGTATTTCCTAGTATGGTCTTCACCTGGACATCTAAAACCTCTCTGACAATGCTTCAGCATGGTTCAATTAATTTCAGGGACTAGAAACTATTCCAAATAGGGAGATTTTAAAGGGGGGGGGGGGGGGGGGTGAAGGGAGAAAGGAGAATTTAACTCTGTGGGTAGATATTGTATACCAATTCTCAGTGAAGCCACTGTCATTTTATTTATTAATGAAGAAATGATCAATGGATTTTCTATAGACAGAACCATGGAAAATCCTGTTTATCTTCACAGAACCATTGGTTAAAGTTCTCTGATATAAAATAATGACCTGTGGTGAGGCTTTGTCATAATTTTTAGTAGCTCTGGGGAGATGTAAATCCACATCTACTAAAAGAAGTCAAACCGTATTTGAAATATCTAAAACAACGAGAATTTATTTTAATATTTTAAAATAGCTGCAATATTAAATATAAAACTATTTAATATGCATTTTAAATATATTTATAAACAGGTGCAAATGCTAGAGGTTAGCTATGTTTTAAAATTAAAAAACAGCAGGTTTTGCTACATTTTCACATCTATTTCTTAATTCTCCCAATAAAAAGATAGGAGAATCAAATAAATCAGCTTTGCCAATTTCCAATTTTTTTGATGGGAAACAGTTCTTGCCAGTGAATAATTTTTCTTTTCCATCTCAGACTCCACAGGGGGGTAGATGACTGTCTTACTTATCTTTAAAGGTAGCTGTCTTTGGCATTAAAATTATATTTCAGTCACTACGTGTTTTGACTTATATCCCTATCATATTTAACAGCAAAATCATACAGGATATTCAAATAGCTCCCCATCTTATCAGATGTTCAGATTACATGTCTGTTCCAGTGCAACTTAAAATGTTGGCGAGCAACAGGTTTTGAGAAATGGGTGTACTGTCTGCACATACTTTGTTAAATGTGAGAGAGCAATAGAGAGAGCTCAAGTGGCAGACCAGTGATTGCCCATACTTCTCAATACTTAATATTGTTCTCTGGTAGAGTTTTTGCCCATATCGACTTGCAGTCTCTGAATTAATGCCAGGGCATGATTTGTGTGGATAAAGACAATTCCTAATAAACAGGGTGGACAAGACTGCTTCCTTCACTTCTTGCATTCCTCCAGCGCTACTCAGCAGGCTCTGAACACTTCAAAATGCTGTTGTGCTTCCATACCACACCCTCAGTAACAAAGTATATATGATTGGTTTCTTCATTTCTAAACCATCCTTTCGATGAATTGAAACACAGTCCCCATGCTTTCTGAAATATTTGGAACATGCTCATATACACACTGTGCTTCCTGGTTTCTCCCAAGGGTTATGCGCTCACATACTGGTAAACATGAAAATAATATTTATGGGTTTTATTATTTTTAATTAATAACTTAATTAGAGAGTGGAATTTATACACAACACAGGAATAACAATCCTGTGTATATTAGTTGAGGCAAAATAAAGCCAGAGAGAGAAAGAGATGGGGCTTGGGTTTTTTTTTTTGGTTGGTTGTTTTTTGTTTTGGGTGTTTTTTTTAAATTAGATACATTCCACCAATACTAACTACTAGTGTTTAACAATGAACAAGGAAGCTATGTTTCTTCTAACTTTAAGTTTCTTGGCTCTGGTTGAAATTACTTTTTGGAAAGGTGTACATAGAAGACAAGAAATTAACCAAAGAGAAATGTGACATTAAGTCTTTCTAAATTATCAGAATTTTGAAGCTCTTTGGGAAATCAGATGATTTGACCCAGGTGATATGAATAAGACATTACCTGTAAAATACATGCCTGCATTTTTATAAAACCTATTTCTGATTAAAAATTGATTCATATTGCTCTTATGGACATTCAGGAACAAGCACATAAGTGATGGCAGAAGTCTGGATTTTCATATATAGAATAAAAAACACCAAAGAGTGTAACACAATTCGAAGGCTCAAAAGAACCCGAAAACTGGAGAGTTTAAGGTCAGGGACAGTTGGTTATAACTGCAGTGATTACTCCTTCTTCTCCCTTTTTTTCACCTTGGCACTTTTAATATTTTTGCTGATCTTCCTTCCTTTTACTGTGTGCTTTCTAGAAGTACTAATTACTGTTGTTTAATGTGTTAACAAATATTAATAGGTATCTCAATGGTAAACTACAAGGCAGGATATAGCACAGACAAGTAAGATTTACACACCTTATTTTAAGAAAAATATAATAGAAAAGTATAATAAAATTAATGAGTAGTGGTTGATTTTTCTTCCAGTGTGTAGCTGAGTAATCATGCCACCCATGGGATCAAAAAGGTATCTTGATTGTGAAATACTGCCTTCAGCCTTTGACTTTCTATTGCAATATATAATAATGTCTCCTTAGAGCACAGTACGCAGTGTTTGTTTTCTCAAAGCATGTAGCACCCATTTTGTGCTAATCAGGAGACAGTAAGGGTCTTTTAGCCTACAGGGAGAATGAAAAGCTGCATCAGGTATAGTGGGGGAGGAAGGAAAATAAGTTTTCCTTTGAGGGACATAATGTGATGAACAGAGTAGGGAATCACAAAAGAGAAAATGCGTGTGTTTGCACAGCAGTTATAGCTTAGATGGAGTGGAACTCCACCTAAAATAGTGTCTTGTCTATGAAATATGGAAGAAAATAGGGAAGGTTAGGACTGTTTGCTGGTGATAATCTGACATGGATCAAACGAGTTTTCAGGTTAGAGGGGGTAAGAGTGGAGAACAGTACAAGAAGGAAGAGTCTAAAGAAAATATCATCTAGGGCTGGCCTTGATTGCATATGGATTGTACATTGTGTTTTCATTGCATGTTTTTTTCCCATGAGACCTCTTTTGTCTTCACAGTTTAGCTACGTAAGTATCCATACTGATTGCTTGTCATATGGGAACATTTGGAACAATGGAGATAGCAAATGACTAAGGAAGTTGTTCTCAAATATGAAATACCACCTGGCTTCCCAGAACTTCATGCCACTCTGCTTCAAAGTGTAGTGGTTAAATACTGAGAAACGTTTCTAGCTTCCTGGAATTTTATGAGACATACAAGAAATGCCACTTGTGGCTGCTCCTGGTTTTGTTTGCTGTGGGCAGGTGTATTCCCGTCCACAGACTGTCTTCCAGATGATTTTTATCCTGCCTCTTTCCTTTGGCAGGTAATACAGCTAGCCTTATATGATCAAGATGGTTCTGGAGCACTAAGAAGGCAAGTAAAAAGACTCCTAGATGTCCTAGAAAAGGATGTCTTCTGCATATGGTCTTTGGTAGGAGTGTAATTTTTAACTTGACAGCTCTTTGAAAGTCATCGGAATTCCAGAGCATGAGAGACTGGATGGATGTGATTGGAATATCTACTTTCAGAAAATGAAATACTAATTTATTTATTCCCAGAAGAAAGGAAGTGGACGAGCAGAGTTATGCAGATTGACATGTGTCTTAAAACTTCAGTCCTCTAAGCTCTAGGATGATCTCCTTCTCTTAATGCTTATGGGCTTCTAAAAACAGTGCTTGCTTTCTTACAGAAAAAGCAGGAATTGTATAAATTCTGTATTCACTGTTGCTCATTTCTCTGTTATATATGTGGTTTCTTTGTATCTTTGCTTACTGCAAATTTCTTTTACATAATGGGGATGTTCAAAATGAAAAGGCCTTCTCTTCTCTTCCATAGTAACTTATTCAGATGCAAAGTTGCAGGTCCTCTTTTAAGTATGCTTTTTTCCTCAAAACTAATTCTGTATGAGGGGAAAAAGACATTATGTTTCCATCTTTTATAGAATCATAGAATCATTTAGGTTGGAAAAGATCTTTAATACAATTGAGTCCACCCATCAACCCAGCATTGCCGAGTCCACTCTAAGTGCCCAAGTGCCACATCTACACATCTTTCAAATACATCTATGGATGGTGACTCCACCACTTTCCTGAGCAGCCTGTTACAATATTTGACAACCCTTTCAGTGAAGATTTTTTTCCTAATATTCAATCTAAACCTCACCTGGTGCAGCTTCAGGCCGTTACCTCTTGTCCTATTGCTTGTTACTTGGGAGAAGAGACAGACCCACAACTTGCCCAGGAGCCGGCACCTCAGCTGACACAAGCAGCTGGCTCACAGGAAGCAGTGCCAGGAGAGGCAGTGGCAGATTCAAACCAGTCATCATCGACCATTATGTGACTGGGTAAAAACCTGTCCCAGCGAGTGCTGCAAACAGGGCGGGCAAACAGGGTGTAGCACATCAGTCAGGGAGTGGCATGGTAGTTTGAGAAGCAGCTCTTGCAGGCAGGGTGATCAGGTAGGCGAGTGGGATGGCAAGCACTGGCATCATGACCAGGGCCCTGCCTGGGAGCTCTGCTTTGGCTGCCCCCAGCAGTGGCCAGCATAGGCACCCAGACAGAGCTGATGAGAGGGGAGGCTGCAGTGCAGAGCTCGGAGTGTAGAGAGTGCCTGCACTGATCTCCTGAGGCGAGGGTGTACCATGGGCAGGGCTGCACTCAGTGCACTCTGGTGGGGGTCCTCCTGCAGCAGGTGGCTGAGCTGCGGGATGCTGTTAATAGGCTGCAAGATGTCAGGGAAGCTGAGAGGAAGCAGGAGTGCTTGCTCCCGGCCCAAACTGTGCAGGGGCCTCGAGCTTCACCTCTAGCTCATGAAGGAAAGAAGGAGGCCGTTAACCTGGGAAGCTGGAAACTTGTTGTCATAGTTTAAACTAGATGTGTTGGGGGAGGGGGACATCATTCCATCCCAGCACACCCACTCAGTTGCCAGCACCTATAATAAAAGCTTGGAGCGAATCAGAGATATTTCAGCTGCTCCAGCCAATGAGCTGCCTTCATCTGGAGCTCGGCTCAGATGCCTCTATACAACCACCCATAGTACGGGGAACAAACAAGAGGAATTAGGGATGTGTGCACATCTACGGGGATATGATATAATTGGTATCACAGAAACATGGTGGGATGGCTCCTATGACTGGAGTGTTGAAATGGAAGGTTACAGGCTCTTTCAGAAACACAGGCCCAGAAGATGGGGAGAGGGAGCTGCTATTTATGTCAGTGATAGTCTGGAGAGTATGTGTAAGCAGCGAGGAGAAGCAGACAGGCCAACCCAATATGGGTGATAAGCAAACTTCTACTTTATTTGTGACGCAGTTCACATATATATAGGAGTGGTATTCAGCCACTCCTCCTTGGCACAACAGTATTGGTTAGCCCCACACAGCTTCCTCCACATTCTCCTCCCAGGTCCGGTTTCCGGCTACCTGTGGGGGCCACCCCCTGCCTTGCTCGCACAGTCCTCCAGGGCTCTATGGTCCTGCTCTTAGAGTCATTCTGCAACAAGTATGGAACTCTGGGGGCAGGTGACCAGTAAACAGAGAGTTTGTGGGTCAGGGTCAAAGGGAGAACAGCCATGAGGGACATTACTGTGGGGATCTGTTACAGATCACCTGATCAAGAGGACTCTGTGGACGAAGTGATCTATAGACAGGGAGGAACAGCCTCATGCTCGCAGGCCCTTGTACTCATGGGGGACTTCAACCATTCTAATATCTTTTGGAGGGACAGTATGGCCTGAAACAAGCAATCCAGGAAGTTCCTTGGAGCTGACAAGGAGAGGTGCCATGCTTGACTTTGTGCTCACCAACAAGGAAGGGCTGGTTGGAAATGTGACACTCCAGGGCAGTCTTGGCTGTAGCGATCGTGAGGTGGTCAAGTTCATTGTTCTCAGGACAATGAGAAGAACATGCAGCAAGCTCACTGCCCTGGACTTCAAGAGAGTAGGCTTTGGCCTCTTCAGGAACCTGCTCAGTAAAGTTGCATGGGATATAGCCCTAGAGGGCAGGGGGACCCAAGACTCTTGGTTGATATTCAAGGACCACATACTACAGGCTCAGGAGTGCTGCATCCCAACTAGAAGGAAGTGCAGCAGGAGGGCCAGGAGACCTCTTTGGATGGATAAGGACTGGCTAAGGAATCTTAAAGGGAAAAAGGAGGCTTATAAAAGGTGGAAGCAAGGACAGGTTGTCTGGGAAGAATACAGGGATGTTGTCCGGGAAGCTAGGGACCAGGTTAGGAAAGCTAAGGCCCAGTTAGAATTAAATTTGGCTAGGGATGTTAAGGATAACAGCAAGGGATTCTATAGGTATGTAGCAAACAAAAAAAAGACTAGGGACAACGGAGACCCTTCCAGAAGCTGCTAGGAGAACTGGCTATGTAGGTTTTGGAGAAGGTTGAGGTTCTTAATGCCTTTGGTTCTTTGCCTTTGGTTCTTTGCCTCAGTCTTCACTGGAAAAGGCTGACCACACCACCCAAGTCTTGCAAGGCAGATGCAGGGACTGTGAGGATGAAGACCTCAGGCACACTATAGGAGAGGATTAGGTTTGAGGCCATCTTAAGAGCCTGAATGTACACAAGTCCATGGGACCTGATGAAATCCATCTGCAGGTCCCGAGGGAGCTGGCAAATGAAGTTGCTAAGCCGCTGGGCATCATATTTGAAAAATCATGGCAGTCAGGTGAAATTCCCAAAGACTGGAAAAAGGGAAATATAACCCCCATTTTCAAGACGGGGAAAATGGATGACCTGGGGAATTACAGATCAGTCAGTTTCACCTCTGTGCCTGACAAAATCTTGGAGCAGATTCTCCTGGAAGGCATGCTAAGGCACATGAAAATCAACAAGGTGCTTGGTGACAGCCAGCATGGCTTCCCTAAGGGGAAATCCTGCCTGACCAATTTGGTGGCCTTCTATGATGGGGCTACATAACTGATGGACAGGGGTAGAGCAGTTGATGTCATCTACCTGGACTTATGCAAAGCATTCAACCCTATCCCTCATGACATCCTTGTCTCTAAATTGGAGCAACATCAATTTGATAGATTTGTTAGGACCACTCAGTGGATAAAGAACTGGCTGGATGACCACACGCAAGGAGTTGTGGTCAACGGCTCAATGTCCGGCTAGAGACCAGTAACATTGTGACCAGTCTTGTTTAACATCTTCGTTGCTGACATGGACAGTGGGATTGAGTGCGCCCTCAGCAAGTTTGATGATGACACCAAGCTGTGTGGTTTGGTTGATATGCTGGAAGGAAGGAATGCCATCCAGATGGACCTTGACACACTTGTGAGGTGGGCTAATGCCAACCTCATGAAGTTTAACCATGACAATTGCAAGGTCCTACACCTGGGTTGAAGCAATCCCAGGCACAGCTACAGGTTGGTACAGAAGAGATTTAGAGCAGCCCTGCGGAGAAGGACTTGGGGGTGTTGGTCGATGAGAAAATGAACATGAGATGGCTTCAGTGTGCACCTGCAGCCCAGAAAGCCAACCGTATACTTGGTTGCACCAAAAGGAGCATGACCAGCAGGTCGAAGGAGGTGATCCTGCCCCTCTACTCTGCTCTTGTGAGACCTCACTTGGAGTATTGTGCACAGTTCTGGTGTCCTCAACATAAAAAAGGACATGGAACTGTTGGAACAAGTCCAGAGAAGGCCCATGAGGATGATCAGGGGACTGGAGCACCTCCCGTATGGAGATAGGCTGAGAAAGTTGGGGTTGTTCAGCCTGGAGAAGTGAATGCTCCTTGGAGACCTCATAGCAGCCCTCCAGTGTCTGAAGGGGTCCTGTACGGATGCTGAGGAGGGTCTGTTCATTAGGTACCTCATACAATTGGCCTTGCCCCATTGATCCAGCCTGTCTGGGTACATCTCTAGAGTCTTTCCACCGTCAAGCAAATCAACCTTTCTGCCCGACTTGGCGTCATCTCTAAACTTACTGGAGGTGCACTCTGTTCCCTCATCAATTACCATTTTATGTCAGCTACCTTGACCTTGACAACCAGAACTTGTTGAAGTTGGACTTAATGTCATACTTCATTATCTCTAATATTCTTAACTTTTATAAAAAAATAATAACTTTTACTCCTGTACCTTCTTCTCCCTTCTTTGTTGTAAAAATGGATGCTTTACCTCATTTACTGAAGGCCCCTGTACTTTACAGTAGTTGCCTATCAAGGGATCACCTCACACACTGAGGACGTCACCCTTTCCAGTGACAGTAGGTCCCTTAAAGAAGTCTTAAACTTGGACCAATCTGAGAAACTGAAAATGCTTTTTTTTTTTTTTTTGGTTATGAGAATAATCCTTTAAAGAAAGCCTAAAGTTGCACCCCTCATTACAAATAAAAATACATTAAACATAAACTCTAACTTTTAAAAAGGCAAGATTGCACTTACATTGTATAATCACCACACAAAAGGCCAATAATCACTTTGTTCAAAAGAGATAATGCGGCATAATATAAGTAGTAGTTTAAGCAATTATCTGGTAGAACAGTTAATCATCACCCTCGGTTCACAGCCTTTTGTTTCTCAGGAATACACATGTCAGATTATAATTAAATGCATTCACACTATTCAGTGGTGTGCAGGCTGCCTGCTTGAACAGAGGAACCAAGCTGGAAAACACAATACAGACAAGTTTAGACACAGCTTTTATGGCTGTGTCTGCCTGGCATGGGGTCCTTGATGACAAATTTGTTATGTAAGAGTAAAACCACATGGCAGTAAATTATTTGCTAAAGAATGTAATTTATGTTAAAAACGGTGGCTATAGAAAATTTATTTTCACAGTCCTTTTCTACTTTCAGAGTATTTTGTTGCAACATGGATTATCTGTTGGGAGTAAATACTCTTTCTCTGAAATAAAAACTGAACTGGTTTTGGAAATTGAGTGATTAATTTCTTTAAAAGGAATTGCAACTTCAAGGGTCACACAATCCCCCCCAGGGAAAAAAACACAAAAAAGCACAATACCAACAAAAACAAAAACAAAAAACAAAAACAAAACCAAAAAAAAAACAAACCAAACAAACCAACAAACAAAAAACAAAACAAAACAAACAAAAACAAATCAACACAACCACAAAAAAAAACCCACAACAGAAAAAAACCAAAACAACGACAACAAAAAACCCCACGCATTAAAGAAAACAACCAAACTAAAAACAACAAAAAAAAATCCAAAACACAACACACTGATGGCAGACGTTTTACCAAAGTAAACTGCAGGTATAGCTACAGCTTTCTGAGTAATCTATGACTGATTGAGAGAAGGGCAACTAGAGAGTACTCTGCACACACTGATCTGTGAGAGATGAATGGGGAAAAGACAACTTCCTTGTTTTTCAGTGAGGTTATTCCATGGCTTTCCAGAGATATAATTTCAACATCTAATGAAGACAGCTGAGACATCTGTTAACACAGCATAATCCTCACCACTGGATGATTGTAATTATGTTTTTGGGCAACGGTAACAACTGATCTCACAGAAGTGTTCTAGCCTTGCTGTGAGACAGCCGAGTTGTAGCTGTGCACTCTGTGCTAAGAAATATATCTTCACAATTTTACAGGCTGCATATACAAAGCTGTCTTAGAGACATGAGTCCTCAGCTTGAACTTTTTAGTCCACACTTGACACTTGAGTGTCAAACTATATTGAATTGAAAACTGTAAGAAATCTGTGTACAGTAGAAGAACTCTTCCTATCAGTAAAGACACCAACTTAGTTTCGCATCCATTTGAAGTGGGGGAAAATCAAATCAAATCCCTACTTGTACAGCTTTAGTTGACAGTTGTGTATATTTTAATGTTGTGCATAAATGGCATTTACTGGCCTGGGATTGATATTATAGCCTGTATTTCCTGCTATATTTCACACAGTGTTGGTTATAATTTTCCAATCCAGCTAATCATGTAGATATCTCTAATTCAGTAATATCTTCTAAAAAACATGAAAACATAAATGTAAAAGTACAGGTGGAAAAGAAAAGAGCTAACATTTTCCTAGCTCCCTATAGTCACACAAAATATTTAAACCTCTAATTCTTTTCTATTTTTACAGCATGTTCAGGAACAGGCAATGTGTACAAACATCTAAAGCAGTTATTGTTTTATAAACCTCTTCCTTTAATACATTTTTGCCCATACCTTCCATAATAAAAACCTGCTATATCCCTTTTTTCCTAATGTACATGCTGATACTATATGCATTTTGTTCTCAAAGTTCTTGTTATAGTGCTGTAAAGAATGTTTTCAAACTAAATCAGTCAAAGTGATATGAGAGATCAAATAGATGATCTTCATGGAAAAGAACTAGGAAATAAATGAACATGTTCTTCAGAAAACACAAGTTATTTAGAAGTCCTATAAATAAGGTGGCATTTAATAATTCCCAGGACAGTGATCTCTTGCTGTGATTGCACTGAGTTTGCAAATACTAGTACACTGATGGTATGGCTTACTGTGGTATGAGCCAGCCATAACAGGATGCAACAATTTCTGACATGATGAATAGCAGTGAGACTATTTGACAGCTTTCTTAAGGCTGTCCTGTAATGATTATTGATGGATAATCTTTTAAGGAACCCATTTGAGAGAGTCAAAGGTGTTTGACATTTGGAAAAATCTGTATTTTCAGTATGTTTCTGAATATTCAAAATTATCTGGTCAAAAGTCAATATTACAGCACAAAAAGGGTTTCAAGGTTACATGGGCTACCTACCCCATCTTCAACATGAATCTACAGTGAATACCACAGATGTACCTGCTCAGTAACATATATTTTCCATAGTCTGTGTGTCTTATGATCAGGTAGACAAGCCAACCAACCTAAAGAGCTTTTGAGACACATAGCAAGGTATTATGGTCTTGTAAGTTCTCAGTTCAACCATTTCATCTATATTGTAGATGTCATAGTGCAAAGTCAGGGAGTACAAATGTTTGCTTGCATTTTTAAAAAGCTGCAAATCTCATGATAATCTCACCATTCCCTGGCAAAAAGTGGTGCTTAAAGAAAACATTACTTGACAGTATTTAACTTTTTTTTTTTTTTTTAACTGGAGAACAAGACAATATGTGAAATATTCAGCAAACAGACAAACCTGATTTTAGGGGTTTGGAAAAATAAAGTCAAATAAGGTGCAAATGAACAATTGACAATGAAATAAGGATGACAAGCTGCAGGGCAGACAAATGTGATGAAACTGCAAAGAAGCATGTCCTGCAAATCTGTCTTCTTATGTAACATCTATTATGTTATACACATTGAACTTCTGTAGTCTATTTAAATATTAACCCTTCATCTGTTTGCTAGCTCCCTGAGGACCTGATCATCTTGTAGACTCATATGTTTTGCTGGCTCGTTAACCAACTTCTGTTTAATATCTTAGACATTGACTCAGCTTGTCTCACTTCTCATTTCTGTCTCCTGCTTACCTTGGAGTAAAGGAAGAGAGCATGAGGATTGAGGAATACAGTGGGTAGCTCAATGTGCTGAGATTAACGTTGTACAACATGATGAATTATGGTGGAATTCTAAAACAGAAATGGTAACCAAAATAAAACCAGTAGGAAAACTCCCATTTCCTTGAAAAAAAAAGACCCAGTTCAGAAGGAAAACAACCAAAGGGTTGAGAGATCTTGCTTTAACAGTTTAAGCGGCAAATGTATTTTCTACTGTATTAGTCAGTATTTAGATACATGGGGACTGCCATCTTTATATGTTCATAGCCTATAAAAGGGAAGCTCATTCTGCTCTCCTAATACCTCATCCCATGGCCACTAAGATAAGTAGAATCTTCCCACTGAACTGAAGTTGTATCTAAACCTCTTAACCCTATTTTTAATACATCCTCAGTATAAAACAGTAAGTGGCCTGAAAAGATATGTGGTTTGTATATATTTTCAAAAGAAATATATGCAACATATATTTTCCAACAGAAAAAAAGAAACAGAACAACAAAGTGAGAGGTCAGTGATGCTACATTCTTACCAGAAATAGAATCAACTCGGTTTAAATGCTTCTGCAGATCTCAAGGGATTAATTATGTAGGAATATACGCTTTCCTGTACATGGGTATTGAGCAACTTTCTTCTTGAAAATAGATCTGATCCTGGAAAGTGCTGAGCGACTTTTCAAAGGGTTGCATGCCCAAACCTGTGGACAGGGAAATTTTTTAAAAGCAGCAACAGCATAGCATTACTGGAATGCCCTTTGCCCAAAAAAATTAGAATTCTCAATGGTATGCCAGAAGTTACTTAAAATGTCACTTTGTCAGGACTTTTCCTTTAATTACAGTTGTTACTGTTATTGACTTATTTAAAGGAATAGTCCCTCTTGGACAGGTATACTTCTACAACACTCAGACTTATAGAAACATTCCCATTTGATTCCTTGAGAAGATTGCTTCACAGCCCCTATTTTAAATAAGCTTAAAAAGAGATCCTGCCAGTTGATAGCTTAAGACATTTTTCAGTACTCCTTATCAATACTATCTTAGATATTGCCAGGTACTAAAAAGTCTACACATTTTAGAGTTGTGGGGGAGCGCTCTTGAAAATCCACAGATCTTACAACATAAGCCTCATCAGGGAGCTCACACATACAAGCAGACTCATTAAGAAAAAACAGGTTTTGCAGCTACTGCATATAGCATGTAAAAGAAATATAATAATCTGAGAAAGGATTTTATTTCTTTCTTGATCTAAAGTGTCTTATTAAATATCAGTTGCTTTTATAAATAACTCAGCCATCTATTCTCTTCTAACACGTGTGCGACTTCCCCATTAGCATTACTAGGACTCACATGTATATGAGAGACTGTTGAACTGTACAATACATATTCTATTTATAAAGCTTGAAGATCAAAAGTTAGCCTTAATGAGGCAAACAAGCTATGCTTGCTTTTTTATTCTTATTAAAGGTAGCACTTGTATAAACTGTTTTCTTAAATCATTCTAGAGAAGCTGTTTAAGTACCATGCTAATAATGTAGCCCTAGGTGATTGGGACATCGAACATTTTAGAATGTTGATTAAATTAGGAAGAGGGAGAAGGCATTTTTAAGAGTATGAGCTCATATTCATTACAGTAAAGATTATTAAGACATTGGGAACTCACTAAGGTAAAAAATATCTTTATTTTATAAGTTTATAAGTTTAATTTGTAATAAACAGGCTCTTGATCATTAATTCCACTGTACTTTATTCTCTGCATTTTCTCAAATTGGATACTTTCTGTAATAAATCACATTAAAAAAAAAGAAATTTTTTTTTTTATACATTTCACCTTGTATTCAATAGATAGTTACATCAGGAAATAAAAAGCAGAAATACTGAGCAAACAACATCCTAATAAAATCTTTTCTTCTAATAAATAACAGAAGACACAGATGATATTGATGAGAGGAGTGTGTTATTATTATTCTCACTGTTTTGATGTCATTACCATGTTATTTCCATTGTTCTGGCATAATCACTTGTTTGTTCTAATTTTACCAATCTCAACAGGATATTTCTGTCACTCATCAGCATGTTTTACTGTGTAATTCATACATGTCAAACATACACACAGCTAAAGCTTTTACACACTATAACATTCAATGTATACATTATCCTATTGCAGAAAATCTTTTTATTTTAAAATATAATTATCAGGCAGATACACTTAGATGTAGATAATTAGGTACATATGAAAATTGTGGACACTGCCAGTCATGAGGAAAACATTTCTTATATGTAAACTAGTTTTTTATCAAGGTTATAACACACTATTTTCAGACTGAAGCATTACTACTACTCATTTTCTGTCTGGCCTCAAGAACAGCAGATCAGTGCGAGGGGGAGCATGTGTGAAATTGTTTTTTTGTGCAAGGTTTTTTTCATGCAAGACCTTTCTTGCTATTGTTATTCAAGTTATGTATTTGGGGATGCTGCGTTGCCTATTGAGCACTTTGCCTGTTGGTCTACTTAGATATATGCACAAGCAAATGGTACCCTGACTTAAATGGTTCGCATTGCACTTCAAAATTGCTGGCATAAGGTAAAACCCCAAACTTAAAATAGAGAGGAGCATTTTTCACACAAGCTTATCTGTAAATTTTCTACTTCTGTCCACCAGACACATTAACTAGTAGAAATAAAGTATAATGCACTATATCACAGCTTTGTATCTTTCTGAGCATTCGTGTGTGCACATGCATGCATTTTTTTTAATTCTCCCTGTCTACCTACTCTCTACATAGTTCATATACCTGAGCAACTGCCTCTTTCTCTCTGTGTGTGTATCTTTCAAAAAATAAATATTTACATGCTTTAGTCCAGTCATAAAATTTGATATTTCAATGATATTATTTTGCTGATGGCATGTCAACTAAAAATTTGCTATAAAAGATGTGAAAACAGAGAACACAGTGAAACAGCAGTGTGTTTCAAGTATAGAAATCTTCAGCAATGAGGCAGGAAATAATACAGTTTGGGCTTGTAGTGGTCTTTTTAGGAGATGTGTACTAGCGATTAATTTGATCTGTAGTCTAAGAGGCATTTGATAATTAATTTCGCAGCATTTACCACATACAAGCCATCAGTTTAGAGTGCTATGTCATTAACAAAATTCCATTTTTTTCATAGAGAATAGGCATACTGATCTACATTTTCCCATGCCGCCTAGCCAGAATGGACTCGAGGGATATTATCTTATTCAGAAAGAACCTTTCAAGGTTGAATAAAAGAAATGGTGCAGGGTCCCTGGGAGAGGGAAGTGATCATCATTTTCACCTTCAACTCTTCTTTGATGTGGCAGAGTCAATTTTTAATCAGCAGCCATCAGACTGGGCTTCATTTCGCCTTACAAAGTCCTATTACTCTGCCACTTTCTGGAAGGAGGTGATAAGGACAATGCTCTTCTTTTTCTCTTCATAGAGCCCTGCATATGATGAGTCCCTTTGGAGAGGTTTGATAAAAAAAAAAAAAAAAAAAAAAAAAAAAAAAAAAAAAAAAAAAGTGAGTATGTAGGGATAAAGGTCACCTCTCTGCCAGAATTAACTCTTCAAGACAACAAACTTCTGATTCCATTGTATTTGTTTTTAACAATTCGTCTGTATTCTTCTGTATGTAGTTTTTGTGGTCAGCAGTAACAAGACAAGGGCTAATCCCCATGAGGCTTTGGATCTAAATGCTACTTCAGATTATTGGCCTGCAACAGAAGAAAAAAATAAAATGAAAACAGACCCACCAAACCAACAAATAAATATCCTCTATCCTCCCCACACACACATACCACAGATATTCAACTGCTCCAGTACTAAGTGGGCATTTTGAAATGAGAAACACAAAGGAAATTAATATAAAATTAAAATACACCTATTTTATCAAAACATCTCAAAGTTATCCTTTATGTCAGGAAAATGCCACGCATCCTTATAGATAAATGACAGAAGAGATATTCCCTACAATCACTGAAATTGAAAAAAAAACAAAACAAATCCCCCCTCTGGAGGTGTTTTTTATGTTAAATAAACCTAAATTATTTTTTAAAATATGCATCCATGCAGAAAAAAAAACCCTCTATAATCTCTTAGTATCATTTATTGTAGTCAGCAGTCTTAATTGCCTCCCTGAAATGGATCAGAGTTCTGGGAATTACACACTAAAATGATGTTACCACTCTCCAGTCTTCAAATTCCTTGATATAATCTCATTAAAAATATCAAGCCTCTAGGTAAGGGAATACATATGGATGCTAAATGCATTTTAAGCAGGAGCACCTAAACTGATGACCTAGTTATTACAGAACAAAGCAGCTGAATATGAATTTTAATGTCGAAATAAAGCAGTTTTTTTTAGTTTTTTTTTTTTTAATTATTACTATAATTATTGACATGTTTTAGGGCTGAATTTTCTTATCACCTCTGGAAAAAAAATATAATTCTTAACCAATCAAAACAGTGAAATGACATTTTTAGAGTAACATAAACTTATTTTTCAGGAGACCACACAAGTTAAAAAAAAAAAAGATAAGAACCCAGCAGAATCAACAGTTTCATTAGCTATAACTACCATAAATTTTTTTGTTCCAAAATCTCTAAGTATATTTAAAAAATATATAACCCTAGAGAAAATAGCCACATCTCGAATTTTCTATTTCAGCCAAACAAAGAGCAAGGGAGGGGGATGTTATGCTGAATCCACATATGGAATAATTAAATTCTCAAGAATTGCATTTACTTTTATAAATTGCAAATAATACCTTTTCAGGAGCTAAGAGTATATGGCCTGGAATATCGTATGTTCTTTGTGATCTGATATGTTGCAATAAAAAATCATCTTGTCTCAGGTGCAGATTAACAAAGGTAGTATGGACTGGCCTCCAAAACAAGTAGTTAACAAAATCTGAAATATTTCAATCATAGAATCATAGATTCATAGAATCGTTAGGGTTGGAAAGGACCTTAAGATTATCTAGTTCCAACCCCCCTGCCGTGGGCAGGGACACCTTATGCTAAATCATATCACCCAAGGCCTCGTCCAACCTGGCCTTGAACACTGCCAGGGATGGAGCATTCACAACCTCCCTGGGCAACCTATTCCAGTGCCTCACCACCCTCACAGGACAGAATTTCCTTCTTATATCCAACCTAAACTTCCCCTGTTTAAGTTTTAGCCCGTTACCCCTTGTCCTGTCACTACAGTCCCTAATGAAGAGTCCCTCTCCAGCATCCCTATAGGCCCCCTTCAGATACTGGAAGGCTGCTATGAGGTCTCCACGCAGCCTTCTCTTCCCCAGGCTGAACAGCCCCAACTTTCTCAGCCTATCTTCATATAGGAGGTGCTCCAGTCCCCTGATCATCCTTGTGGCCCCCCTCTGGACTTGTTCCAACAGTTCCATGTCCTTTTTATGTTGAGGACACCAGAACTTCACACACTAATCCAGGTGAGGTCTCACAAGAGCAGAGTAGAGGGGCAGGATCACCTCCTTCAACCTGCTGGTCATGCTCCTTTTGATGCAGCCCAGGATACGGTTGGCTTTCTGGGCTGCAGGAGCACACTGCCGGCTCATGTTCATTTTCTCATCAACCAACACCCCCAAGTCCTTCTCCGCAGGGCTGCTCTAAATCTCTTCTCTGCCCAACCTGTAGCTGTGCCTGGGATTGCTTCAACCCAGGTGTAGGACCTTGCACTTGTCATGGTTAAACCTCATGAGGTTGGCATCAGCCCACCTCACAAGGGTGTCAAGGTCCCTCTGGATGGCATTCCTTCCCTCCAGTGTATGAACCGAACCACACAGCTTTGTGTCATCAGCAAACTTGCTGAGGGTGCAGTCAATCCCACTGTCCATGTCAGCGACGAAGATGTTAAACAAGACTGGTCCCAACACTGATCCCTGAGGGACACCATTCCTTACCGGTCTCCAGCTGGACATTGAGCCATTGACCACAACTCTTTGTGTGCAGCCATCCAGCCAGTTCTTTATCCACCGAGTGGTCCATCCATCAAATTGATGTCTCTCCAATTTAGAGATAAGGTTGTTATGTGGGACAGTGTCGAATGCTTTGCACAAGTCCAGGTAGATGACATCAACTGCTCTACCCCTGTCCATCATAGAAGGCCACCAAATTGGTCAGGCAGGATTTCCCCTTAGTGAAGCCATGCTGGCTGTCACCAAGCACCTTGTTGTTTTTCATGTGCCTTAGCATGCCTTCCAGGAGAATCTGCTCCAAGGTTTTGCCAGGCACAGAGGTGAGACTGACTGCTCTGTAATTCCCCGGGTCATCCATTTTTCCCTTCTTGAAAATGGGGGTTATATTTCCCTTTTTCCAGTCTTTGGGAACTTCACCTGACTGCCATGATTTCTCAAATATGATGGCCAGCGGCTTCGGAACTTCATTTGCCAGCTCCTTCAGGACCCGCGTATGGATCACATCAGGACCCATGGACTTGTGCACGTTCAGAGTTTTAAGATGGTCTTGAACCAGATCCTCTCCTACAGTGGGCGCAAGGTCTTCATTCTCACAGTCCCTGCATCTGCCTTCCAAGACTTGGGTGGTTTGGTCAGAGCCTTTGCCAGTGAAGACCGAGGCAAAGAAGTCATTGAGAACCTCAGCCTTAGAACCTTAGACCGTCGTGAGGCAGGTTAGTTTTACCCTACTGATGGTGTTTTCTTGCAATAGTAATCCTGCTCAGTACGAGAGGAACCGCAGGTTCAGACCCCTGGTGCGTGTGCTTGGCTGAGGAGCCACTGGCGCGAGGCTACCATCTGCGGGCTTATCACTGAACGCCTCTAAGTCAGAATCCCTCCTAGACGTAGCGATACCGCAGCCCCGCCGGCGCCTCGGTGGGCTGGCCATCGCCGGCCGCTCACCCGCCCCGCCCGGGGCGGGCCCGGTCCGGTGCGGAGCGCCGCTCGTGGTAGGGACCGGAGGGGCGAACGGATGCGGCGCCGCCTCTCCCCTGTTGCGAACCGCATGTTCGTGGGGCACCCGGCGCTAAATCAATCATATATCAATATTTTCATTGTCAGTGTTATCAGGCCATCTTGGGTTTGAGTCCCATGGATTAAGGCCAAGCTGTAGGACAATATAAATCAATTTGATTAAAAGAATGACTGCTCTATGACACTATGCTTTTTAAGCATATGGTCATAAACACTTTCCCAGTGATTGCAAAAGACTAAAAAAAGAAGCAATAATCTAATAGGAAGTGATGTAGTAATGTTTTTTGCATATAATAAACTCAGATTTTGGAGGTTTAGAATCTAAGTACTGAAAATACTTTTTCAGAAAAAAACATGAAAATAACTTTTTTTTTTTTCCCTTTACAGTATTATTGGATTGTTGTGACAAATGGTCTGCTTGGAGGATTGGTGACACAAGATAGTGCATTTCATGTCATAGCTGCCAGTTCAGATCTGTCATCTGTGCATGAGAATAATTACCCTCTGATGGCTGCTGAGTGACTTGTGTTATAAGTAGCAGTATCACAAGGGGTGATAGTGGGCACTATAGTGGAAGTCTTGGCAGGGAAGTCTAAGGATTATATGAGTAAAGACAGTGAATTTCCTTTGTGCTTTCAGGAACTATTCCTCCAAGCTAGAACATTAGCAGGAGCTTCCATTCTTATAGCTTGGAAAGTGGTTTTTTTTTTTCTTTTGTCTATAGTATCATAACTAAATAGGGACAGAAGTCTTCTCTCACCTGAGAACTATTAATAGTCTTCCACTTCTCTGAAAAACAGAAGGGTGAAACCTGAATGGTACATTTTGGTTTAATGGATCTGTCCCCATTGCTCTCCCTAGCCCTATTCAGTTGTGTGAATATTGTGATGTGTTTTCACATTGGCAGATCTCTTCCTGTACGTGGATAGAGCAAATAGAAGGCAAGGAATGACTTCAGACAGAACCACCTGAGAAGGATTAGCTTTGGAAGTTACATGATTTGAGATGATTTCTCCTAGCACTTAGCTATATAGGGATTTTTTTTCTACCTTCAGTGGTTCTATTTGGTCCTATTTTTTAAGATCACAATTCCAAGGACTAAAAATATGCAGTATCGATAAAAAGTCTTGATAAAATTAAAGGTCGCAAGACCTGCCAAAAGGCAGGCTTTTGATTTAACATTCCTGATACATAATCTCATGATTTCAAGTTTCTATCATGGCATCTTGTTTCCTTTCAGAAGTATAGCTCAGTGGGGTCTGATGATCAAGGCAAGACTCATATATTTGATGGGTGACATGGTGAGGTTCAGATCAAACAGCTAATTGAAGCAGCTGCTTTAGCTTTATAAACTATAGAATTGCAATGACCCTGGCCATTAAGATAACTTTTCCTCATAAGTCTCTGCCCATTGTATGCTAGAGACTGTCTGTAACACATTCCTTGCTCTGAAGCACTGAAGAGACTTATGGCCTACTGTTGTGCCTGCAGAGAGGGGATCTACTCATGTCAGATTTGCAGACCCAGACATCTAAGGGGGTCCTTATGTTCTCAAAAGACATTGACCAGATGTAGGAGACAGAGGTGAATGTGAGAGTCACTCTCCGCCACGCTTTAGATTCCAGTTTTCTCACTGCACATAAATTAATGTCCTACAAAACCACAGTCCAAGGAGGTCTAAACCTAATTTAATTTTTAGTCCAAGTCTATAGGTACAACACAATCTTTCTGCTGCTGTGTCATTGGTAGAGGTACTGCTCTTGTCTTGCCATCAGACCTGTCTCCCTTATCATCCCTCCTGCTCCCACAGGAAAAAACTAATCACGGAGTTACTCACACAGTTCCTCCACACAATTCAGTCAAAATTCAGCTGGTTAAATAATCTAAATTGCTTAGATATTCTGGAACATTTCTATTTAAATGGATTAGTAAACTATTATAAGAACAGTGGAGATGGCAGAACACAGAGTGGTAATCTATAGTGGAGTCACAAATACTCAATAAGGTTATAACCTTTCTCAGCTGACACAGATGCAGCAATAAGTATACATTTATCCACAACTGAAAAGACCTGAATATCTAACAGGAAAAAAGCAAGAACCGATGTACCCATTAATCTAAGGATGGAGGTGAACTTCTGAACTGTGTATAGGAGTGTCATTTAATGATCATTTAATGTAAAGTGGTAACGTCTGAGCATCAACAAAAGCATGAATGCTGGTTACAGGACTATGCAATGAATTGTCCATCATAAAACTTTGCAACTAAAAACCTTTACAAACAAAGTTTATATGGCATACAATCTTTATGTTAAAAGAATGTTGCTGAGGTTGAAAAGTAAAATACTCAAAATTTAGGAAATTTAAAAGTAACTTGTGCAAATGTATAACACGCAAACCCAAATGATAGGATCACATACTTAACCACCCTCAGTGGTCTCATCTTATCTGTTGTCTAAGATGATCCTTGGCAATGAACCTCTTCATCATTTGCATTCATTCTCATTACTATTGTTTGATCTTGCTGAATGTACACTGCCCACATTCTGTTCTGAGGACACAAAAGCTAAGTTTCTTAACAGCTTTTCTGTGATCACTCATTAATGTTACATATACATAGTTCAAAATGTTAACCTGTTCTGTCATCAGAAGTGATAAGCTGTTTTAGGGCATTTCAGCATAGGATGGCTTCATTTATTGTGGTTGAAGGTAGAAATGACAAAATCTCTGAAAATTTGAGCAAAAGAGGTTAAAGTCAGGCATGCATACTAATTTTAGAAGGCCAGTTTGAGACCTCCAGGAACTTTCCTCCTGCCAGGACTTTCACCTTCTTTCCAGGCACCCTTCTCTCTCTGCAACCAGTTCTTCCTTTTGGGAAGCCATCTTTTTGATCCCCAGGCCATGGGTTTTTCTGGGCTAAATAGTCAATATGCAGAAGTACAATGCATGATCAGCCTCCTAATGGGTGTTTCTGTTTTGGGCCTTTTTATTAGTTGGAGGACCCAGGATGTGCTGCTTTTGCTTAGCAAGGTGAGCTGTTTCAAAAGTTTAAAATCAGCCCCTACCACTTGCAGCTAGTGAGCAGCAGGTTTCTTCAAGACTGCAAAAGTGAAGTTTGGAGCATTCTCTGCCTGCCCTTCTCCCTCCATACAACCAGCTCTCTGACACCTGTTAGCACTAAATTTTAACTTTTTTTCCACCTATGACACAGTGCATGCTATTTTTTCAGAGGTTTGTAAATTTTTGATATTTGGGAAGAATGTTTTAAAGACAGTAATATTTAAATCTTAGGCATGATAGTGCCTTCTTATCAAATGCAACGTGTTTGTGCTAAAGCAACAAAAATGTCAAAAGATAGAAACTTTTGCATAATTTTTTAACAGTGGAAGCATCAGAACTTTTAAACCAATACCCAAGCAGTTCAAGATTGTCAGGGTTGTACAGATGGAAAACAGAAGTCCCAAGTAAGTGTAGTAGTAGTTGTTTGCGATGGGTCACTCTTTTTTTCTCAGAGAGAAAACAAACAAACAAAAAAGTCTTTTTCAGTGGATGTAAGAAAAATTTAAAACATAAGGGAGTACCTCCAAAATAGAATCATAGAATCATAGAATCGTTAGGGTTGGAAAGGACCTTAAGATCATCTAGTTCCAACCCCCTGCTTCAAGAATATGCTTTACGAATAAATACCTTAGTGCTAAAAATAATCCATTCAGGAGGCAAAGACCTCAGATAGTCAATGTCACACAAAATATTTTGGTCAAAATCAGCTGGGCACTGCAATTTTAAAATATTAGTGGATATTTTTATCTTTCCTGACAGGGTTACCTCCATGTTTATGACTAGGCAAGCCTCATGAAAAAGAAGATAGAATTTTAGAGGGGATCACTCAGAAGCAGACCTGTGATTTTTATTTGATTGTTAATGCCACAAAAGGAATAGAAATTTGGTTCATTTTTTATTTTTTCTCTTTTATATCTTTAGAAAGGAAAAAAATGTTTACCAACAGTGGAGATTAAATGGATTTCATATTTATACAATTTGCTTTTCAGTACCTTTTTTTTTGGCAATACTCCAAACTGGGTTTGACATATGCCAGATCTCAATGAGAGCAATTTTATGTTAAAGGACTTTTTGCGTTTCACTTTTCTGAATACCTTAGATTAACCCCAGACTTACAGTATCTTCAGTTCCCAGTGAAAATGCCTTCCAATATTGCAACAGATTGTGTCTTGAAAAGAACCTTGTTTCTAATCATAAGTAGTTTTTCTTATACATTACGTTTGTTCTCTCCACTATTTTTCACATCTCAAAGATTCCTCAGAAAATAGAATCTTTTGACATATTAAATATTTCTTCACTCTATTTTGTTAATTAAAACTTGGTGAGAGCCTGTTTATATGTAGGTCACCTTATCAGAATCTTTTCTAACAGTCTTCTCTGAACTGCCTAATATAAATTGATTTCAATACATTTATTAGGTACCAATTTAATTAGACTGATGTTACACCTTCCATTTTCACAATTAAAAGTTTTTGATATAGAAACGTGATCTTAAAATTGAAAACTCATTATGAAACATTTACAAATACTGAAATATTGTCTTATTGACATCAATACTTCATGTTGTGGATTGATTATTTGATGAACACAGGTCATTTTTTAGCAGAACTTGTATGTCTCAAAGATTATTCTTGAAGATACACTAGTAATTCAGCCTGAATCACAGAAAAATATTGTCAGTACTTTAACCACAGTGTAATTGTTAAAACTCTGTTAAGCTACTAACATTTGCTACTTGATTATGTACACTTAAAGGAATATTTTGTACCTACCCACTCACCTTCCCCCAGGAAGAAGTGATTGTTTTAGGTCAAGAGTTAGGTATCTTTCTGTAGGGATAAAAAAAAATAAAAATACCTCATTCTCTTCCAAATCCTGAATATACATAAAGAACTCTAAACAAAAATGAACCGTATCGTTCTGAGGATATAAAAGACTGTTCTTAAGTCTGGAAGAGAGGCAGATACAGCCAGTAATGCGTATTCAGACAGAATGCTACCCTCAGTAGGTTAGAATGCTAGCAATTGGGCTGACTTTCTGTCATGTATGAACTGTGAAATATGTCAGTCCTTATTTACATAAGGAGCTAATAGTTATTTGAAAAGTGCTCTACAGAGTGAAAAAGAATAGTTTTAGTTTATTGTTACATTAAATATTCTAGGTTAAGATATCTCATTCCAATGCAAATATATGAAATTGTTTCTTCCTGCACAATAACTTTTGCCAAGGTAATTGATAGAACCAAATATGGCTCCATAATTTGGCTTCAATGAAGACAGCCAGTTAGTCATTTTCTGCTTCTAGAAAACAGGCAGAGCAAGTACAGATATCAGGTCCAGAGTTCCTTAGATTTTCTGGTGACCTCCATGCTACTGAGTAAAAGTCAACAGTTGCTTCAAGTACTACTTGTAAAGGTGATGAACACTGATTAAATCCTATTGGGAAGCTAGGAGCTAAAAGGGCTAGTGGAGCAACAGACAACCTTTGCCTCAGAAAACATTTTAAAAATTCCTACCTGTGTTTGACAAGCTAAGTAGATGCACTGGTCATTTATGTAAAAAAAAAAAAAAAAAAGTGTATCTTTGTGGTGCACATTGCACTAATATTTAGTGAAAGATTTTCCTAACTTCTATTAAAGTGTTAAGAACAAGCAGATGCATGCTATAGTTTGGAAATAAGATGTACAATCAATGAAATGGTGTGAATAAATAAGCCAGATTATATGAGCCGCATAAGCTCCAAATCACTCTGCCTTCCCAAAATTGTTCTAAAAACGCATATCTTCATTGTTTGAGTGGTGACTGACTAAACCTCAAGACAGGATGTATTCAAGAATGTTGCAGAGCTCTGCCTGAAACAGAATGGCTTAATTATTTATGAGTCCTGGCAATGCTGGAGCAGTTCTATCATTATAAAAGCTAAAGCTTCACTTAGATTTAAATAAGATCTGTATTTAAATTACACTGTGAAAGATGGACAGTGAAACCAAAAGTTGAGTGGTGAGTATTGAGGACCATGAGCTTTTTTCTTTTTCCTTTTTTTTTTCTTTAATCCATCTAATATAGTGTTGCTTGTGCTATGGTAAGAATATTTGATCAGTGAAAGCATGTTTTAACACCTTGAAGTATAAAAGATATTTTTTTAGACAGATACAAGACATTGAGGATGATAATTTGGACAAGATGCTTCTAAAGGACCAACTACCAGCAAAGGAATCAGCTGCTGGGCAGAGAAAACACTAGGGAAAGAATGACACAAAGTAAAGTGTCAATATCAACAGAAGACAGCTGGAGGACATTCTGTATTACATTGTGCCATCTCACTAGTGATGTATAGACAAATATGTAATCATGCTACAATTTGAAATAAAGCAAAATAATCATGTAGTACTTACTTAAATGCTTAAGCAAATTATGGCTGATTACTTATTAATGTGTCTGTACTACTAAGCACTTAATTGACATTTGATTATCAATCTAATAACAAAACTCAACTGTAAAAAGTAAATCTAAAGTAAATAAATGTAATAGAAAGTTCATTAAAATCAGCCTTTATCAGTTTATAAATTCTTCACTTCATGCATGTCCTGGGTTCAGCCGTAGCAGTCATGTTTTTCCTTTGTGTTAGCTGGTGCAGTGCTGTGTTTTGACTTCTAGCCTGAGAACAGTGTTGGTGAAGCCGATGTTTTCGGTTGTTGCTAAGCGATGTTTACCCTGACCAAGGACTTTTTGAGGCTCATGCTCTGCCAGGGAGGAGGAGAAGCTGTGAGGAAGCAGAGATGGGGCGCCTGACCCGGGCTAGCCGGGGAGGTATTCCATACCACAGCACATCATGGCCGGGGTGAGGGGTAACTGGGAGTTACCCGGAAGGACACGGGCTTCCGGGTGGGACTCGTTTTCTTGGCCGGTGGTATCGTATTCTCTTCCCTTGTTATTTTCCCTTATCATTGTTGTAGTTGATAGTAGCGGTGGTGATTTGTGTTGTACATTGGTTGCTGGACTGTTCTTGTCTCAACCCGTAGGAGTTGCACTCTTTCAATCCTCCTCCCCGTTCCTCCGGGAGCGGGGAAGGGGAGAGCCCCGGTGCAGGGGGGTGGACGGACCTCGATTGTTGTCAGCTCGGCACCACTCACTGGGAGTGAGTGAACAAGTTGCCTGACTGGGTTTAAACCACGACAGTTCTTTCTGGCGCCCAACGTGGGGCACGAAGGGGTTGAGATAAGAACAGATCTGACTGGATTGATAGTCACTCGTCACAATGCTGATTTATTGGCTCTCAAGGTTGTTCCTCTTGATCTCACAGTTTCAGTATATTGTATCTTACTCCCATCCGGTATTTGCTATATTAGTGTTTTTCAAGTGTGGGGCTTGGGCTAAGGTTTTTGTCCCATTGTACTTTATGGTAATGACTTGTAATACAATAGAATCATTGATCATGAAACTGATCTGGCTTATGTTCCCAGTGTGGTTACCACCTTTATACTTTGGGAGGTATATGATGAAGGTGCTTAGCAATTACACGTCTTTTTTCTCCTTCTCAGGTGCTCAACCTGTGAAGGAGACATTCTTTTACCCTCCCAGTCGTCCCCCCAGACCATTTACATTTGAGAGTTTTGAATTTTTTGAATGGCCTTTTAATGCTGTTAAGACTTGTTTGCTGATCGTGATGGGAACCACCATGCTAGCACGCATACAGAGTGTGTTTTGCCCACGACTGATTTCAAGAGTTAAGCAGAGTCAGGTTTGGGTCTTGTCTGGGGTCAAACGACGATGTAGGAGGACCAAGAGATTTTCCCTGAGGCTGGACAGCCATGAGTGGCAGGGTGTGTGGGATAGTATGGGCAAGTATCTAGGTCAGTGGGCCCCTCCAGTACTTTGGAATTTCACTACCGAACAACTGCAAAATCCAGAAGAATTAGTAAAACACTTAAATGAGGTGTGTGGTCATTCTGGCCATACCAGAGATGAACAAATCACGGCAACGTGCTGGGGCTTGGCCTATGCTTACAGGGCCTTGTTCAACACTATCCAGCACCTTCAAAAGGAAAAGAATGCCGGCGGATCTGAGGACAAAGCAACAGTCACTACTCAAACTTTGGCTGCAATGAACAGCACAGCTAACCCAGCAGCAAGTACAGCAGCTGCTCAAACTTCAACTGCAACAGACAGCGCGGTTACCCCAGCTCCAAGCACAGCAGCTGCACCACCCCCAGCAACAAGTACAGTTGCTACTCAAACCACAGTGATAATCACTGCAGCCAAACCAGAGGACCAATTCGTACCAATATCGGTTGCCCGTGTACGCAAGAGAACAAGCAAAAAGGAGGCAAAAAGGGTGAAGCGAGATGAAGAAAAAATGAATTCACCACCCGGTCCAGAATCTGATCAGGAGTCATCATCACATGACTAAGAAGAAGAGGTAACTTCTCGACCTCGGACCTCAACCGAGCTGCAGAATATGCGAAAAGATTTTACCCGTCAACCAGGGGAGCACATCATCACCTGGTTACTCCGATGCTGGGACATTGGGGCCGATGGTCATGAACTAGCAGGTACAGAAGCCAAGCAGCTGGGATCACTTGCTAGAGAAGGGGGAACTGACAAAGCAATTGCAAGAGAGAAAAAGTCCCTCAGCCTTTGGAGGCGGCTCTTGGCAGCTGTGAAAGAAAGGTTTCCGTACAAGGACGATGTTACGAGTCGTTCGGCCAAGTGGACTACTATAGACAAAGGCATCCAGTCTCTGAGGGAATCGGCCATCGTAGAGATGATCTATCACATCAAGCCGAATAACGGGGATACACCTATAGATCCAGATGAAGTTGAATGTACACGACCCATGTGGCAAAAACTTACACGGAATGCACCGTCATCATATGCCCATTCACTGGCAACAGTAACCTGGAATGACATAGTACCACTAACAGTGGATGAAATGGTTCATAAACTCTGAGCGTTTGAAGACAATATCACCCCTTCCATCATCTCAGCTGTGAAAAAACTGTCCCAGGACCTCGACAAATTGAGGGACGATCTATCTGATTTATCCAGCTCCTCACGTGCACCAACACACGTCTCAGCTATTAACAAAAGGCGTCCTATTGTTCAAGAGAGGAGATACAGGAGGTATACGCCACGGGGTACCCTATGGTTTTACCTGCTGGATCACGGAGAAGACATGACAAAGTGGGATGGAAAACCTACTTCAGCTTTGGAGGAACGGGTGAGTGAACTGAAGAGGGGAGCAAGGGGCAAGACTGATCATCCCATGAGAGCTACGGCTTCAGTCTCTGGTGAGCAGTTTCCCAGATGGAGTGGAAGAGCTGATTTTACTCCAGCTCCTGTGATAACGAAGAATAATCCCTTTTACCATGACTTAAGTGTCCAACACTGTGACGACCATTAGAGGGGCCCTGCCTCCAGCCAGGTGGAGGCAGGGGACAATTTGATTTACTGGACTGTGTGGATCAGATGGCCTGGCACATCAGTCCCACAGAAGTATAAGGCTCTAGTAGATACCAGTGCACAGTGTACCCTGATGCCATCAAGCTGTCAAGGGGTGGAACCCATCTATATTTCTGGAGTAACAGGAGGATCCCAAGAGTTGACTGTGCTGGAGGCTGAAGTCAGCCTGACTGGGAGGGAATGGCAAAAGCACCCTATTGTGACTGGTCCAGAGGCTCCATGCATCCTCGGCATAGACTACTTCAAGAGAGGGTACTTCAAAGACCCAAAAGGGTACCAGTGGGCTTTTGGTATTGCTGCTTTGGAGACTGAGGAAATTGAGCAGCTGTCCACCTTGCCTGGTCTCCCTGCTGTGGGGTTGCTGAAAGTTGAAGAACAACAAGTGCCAATTGCGACCACAACAGTGCACCAGCGGCAATATCGCACCAACCAAGACTCCCTGATTCTCATCCATCAGCTGATCCGTAGACTGGAGAGTCAGGGGGTGATCAGCAGGACCCGCTCACCCTTTAATAGCCCCATATGGCCAGTGCGAAAGTCTAATGGAGAATGGAGACTAACAGTAGACTATCGTGGCCTGAATGAAGTCACACCACCATTGAGTGCTGCCGTACCGGACATGCTAGAACTTCAGTATGAACTAGAGTCAAAGGCAGCCAAGTGGTATGCCACGATTGATATTGCCAATGCATTTTTCTCCATTCCTTTGGCAGCAGAGTGCAGGCCACAGTTTGCTTTTACTTGGAGGGGTGTCCAGTTCACTTGGAACCGACTGACCCAGGGGTGGAAACACAGCACCAACATTTGCCATGGACTGATCCAGACTGCACTGGAACAGGGGCAAGCTCCAGAACACCTGCAATACATTGATGACATTATTGTGTGGGGCGATACAGTGGAAGAAGTCTTTGAGAAAGGGAGGAAAATTATCCAAATCCAGCTGAAAACCAGTTTTGCCATAAAACGGAGTAAGGTCAAGGGACCTGCACAGGAGATTCAATTTTGGGGAATAAAATGGCAAGATGGATGTAGACAGATCCCCACAGATGTGATCAACAAGATAACAGCAATGTCTCCACCAACTAATAAGAAAGAAACGCAAGCTTTCTTGGGTGCAGGGGGGTTCTGGAGAATGCACATCCCAAATTACAGTTTGATTGTAAGCCCTCTCTATCATGTGACCCAGAAGAAAAATGATTTTAAATGGGGCCCTGAGCAGCAACAAGCCTTTGAGCAAATTAAACGCGACATAGTTCATGCAGTAGCCCTTGGACCAGTCCGGACCGGGCCAGATGTAAAAAATGTACTGTACACTGCAGCTGGGGAGAACGGTCCTACCTGGAGCCTCTGGCAGAAAGCTCCAGGGGAGACTCGAGGTCGACCCCTTGGCTTTTGGAGTCGGGGATACAAAGGATCTGAGGCCAGCTATACCCCAACTGAGAAAGAGATACTGGCAGCCTATGAAGGGGTTCGAGATGCTTTGGAAGTGATTGGCACTGAAGCACAGCTCATCCTGGCACCCCGGCTGCCCGTGCTGGGCTGGATGTTCAAAGGCAGGGTCTCCTCTACACATCATGCAACTGATGTTACATGGAGTAAATGGGCTGCACTAATTACACAACGAACTCGAATAGGAAATCTCAGTAGTCCAGGCATCCTAGAAGTCATCATGGACTGGCCAGAGGGCAAAGATTTTGGAATGTCACCAAAGGAGGAGGCGGTGTGTGCTGAAGAGGCCCCACCATATAATAAACTGTCAGAAAGTGAAAAGCAGTATGCCTTCTTTACTGATGGGTCCTGCCGTATTGTGGGAAAGCATCGGAGATGGAAGGCAGCTGTACGGAGTCCTGGACGACAAGTTGCAGAAACTGCTGACGGAGAGGGTGAATCGAGTCAGTTTGCCAAGGTGAAAGCCATCCAGCTGGCCCTGGACATTGCTGAACGAGAAAAGTGGCCAGTACTTTATCTCTGTACTGACTCATGGATGGTGGCAAATGCCCTGTGGGGGTGGTTGAAGCAATGGAAGCAGAGCAACTGGCAACGCAGAGGTAAACCCATCTGGGCTGCTGCACTGTGGAAAGATATTGCTGCCAGGGTGCAGAACCTGGTGGTGAAGGTACGTCATGTAGATGCCATGTACCCAAGGGTCGGGCCACTGAGGAACACCAGAAAAACCAACAAGTGGATAAAGCAGCTAAGATTGAAGTGGCTCAGATGGACTTAGATTGGCAACATAAAGGTGAATTATTTTTGGCCCGGTGGGCCCATGACACTTCAGGCCATCAGGGCAGAGATGCAACATATAGATGGGCCCGTGATCGAGGGGTGGACTTAACAATGGACACTATTGCCCAGGTTATTCATGAGTGTGAAACGTGTGCTGCAATTAAACAAGCCAAGCGGTTAAAGCCTCTTTGGTATGGAGGACGATGGTTGAAGTATAAATATGGGGAGACCTGGCAGATTGACTATATCACACTGCCGACAACCCGCCAAGGCAAGAGCCATGTGCTTACCATGGTGGAAGCAACCACCGGGTGGCTGGAAACATACGCTGTGCCCCATGCCACTGCCCGGAACACTATCTTGGGCCTTGAGAAACAGATTTTCTGGCGACACGGCACCCCAGAGAGAGTTGAGTCAGACAATGGGACTCATTTCCGGAATAACCTTATAGATATTTGGGCCAAGGAGCATGGCATTGAGTGGGTATATCACATCCCCTACCATGCACCAGCCTCTGGGAAAATCGAACGGTACAATGGGCTGTTAAAAACTACACTGAGAGCAATGGGTGGGGGAACTTTCAAGCATTGGGATACACACTTACCGAAGGCCACCTGGTTGGTCAACACCAGAGGATCTGCCAACAGGGCTGGCCCAGCCCAGTCAGAACTTTTGCATATTATAGAGGGGGACAAAGTTCCCGTGGTGCATATGAAGAATTTTCTGGGGAAGACAGTCTGGGTTATTCCTGCTTCAGGTAAAGGCAAACCTACTTGTGGGATTGCTTTTGCTCAGGGACCTGGATATACTTGGTGGGTAATGTGGGAAGATGGGGAAGTCCGATGTATACCTCAAGGGCATTTGATTTTAGGGGAAAACAGCCAATTGTATGCTGTTGCCTGCTGTGTAATACTTTTATAGCCCATCAACTAGATGTCTCCAGGTCACCAGCGACTGGCCCTGACTTCCCTCCAGCCATCCTCCCAACAGAGAATGAACTTTGAACATCATGGACCGAATGGACTCGGCAGCATTATAGGGATTGGTCCATGCACTAAGAAAATGATCTTTTGCTCTTGGTCTGTATGTATATGGATGTATATATGTGGGAGAGCGATGGTGTATTGAAAATGTGGGATCTGAGCATGACATGAATGGTATGGAATAAGGGGTGGATAATGTCCTGGGTTCAGCAGTAGCAGTCATGTTTTTCCTTTGTGCTAGCTGGTGCAGTGCTGTGTTTTGACTTCTAGCCTGAGAACAGTGTTGGTGAAGCCGATGTTTTCGGTTGTTGCTAAGCGATGTTTACCCTGACCAAGGACTTTTTGAGGCTCATGCTCTGCCAGGGAGGAGGAGAAGCTGTGAGGAAGCAGAGATGGGGCGCCTGACCCGGGCTAGCCGGGGAGGTATTCCATACCACAGCACGTCATGCCTGGGGTGAGGGGTAACTGGGAGTTACCCAGAAGGACACGGGCTTCCGGGTGGGACTCGTTTTCTTGGCCGGTGGTATCGTATTCTCTTCCCTTGTTATTTTCCCTTATCATTGTTGTAGTTGATAGTAGCGGTGGTGATTTGTGTTGTACATTGGTTGCTGGTCTGTTCTTGTCTCAACCCGTAGGAGTTGCACTCTTTCGATCCTCCTCCCCGTTCCTCCGGGAGCAGGGAAGGGGAGAGCCCCGGTGCAGGGGGGGGACGGACCTCGATTGTTGTCAGCTCGGCACCACTCACTGGGAGTGAGTGAACAAGTTACCTGACTGGGTTTAAACCACGACAATGCAACAAACACACAGCACTAAAATATTTACAGAAATATAGTAAATATATGGAAAATAATTTACTGAATATTCAATATAAGATTCATATAGAACTGCATGTTTCAATTAAAAAACCCAAACTTGATTAGGACAGAAACAAAAGGAGTTTAGTTTTGCTTTAAAACTATATTAATTCAAACATCTCCATCAACAATTGTACTATATAGGCATGATGTCTAATTTTTAATGAAAATGACATGATCTGCATGCATGGTCAACATAAAAGACAATTTAGTCCTTTATAAGAACACGGAATCACTGGCTGTGGGTGACAGCTAATTTCCTCTAGTCTCTTTATGCCCTGCAGCTAATAAGGCATGCTGATCTTCAAGTATTATTGGAAAAAATGAAGAACAAACATAAAAAGAACAAAAAGAAAGCCATCAATTTTAGGTTAATTTCAACAAAAAAAATTTGAAATGCACTAGTACAGTTAAAGAATATATAATATAATGTTAGACTAACAACTTTGTATGAAAAACAGCCTGATATCACACACTCAAAAAAAACCTATTATAAAGTACAGATGTTCTCTTAGATTAGGAAAAAAGTTCTCTTTTAGTATATTTAAACAAACCATATGGGATTCATTTTAGCCATTTCAAAGCTTTTTTAGATATTTTTTGAGTAAGTACTTAAGGCACATGATATGGATGTAAAAAAACTCTCGAGCATACTTTTATTCTTTGATATTAAAAGTACAAGGAAATATTTTAAGAACTTAATAATGAACGGGTTAACTACAAACTAAAGACTGGTAAAATAAGAAAAGAAAATAAAACAAAGCAAAACTTTCCTCTTGGTTTTACAGCCTTTGCCAAAGCATTCCCTATTTTTTGTTGAAGTTAAATGAGGGTGGTATATTTCACATATAAGGTTATTCACTTTTACTTTCCAATAATCTGTGCTCTCCCTTAGCTGTGCAGAAAGTTCTCCGACACTTTTTATCCAGTCTGCTTTGTTTGTATATCCTTGATTCTTCCGCATTCCTCCTTACCAATTTTCTCCTTTGAGGGACTTTTTCGGCAACTGTATTGCAGGATATGTGTCACAAAACTGTGATTAGAAGACAAAGTCTTAAGCATGATAATATCATTTTGTTCTTGTTTTTCTTTCTTTTGAGTTTAAAGACATATATTCTGATTACATCTAGCTACCTGAAGTACAGACTGTTGATGTTAATTTTGAGTTTGAAACCGTGGTTTTGCCTGTGCGAGGTATTTATTGTTTAGAGATGTATACTGAAAATAGACATGAATTAAACATACCACATATTGATACCACGTATTCCTGTAGAACCATATGAGAAAGTACACAACACACTTTGAAAGAGCTGCATGGTTAAAGCAGTTTGTACATCTTAACCCAGCCTTTGCTTTTCTAGGAGCTGTTTCAAAACAGTGTTGCATATTCTAGTATATAAGAATTCAAATTTTGGAAGCATGAGTTGCTCCTCAGTCGAACGCAACTAAGTTAAAGTGAAGCAAATAGTTTTCAGTGACTCTGGCACCCAAATGCTTAACATTTCCTTATTTATTTACCAAAAGGAACTAACTGTTGACTATTGCAGCTTCCAATATTTTCTGTGAATCTCTAGTATGCTGCTTCACAATTACAGCATGAAGTGACTTTGCTTCTGAGATGGATATGTTTAATCAGAGTCCTATGTAACAATACATTGTAAGCTCTGTAGCCAATTAAAAAAAAATTTACGTAGTCTCTGAAGTCAAATATATAGATTTGGGTTGGAAACACCAAAGTGATCTTTTCTACATCAAGCTAAAAATGAATGTGAAATATGTCTGAAGAAACCCTGGATGGCATTATTTGGTTTCCAAGACTGGTAATAGGACATAGAACTTGTGCTTGAAAATTAACTGTACCCAATTTTTTTTTTTCTGTCAAGTTGTTTTCTGAGGTATAAGTAAAATTAGCACTGTTCTTGGTGCATTTTCCTGTGAAGAGCTGATTGCCTCCCAGTACCCATAACGATGCAACTGTTGTTATCTGTCATTCTGAGCAAGAAGATCTCATGATTAAATGATTCTGCAAACTCAAGGTGGCTTTCCAGAAGATAGTAATTTGCTAATGGGATGAAAGGGACTGCAAAAGACTTCATATCTGGTTTATCTACTGCATCAGTTGTGTAAGAAAGCAGAAACTGGTGGTGACCAGCGATGTGAACTTGACTTCCTTTCCTGGTAGTGAATGAACTTAAAAAACCCAAACATATAAACAGGAAAATTAGACCTTATCAGGGGTAAGAAAAAAAGAAAATACTGAAACTCATACACTTTGGAATATATTGGCATTACAGAATAGCAGTCTAAAACATGTATATGTTTAGTAAGCATTCGCATTCTACTGAGACTGAATACTGACATGTGAATAATTCCCATTAACTTCACTGGGGAATGATTTCTGCTTGTCTGAAAAAGTGTGACTTCCATGTAAATAACAACATGATGATGTCCTTAAGCGTCAAGGAGAGGAAGTATGGAGGTCCACATAAAATTATTTAGAACATTCAGTATTCTACAGAAGATGCTTTGAGCTCTTACAACTGAAATATTGCATCTGAAAGGATTTCATAATGAAAAACCATTTTCTTGTTTTAAGACTTCCCTGGCCCATCTTTTTTTCAGCTCAATTTAAGGTGAAACTTTGCTTGTTTGCTCATATTATAGATGAGCCTAATATATATAATCATTAAAAGGTAACAATATAGATTTCTGTGGGTTGGATACTTTTTTTTAACAGTCACTCAAATTACTGGATTTAACATTGTCATTAGTGCTAATTATGATCCATTTTGCTACGTGGGGAAGCTGGAATAGAAAATGGTGAATCACGCCTTTGCAATGACATGAAATAGTCTGTTGGCAAAAAATGCAGCATACAGTTTAAATTAGTTTAATCTTTATTCCTTGTGCTAATCCTCAATGTTTCAATCAACTTAATGGCAATAATTTTGGCTTAGCCCACCTATTTCCAAAAATAAATATGTATATTTAAGCTATATGATCCCATTTACAGAAGCATTTACAGAATGTACATGTAACCATGCTGCTCAGAAAGGGGCAGTTTCCTCTCTCATTTCACTTAGCACATTCTATTTGCAAATTAAACACTGAAATTATATCCTTTTTTTTTTTTTTTTTACCACCTCTTTACAATTTTTATGTTGGCTCTGTTGCCTCGATTGCCAAGGTAATTTGAATGAGAAAAAAAAAGTTAAGTCACAGTACCATGGCCCTATACCAAAAACATATTGCTGTGCATTCAATTGCAATATTTCTCCTGAGGCCAAAACATTATTTTCACAAAGAATAATGCTACGCAAAATAACAGGAAACATACTGTGAATAATGTCTCACATATGAAACCCTCAGTACTGTTAGTAAAACACTGGTTATGTGCCTGCAAAATTAAATGACCATGAAGAAGAGACAACATAATAGTTTGTGGATTTATGATGTATTACCTAATAGCTTTTTAATTTTATTTTAAACAGTAATATTTCTACTTTAAAAACATTTCTAAAGTTATTGCATATACCCATACTTTCACATGTTGCAAAAAAAAGTTGAAAGTACCTTAAAAAAACCTCCAGCATTTAAGTGGACTGAACGTGAGGGACAGATTAGCAAATGCACACTTCACAGTGATGCTGGACTTCACCCTGAGGAGTTCCACGATCTCGATAGGCCAAAAGGATTGGCTTTTATATTATTCTGTCATAATGGGTTATTAGTTTTGTCTGTCTCAAAAATGCAAGAAATTATCCTTTATCCTTTATCACTACTTCTGTTATAGCTGACACATCTTACTGTTGTTGCGCAGTTTCTGAAATGCCAATGTCAAAATTCAAGACCTCCTGCTCTCTAAACCCCCTCTCAGCAGCCCAAATTCTGGGTAAGAGACCATCATCACATTTAGTTTTTTGGACACTGTAATTCTGTCTAAACACTAGGTCATAAACCTTACTCCTGCCAAGGCTCATCAGTGCTGCAATGCCTTTTGGAGAGAAATAAAATGGTACCATGACATCCACAAGTTCCTTTCCAAAGGATTGATCTGCCTGGTTGGATAAAACCAAAAACCAACCTCTTCTGACTTTCAGGAAAACTTCTGAATGTGTTCTGTAATAGCAAACCTAAGAAGGATGGGTTTATGGAATCAGAAAACCTTAGAATAGTTTGGGTTGGATGGGGACATTGAAGATCATCTAGACCAATCCTCCTGCTGTCTGCTGTAGGCAGAGATATCTTTCACCAGATCAGGTTGCTCAAAACCCCATCTCACCTGAATTTGATCCACAACATCTGGGCAACCAGTTCCAGCGTCTTGCCACCCTCATTTCTTCTGGGTATAAAATCTTTCACCTTTCTTGTAAGCCCTTTTTCATAGATTGGAAAGCCTCAGTAAGTTATCCACAAGCCTCTCCTCAAGGCTGAACAATCACAGCTCTCTCAGTTTTTCTTCACAGAGGAAGTGTTTCAGTCCTCCAATCATTTTCATCACCCTCCTCTGGACCTACTCTAACAGGTCCATGTCTTTCCTGCGCTGGATGCAGAACTGGATGCAACACCACAGGTGGGGGTCTCAAGAGGGATGGGAGAATCACTTCTCTCAGACTGCTGGCCGTGATTCTTTTGATGCAGCCCAACATACGGTTGCCTTTCTGGGCTGCAAGCACATTGCTGGCTTATGTCCTATTTTTCATCCACCAATATCACCAAGACCCTCTCTGCAGGCCTGCTCTTAATCAAGTCAAACCCCAGCCTGTATTGGTATTGAGAATTGCCCTAACCCAGGTGTAAGACCTCAGTCCTCAAACTTGTAAAAGTCCCTCTGGATGGCATCCCTTTCCTCAAATATATCAACTGTACTACTCAACTTGGCATAATGTGTAAATATGCTGAGGGTGCACTCAGTCCCACTATCTACGTCACTGATGAAGATATTAAACAGTATTGGTCCCAATAGAGACCCTTAATTCTTGATTCATCTACCAGTCCATCCATCCAACTGATATCTGTACAGTTTATCACCAAGAATGCTGTGGGAGACCATATCAAAGGCCTTACAGAAGTCCAGATGTCTACAGATGACGTCTGCAGATCTTAGCTTTTCCAGTGATGGAGTCACTCCATCATAGAAGGTCATCAGATTAGTCAGGCACAATTTGCCCCTGGTGAACACATGTTGGTTATGTCTAATCACCGCCCTGTCATTCATATGTCCTGACATATATTCAAGGAGGACCTGTTCCATGATCTTACCAGATACGGGAGTGAGGCTGACTGGTTGATCAGCTAGCATCCTCCTTTTCACCCTTTTTAAAAATAGGTGGGATGTTTCCCATTTCTCCAGTCACTGAGGACTTTGCCTTACTGCCATAAATCTTCCTAAAGAAAGGAAAGTGGATTGGTGACTACATCAGGCAATTCTCACAGAGTAATCTAGTTCACCACTTTCGCAACACTGACTGTATCACAAAGTCCTTTCACACTTTGTAGATACCTACATTTGTGATACATGAGCTGCAGATCCATGGGATTAATTTCTAGTGAAGGATTTTAGTATGAACAGCTAAACTGTATCTAGACAAAATATAATCAGAAAGCTATGTTGTGTTGCTGTCAGATCAGACTGGTACTTGTTTTTTTTCGTAGGTGCATTTCTCACTAGTCACACTAAAGTGATTGCACAAAGTCACAGGTTTCTTCTTCATTGCTAAAATCAAAACACTTATTTACTTGATGGATCTTAACACTTTCTTGCAAAAAGTGTCATCATTTCTGGATAGATCACTCTGAAAAAGTTCAATGGCTTGCTCCTTTACTCGTGCACTTTGTATCTTTTATAAATTTTTTAACCTTATTGATCAATGCGTTGAGCATGATTCTTACTGGCTGCAGAAATAACTTCTGCCAATCTTACATTAGCACTTACCATAATACCACCACAGTTATGTTTTTATCACATTAGTAAGAACGTTTAACAAATAATACAAATATTCTAATTTAAATATATTCTGTCTTTTTTTTTCTCTTCACACAAACAAATAAGTTCACAATAACCTTTTCATATTCAGGGTGATATCTATATTTAAATAAATGCGTAAAATCATCTTCTTTTGTCAAGAAAATTTCTTAGACATAAATATTCCTTCCTTGCATTGCTGTAGAGTTTAAACCTGGAGAAATTAAATAACTGTATTAGAATAAAAAGTAGTTCTAGAAAGTTTCTAGAAGCATCCCTGCTTATGCATTGTTTTATTAAAATCATGTGCTGTTTCCTGGAACTGCGAAACTTCAAGTATATGAGATGACTCATCAAAGAAGAGGTCATTCTTAAAGTAGAAAAACAGAGCATAAAACACACAGTTACAAAAATATCACTCACAAAAATACTCACAACAATCAAAATCACTCTTTGTGCAGTCAGATGTCAGTGAGAATTTGCCTGAACAAAGTCAGAAGACAAAATACTTACTCTTCAGTCTGATGTTATAATTACAGTCTTTTTTACAGAAAGCATAATGCCAGAATATTCTGAATATACGTCTGAACAGATGTAAATCTGAAAGAGATTATTTCACTCTGGTTTTGTGTGAAGAAAAGACTGATCTTGTCAACAGGACTTTAGGAACATTTGCAGAAGAAGTTAAAGACAGAGCACTTAATTTTCAAATGTTTTTCAAACTAGCCTGGCTTTTACATTTCTAGTTATGTGAAACTTGCCAATAAATATCCAGCTCTATGTGAAGATGAAATTATTAGGAACTGCAATTTAGTTATTAAAGAATAATCTCTGAAACCATCAATTCTTTTCATTGTGCTCAATTTTGAAATGCCTCACTTTGCATATAAGACAGTGGGCTCATATGTGCAATATATATATGCTTATGTATGCATATGCATACACTAAGGAGTTCTGATGGTGAGACACAGTACAAAGGCTCTGGGGCTTGAACTTGGATCGTTACCTTCACTGGGACAATGGTGCAGTGATGAGATCTGGAGGTCATCCCAGAAGGATGTCATTACCCTCTCATGCTACATTTCTCTCATGATATATGCGTGGTGCAATACGGACACTGATCATCAAGAATGGTAAGGGTTGAGGTGAGATTTTAATGCTTCCTGTCTGAAGGGTTTTATCCTGTACTTGCTATGTTGGTATGAATGATCTCCAAGAGACAGGCTCTTAAACAAGGGTTATGTTAGTCCTTGGGAATCAAGGAGGGAGAGCTGCACCAATTGGCCATTTTACCTAATATTATAGTAATTAAAAAAACCCACAGCTGTGATGTGGGACACTTTCAATTGATTATCTTGTCTTTTCGAGGAATCAGGTCAATGGTGCAATGATGAGGAGATAAGGAATATGGGTAGTTGTCTGCCTTTTCTTTGTTTCATTAAGTACCTTCTTTATGTGCCTACATCACTCTTTTGTCTTTGTCCCAGTGAATATTTTGTAATGCAAAGAGCAATACTGTAATAAGAGGCTGTGAAAAAGTCCTGACTGGGATTCTTAACCAGTCTGGTTAATGGACAGACTCCCACTCAGCTGCTTGCTTGCTCCCCAGTCAGTGGACAGGTAGGAGAAAATGGGAAAAAAAACAGGAACAAGCTCATGGGTAGAGATAAAGAAAGGGGGATCACCTACCAAATACCACTATGGGCAGAACAGGCTTGATCTGGGGAAAATTAGTTTAGTGCCAATTAAAATTGTTTTGGGTAGTTACACTGAGTGACAGAGGGGAAGTAGGAAAAGGGGGGTTGCATTCAGTCCATAACACTTCTGTCTGCCACTATTTTGTTTTCATTCTTCTTGTGCTCCAACTAGAGCTCTCCATCAGATGCAGCTCTTCAGGAATTCAGGCATAGAATCATAGAATAGTGTCCTGGGTTCAGCAGTAGCAGTCATGTTTCTCCTCCTTGGTAGCTGGTGCAGTGCAGTGTTTTGACTTTCAGCTCGGGAACAGAGCTGATAACAATGATGTTTTGGTTTGGCCAAGGACTTTGTGAGGCTCATGCTCTGCCAGGGAGGAGGGGAAGGCAGGAGGAAGCAGAGACAGGACACCTGACCCAAACTGACCAAAGAGGTATTCCATACCACAGCACGTCATGCCCAGGAGGTAACTGGGAGTTAGCCGGAAGGGCTGGGAGACTGCAGGGTTGGAGGAGGTATCGGTCGGAGCTTGGTCGGGCTTGGGGGGAGAGTTATCGGTCGGCTGATGGTGAGGTGTTGTATTCTCTTCCCTTGTTATTTCCTTTGTCATTGTTGTCATTGGTGGTGGCAGTAGTGATTTGTGTTGTACCTTGGTTACTAAACTGTTCTTATCTCAACCCGTGGGAGTTGCATTCTTTTCGATTCTCCTCTCCGTCCCTCCGGGAGCAGGGGGAGGGCAAGAAAGGGGGGGAAAGTGAGCGAACGAATTACCTGACTGGGTTTAAACCACGACAAATAGTTAGGGTTGGAAAGGACCTTAAGATCATCTAGTTCCAACCCCCCTGACATCGGCAGGGACACCTCACACTAAATCATCTCACCCAAGGCTTCGTCCAACCTGGTCTTGAACACTGCCAGGGATGGAGCATTCACAACCTCCCTGGGCAACCCATTCCAGTGCCTCACCACCCTAACAAGAAAGAATTTCCTCCCTATATCCAATCTAAACTTCCCCTGTTTAAGTTTTAACCTGTTACCCTTTGTCCTATCACTACAGTCCCTAATGAGGAGTCGCTCCCCAGCATCCCTATAGCCCCCCTTCAGATACTGGAAGGCTGCTATGAGGTCTGAGCTGTAGTGTGGATATCCCTATGAGACTCCACTATGAAACACCCTCTTCTTCTCCTCCTCTTCTAACCTTGGTCTTCTCTGCTATTTCTCACCCTTTTTGTTCCCTCCTCTTCTGTCTGTATGGTGGTTTTGTACTTTCTTAAATACATTTTCTCAGAGGTACCACCATCTTGGCTGATGGGCTTAGCTGTGGCCTGTAGTGGGTGGGTTTGAGCTGGCTGGATGTCCAGCACAGGGCAACCCCTGGCTTCCATCACAGAGGCCACCCCTGCACCCCCCACCCCCACTGCAATCTCCCTTACACCTGTACCAGACACAAAAGTCAACTCAAACTTCTGCAGACAGAAAAAGAACGTGCGCACTGAAAAAAAATGAATACAATGGAGAAAAGGAGGTGTTTAAAGGGGTAAAGATCAAGGCTGTGAATGTTTTTTTGAGGAAAGATTTGCCTAAATCAGCTAGAAAGAGGTTACACAGCATGTAGCTCACATGAATTTAAAATTTATATAATTCTGACAATGGAAACAGAATTATAAAAAGACCACGAAACTATAAATTGCAAGCGTACATGATTACAATCTGTTTGCCTGGAGCATTTTTAAGACTTCTCTGTGGTACATCTCAGTTCTGGCAGCTGCATCCTGCCCCTCTGCAGCTTTTTTGCATGAGCCTCTCTCTGTATTTGCTCCACAGTCGAATACATTACATCCTGAATACCATGTCCCAGGCTTTTCTGTTGATGCTCATACAGAAGGGTGGAAGAAGGCTGACAGCTTTGCCTGCCCATGCAGGTTTTCTTTGTCTTCACCCTCTCTGACCAAACATCCTCTACCTCTACTTTGTTCAAGGTGGGATCTCATTCCCTGATTTTAGAAGTCAGATTCTACAAGTTCACCCATAGTGTTGTGACTGCAGCAGCACAGTTATCTGCCTCTACATGGGGCTTTGGTGACCTTGACACCTTCTCTCTTTTCTTTTCTATACTGTTAGCATGTTTTCTTTCCTGAGATTTAGAATAAAAAAGTCATTTATTTTCCCTCTCACTGTTAGGATCCTGTCATGCTTTGAATTTATGTATTCCTTCAAAGTTTACAAGACTTCTTGTATATCACTATATTTTCAAGCTTCTTTCCATATTATATGGATGATGTAAAAATATCTTGTGTATGACTATCTCGCTTAACTTACAACCGATATCCTGGGTTTCTTTTTAAAAAAAAAATGTGGTACATCCATTGGACTTGATAGTAGACTAAAAAAAGATTAGAAAAGGAGTTATGATGTCCTAATTACACTCGAAACTACTCATGAGGAGTTTTCCATGTGTGTGGGGAAGAATTTCTCATTGGATTTCTTAGTCAAATGAGGACTCAGAATCCACATGGAAAAGAAGTGTGTTGGCCATGATGGCCTGGTTCCACAGATCAGGATGTATTTCATTCAGTGTTAGTTCTTGGTCAGATAGATAGACAAGAAAGGGTTTTCTGCGTATTCACAGTGACATGATATGAAATTGCCAACAAACTCTAAATAGGATGAAACCCTGCCCTAGAGCAACTGTCTCAGGGGACAAGAGACTGTTTCTCCCTTCTTGCCCATTCAGTGATGGCTTTAGCATTGCTACTCTGACTGTAATAAGTCGCCATCTCCCAAGTAAACTAGTTTCCGAAACAGTGTTTGTCTAACAATGTATACCTGTCAACAGCTGCAGTTTCCCTTTTGCTTTTTTTTTTGCTTTTATTCTAGATATTTGTCCAAGTGCACCCTTAGAACTTAAATTCATTTTATAGTTGTTCTTACTTTGAGATACTGTATGATATCCAAGGTGATTTTCATAGTCAAATTATGAACTGTTGAAAAGAAGACTTCTACGTAAACACTTACAGGTTCTTAAATCTAATGGCAGTGCTAGGTACAGATATTGTACTCGAGAAGAAACAATCTTCTGTTCTGGTAGATACTAATTAAACTATACTGTCCCTAGTATAGTAAACATTAGTGACCTCTTTTTTCTTTCCTTTGTTTAGATCCTAACATGCAGATTATGATGGGGCAATTTAGTTCACACTCTGCTGGCCATTTTATTATCATTATCATGCAATGTAATAAGATATTTCATTATTATTTGGTCAGAAACTTTAGCAGAGAAGTTGCTGAATTACCTCTAAATTTATACTTGAGTTACTGGACTCATTATTTCAAACATCTTGGTCTAAGTCAATATCAGTAATGATTCATTCTTTTGATTAAGAAGTGACTCCATCAGTAGATGTCAGATAATTACTGAGATGACCTATAATGAGAACATTTCACAACTCTCTGACTTAAATTTCTTATTCCCTCAACAGCGTAATGACTTCCTCCTAGATCTTTTTATAGTGTATCTATGCTCCTGGGGTTTCTTTTCATGATCAGTCACTACCAATGGTTGCTTCTATCATCTTTTTTTTAGATAAAGAAAGATAGTGGTTCCATACAACAAAAAATGTGGTTTGTCTAGGATTAGGGTGTTTTGTGGGTTTTTTTTTTTGCATATTTCCAAATTTTGTTCTAAAAGCTCTGTTACACAACTGAGTGTTTAAAGCTGACAAGGACTGGAATGGTAAAAGATAATAGAAGATATTCTTTGTTATTCATTTAAGTAGTCTTAGGAGAATCAATGTGTTTTTAAATATAAAATATTAAGAATAGAAAAGCAAGATATTCTTTTGATCCTAACATCTGGGAATATGGTATTTAAAAGTTTGTAAGAAGAAATGGTATCTTTCACTGTGAGGCTTGCTGTAGTACTTAAAATTCATAGCTATAGCAAAATACAAAGAGTGCTTTGTAGTTAGGTCATAAATTCTATGTTATTTCTTTTAATTTTTTCATGAACCATTTCCAGGGAATAGAAATATTACATCAACATCAGACTCTGCGTTTTGACTCAACACACTGCATAGTTTTACTTGCATATATTCACAAATATTTGCTTTCTAATATAGTCATGTAAATCGGTTATGAATATCTGCTTTTACTAACAGACTTTGCTCTTTCTCGCTATTTTTTACCTGTTTATTTAACAAATGGATTGATTAAATATTGGCCTTTAATTTGGTTTGTATATCATCCATGGTTGCCAGCTTCTCTGCCAAAAGTTGTATTCCTAATTAAAAAAAAAAAAACAAACCACACAAATAACACAAGAAAAAAAAAACCCAAAAAAAACCCATCACCTACTTTCTTTTTATTTTCTTGGATAAATTAAAAACATAAAGGTCAAATACATGTAAAATGTTTAAAATAACACTATTCATGCAAACAATGTAAAGGAATATACTCCCTACTGACAACATTGTTTCTTTCTGATTGAAAGAAACTTCAAGCTCGTTAATTACTGCTACTTCATTCTTTTCTCAAGATTTACATTCCTGTTATGTGACTGGACTTGCCTGGAAATAATGAAGACCAAAATAACAGGCTTATTTCCAACTTCCTTTTATAGTAAAGAGAAAGAAATTTTATCCAACAATAGGCCTTGAGTACAGTAGGTCAAAAACCTCAGATACATTTCTATCACAAAACACCTTTAATATTGTACATTTACTGCATCAATAGACATCTGCTTTATTAGTAGCAAAAAAATGGAATCATTATCCCTTCCTGATGGACGTATCAATTTTAGATCTTACATTAAATATACATGCATGAATGAGACCAGCAAGAACACTAATGAATGAAACCCATCTAACTTAAGAGACCTGGCATCACTGAATTGGGAAAGAAATGCTAACTGTGATGACAATGCCTTTCTGTGTGTATGTGCATGCATGTGCTTGCAAGAAAAGGAAGCAGAGCAAAGATGATCAAGGAGAAACAACCTAGATAAAATTCAGTGACTATACTGAAACAGTAAAAAGCAGCAAATACAGTAAGAAATTAACTTGCTTACACCAGTGTCATAGTATGTTGTCCCCTCCAACACACTGGACTTTGTAATCTGTTGTGTTGCCCTGTGCCAGAAATCACTTACTATATTTTATATTATCTAATTTGCTAACAAATTCACAATCATGAAACTATCAGAAGTGCTTAAATTAGATATTAAATAGATGGATTAGGAAAAATTCTTAAATAAATAGTTTGAGCAGAAGATAGACATAGTCATAAAAATTAATTTAATATAATACTATGTCTTGAAGTTTCTGGAATGCATTTAATTTTCTTTTCTGAATAATAAGATATTTAATGTTGTTTTGTATGAAAAGGAGCATCCAGTAGAGAAAAATGTTGGTTGTGATTAATCTATTTCTATTGTATAGGCACTGCTCCTACCGTGCAGAAGTATCCCTGAGAGTCTTGGTTGATAATTCCCTTGCTAAGAAGAAATTCTTAACTTTCAAGATAAAATCACTCTTTAAGATTTTGTGATACATATCTATCATTATATAGTACACTAATTGTTAACAACATTAATTGGGTTCATTTCTCTTAAGATTTGTTTTTTTGAAATTGACCTAGATTTTTTGAGAAATCACCGTTAAGAATTTTTACCACAAGATATTTTGCAGATCTGTGAAATTACGTTGATGATTTGAGCTCTCAGAAACAGCTGAATACTTCTCAGTATCATCATGGAAGAAACATTGTTTAAAGTGTTTAAACTTCACTAGCTTTCTCCATGAAAGGGTGTCTGTAATAACACAATAAAAACAATCCTTTTCTGCAATATGATTTTGTTACAAACCTGCAAAGTTTAAGTGCATTATCAACTGCTGCATAATATGGGTCTTTAAAATCTGAACGTCCTATCTTAAGGGAAGAGTTTAGACTGCACTGTCAGAAGTGCCGACGTAGTGTGGCCTTCTTTAGAAATCCATTCTTCCATGAAAATGTTTGGCAGACACAAAAGATAAATCTCCCATTCTTTCTTTACCTTCTGTAATAAACAAGTAATGTCAGTCAATTTCTCTGTGCACACTGACATTTAATGTAACTATTTAAAAGAAATCTCTGTGCATATATGTAAGATTTTAATGAAACACTTGTAGGCTCAGCAAGATGAATCCAGGTTTCCTGCAAACAACATACAAATGAAAGCTGAGCTGAGCTCTATGCTTCTGTGACCTACCACTAAGAAAATAGTACTCCTCAGAAAGATATGATTAATTCTTGCAGTCTGAAAGATTTTTCTCTTTTTCAATTTATGTATCAATTTTTAGCAAACAAAAGTATAATTTTAGAATGAGAATAATGTGTGCCTCATTTCAGTCAGAAAGCAAAAATGATGAATTTGGCCTTTAAAAAGCATCCTCCTACAAATTGACCACTGATTTATTAGGCAGCCTCCACTCAACAAAAACAATAAATGTTAGGTCTCAAATAACTTTCTCATGCACTTTTGAACAGCTCACCTGGCCTCCCACCCATTTATTCATTTCTGCAATGACTCTGTTCAAAATCTCAGATCAAAATAAACAATGTTGAAAAGATAACAACTTGATACTGAAACGCTTCCTCCTCTCTGCAAGTGAGTCATTTCTCCTTTCATTAAATCTCAAGTAGGTAAGAGTCATTCTTGAAACAGCTACAACTTTCTCTTTACATAACAATGAACAATTTAAAGCTTAACATTTCATAGCTTGAAGGTTTTGAGAAAAAGTGTTTCCAAGTGAGACCTAACATGTCCTTCTGGAGTTGGCAAGGTTAAATATTAGATTGAGAGAATGTTATAATTTAAAGGCTGTAGAGCTGTTGTAGGTGTTTTTTTTTTATCTTTTCATGATTTCTTAGGAGGTTTGTCTATTCAAACAGTGTGTAAGAAATGAAAGAATTAATCTTGATAAATTTTCACTTATTTCCTCTGAGTCTGTTTATAACATAACTGCTGATGATGAAATGCCTAACTTGTTTTAATCCTCTATTTTTGCAATTAATTATCTTAATTTTAACCAGATAATTGTAAGAGTAGAAATAGCAAAATATGTGGTCCTAATAATAGTCTCTTAATAACAACAACCTGTGCCACAGCGTGGAAGAGCTTCAAAAGAATAAATAAGAAAAAAAAGAGCATGTTCTGAATAGCTTTGGAAATTCCTACCACCACCTTTTCCTAGCCTCTGTACCAAGGCAGGTGGTTACCAAGCAGAGAGTATGTTTGAAACAACCTTCTGTTTTCAGAAGGAATTCAGATCCTTCTGCTGAATCTCATAAGAATATTATCTGATCTTGTAACCCTTCCTGTTAAATCATAGTCTGCGTAATTGTGACTTTCCCTTCCTCTCACTCTTTCTCCAATCAGCCAACACCTCCTCCACCCTCCCCCACATCTTTTCATGTGCTTAAGAAAAGGCTTTGGCCTTTTAAAGGCACCTAATGCATGGATTGCTGTTTGTTTGTAATTTTTAGGCACTACCAGGCAGTCATTATCATTATAGGGCCCAGTGGGAGTTAGAGGAATAAGAGGAAATATGCACTGCTTTTTCCACAGTGAACCAGAGAAAATTTCACAATTACTACCTGATGCTAATCATGGCTTTTCAGTTGTGATAGTTAATTACAAATATAAAGGTGAATGATGCTGAAGCAATAACAATAAAAAAGATGTAAACAAGTTTTTCTGATATAAATTCTGCTGAAACAAAAAATAATCATTCTGTCTGAAATATGTTCTGTTATCAACTGTCAGCAGAGACTTATTTTAATACTCTGAGTGCCATGGAATGCAACTGCAAGAGCATTTTGGCACTACTGTGTTACAAAAAAGTTATAAGCTCAAGTACAGGGGACATTAAATTCAGAAACTGCAATTAGGTGAACACATTCACTACAGAGTACATAGGGAGTGTTCAGTGCTTGGAATTTATGACAGCAGTGCTCTGAGCAGGTTGACAATTAATGAGATGATTGGGTTCTAAGAATAACATAAGAAAAGGATATCTCTAAGAAGTTTTCTTTCTCTCAGCCTTTATCATCTCTTTGTGATACTTACATAAGCTACATTTATAGGTAGCTTTCATGGACTTTGGCACTAATTTTTCTATTTTCTTTGTAGACAATTAAACTTTCTGTCTTCAAATGAAGCCAAGAAAGAAGTTCTGCCTTCCTCTTGCATACCAATGTAGTGTCTAGATAGCTGGCCCAGCAATGAACTGGCAAAGATGGCTTCCAATTTCTCTTCAGTCTGAGGGTTTCAAATGGCATCTTTAAGTTCTGCAGATGAATATGCTAAACACCAGGTCAAATTAAGTTCAGGGCAGTGCTACACTGCTTGTCTCTTCTGTTTCAGTCAGCCACTCTGTAAAGGATGTAAGACTTACAGTCAGAAGGAGCGTTAGCTCCTGAATGATGTAACTGCAAGAGAACCCTGGCTAGAGTGGGGGGAAGCCAGTCCTTGTTCTCACTGCTACAGAAGATTTTTGCATTAGAGAGTCATTGGCTCAAAGAGTGTCATTCTACTTTAATCATGCTAAGAGCACATCTACAGTACTTGAGAGAAGAAACAGGGAAACTTGCACATGAATTCTTCACAGTCTTGTCTGGAAGCCAGGATCTGAACCACCTGGCTCATCAACATGATAGTCTCTGGATATTTTGTAGGAGTACAACTATCAGGACCTAAGCATGTTTTTAAAGTGAAAATTAAAGTAACCAGTCTACCACACATATTGTGATAATGTTATCTGAATTTGAGCAAAAGTTAATTTTGAAAACCTGCACCACACTGGGACTAAAATGCAGAAATTTAAATCAAATAATACTTATGGGAAGGTGATGTCTGAATTCACAACCTCAGTGGGTGCCTAAGCAGTAAGTGTATATAATTCTAGTCTACAGACTCAAATCTAAGCAATAAGTGTACAACAGATTGGATTTTGAGAAGGAATTAGACTGGGAACTTTGCTAGTTGATACATGAAAAAAGTATTTCAGATCCTCTGTGAACACATATTTTTGAGGGAAAAAATGTATAAAGTCTGTATTTAAAAAAGTATACAAATATGATTAAATTGTGAAGAATCATATCATGCACAATACTATACATGTTCATACACACTGTTATGCATTTACAAGGCACCTACAGTTAAATATCTAGGTATTATCCATCCAGATAATAAAACCTGTTTGTCTTGCTGAAATTCTAAAAGTGTCTGCATAAACAGATTTCTGACTTGTATTATTCAAAAATGAATTAAAATGAAAAGGATCTAGAAAACGAAATATGAAACTAAAGGAAAACACCTTCTGAGGGGACAAAGGAACTAAACAAGCTTGTGAGAGAGTGAAGAGTCAGCCTCAAATTTCCTACTCTCTCTTGAACTTGCAGCCTGTCAAGAAGGGAGCTGTTACTCCTGCCCTTGTATTTCTGTGATTAGTAGTCTGAAAAAAAAACCAATCCAACCCACATTAAAAATAAATTAGTTTTTTTTTATTAGAGAATATTATACGCATTTTGAAATAATGTAAATTATAAAATATTTTCATTTATATCCCTTCCTCCCCCTGCAGACTCTCTCAGACTTACTGAAGGGACAACAAATAGAACTAACTACATTAAGTGCATTAAAGTATTTATGAGTTACTGCAGTGACTGCTATATTGAGCATAAAAAAGCAATCCATTAGAATGTGTGGGGAACTTCTGTAATTGTGAGTGTAGAAAATATCCTGTAGGATCTACAAAGTCCCTATGAAATTCTATAGCTGACCAGCTAACTGATGTGTAACGTCCTTTGTAAAAAGCCCTAATATAGCAGTACAAAACTGCATAGCTTTATACTCCAGGGACTAAACACATTTTAGCAAGTGCTGTAGGATGCACAGTCTAATTCAATTGCTTGCCAAAGATAAACCTGTAAAAAAAACCCAAAACTTTTATAAAAGTTAAATCATACCACCAACCAGATCCTCTGCCACCTGTCCTCCTTATAATGTGCTCAAAACACCCATGTCCATGAATGCCAGCATGTGAAGAGTGGGGAAATTACTTGGTGCTGCATTGTTCATAATCCAGTGATGCTGCTAGAGCAACGCTGATAGTGCCCCTCTTTTTTACTTATGAGTGCCTACTACCACACTTATTTATATACTTTGATTGAAGGCTCAACACCAAAGCATTCAAAATAGCTGGTCATCACCATTACAGATTAATAGAGCCATAAACTCATGTCCTAAAAATACTGAATATTTCTTTACAGGATGTCACTGCTGCAAAGACACCTATGAGGCTCATTTAGTGTGCAGCCACAGTCTAGCTATACAGAATTGTGCTCATCTTTTCTTTATGGAAAGAATTTTGGGTAGCCCATTTGTCACTATGGAAATGTTAATTTCATATTAGTGCATTTTCAAACAGATTAAATATTTTATCCACGTGTTCTGGATTAGTCAATATGGGAAATGGTGATGTTAAGACTGGATGTTTGTGGGGATCAGAGAATGGAACTAATAAAATTATAAACTCAGTCTTGTGTTTCTAAAACTGCTTGAAACTCAGCCCAGTTTAAATTTCTCAATTTCCAGGAAAGGAAATAAAGGAAAGAAAGAGAGAGAGAGAAAGATTCCCCTAGCCTCCTCCTTCAAAGGACATTGAAATTATATGGTTAAAAGCCCATGTCAGGAAATGCCAAAGTGAAGCATCTATGAACAATCTTAATTCTGGCTCTTTACAGTGTTTCATTATAATAGTCATTAGTTCAATGACCACATATTATTTCTCGAACAATACAATATAATTTAATGTAGTTTTATGTGACCTAAGAAGCACATGCTTAACATCTTGGCATACATTTCCTGTTTTGTACATTTAGTCTGTTTTTTACTGTCATAATGAAGCATGCATGTTTATTGACTGTGACTTTGATACAATAACAATATATAATTCTCTAAGGCTAATAATTAAAGGAGCTACCTTCTCAGGCTATAATCTAGCTAGTTTGGGATATAATTGCCCAGAAGATACAGCACAAGATTCAATCTCTTGAGTAAATCTAAAGGGATTCCTTGTGGGCTTTTATTTTCAGGTGTTGAAGTCCATGCTCTCACACTTGCTATTGTTATTTGAATTACATCAAGTAAAGCTAATAGGCATATCAGTGTGCTCCAGTCATCAGCTCCTCTAGCTGCTGTGCAGTCAGACCAAAGATTTAAAATTTGACAGCCTGGGCACTGATATGAATATTATGAAACATGTTGGAAAGACTACTATTTAATATGGCACTCGGACTTGAGCAGACAGATCTAAAAAAAATAAAAAATAAAAAAGGAGAGATATGGGTCAACAATTATAATTTATGCACTTTATGAAAGCCAAACCACAGCACTGCCTTACTACACTTACATACAGTTAGGATCATGCCTTAACTAACTAAAGAGCTTCTCAGTTTAGGCTAGAAAACCCTGAAAATCTGGGGAATGAATTCAGACTGCGAGGATCTAAAAAGAGGAACAGAAAGATAGGACTGAGGCCAGATAGGAAGAGGAAGCGATGGGACTGAGGAAGGAATGAAGGATCTGAGGCAACCAGTGTGGGGTAAGAGCCAGGTTTGAGAATCTGAGAAAAAACATGGTTAAGCAAAAAACTACAGCAAGGAACAGTAGAAGATTTAAAGGAGGACATAAACTGTAAAGAGAAGCAAAATCAGCCTTCAAAATATTTACCTTCATCCAGCAGAACAATTGAAGTAGGTGGTACTTAACGTTCAGTAAATAGATTTTCTATGAAAGGCTTGAAAAGAGATAATTAAAGATGAAATGAACCTGAAAAATAAAACATAGGTTAAGGCAATAAGTAGCCAGCTAGTCTAGAGAAAAACTATGAAAAAAAGAAAAATTCAAGAAATCAGTTTCTAGTTCTTTCAGGCAGCTTGTAAGTGTTTGATATCAACACATAATATTTTCCTCTGGAGCATTCTTAATAGCTTTGCCCAGTTTGGACATGATAGGCTCTATTTGCCTTTTCTAGATGAGCTTACAAGCCCTGGTTGACTTCATGCAGACTTTGAATCATGTACATTTGGCTATTTTCCTCACGATAAGGATGTGGTACAATACAGAAGGACATTTGTTGTCAGTTTTTGAACACTCTCAATATTACTTCAAAATTTTCATCCAGCTATTGTTTTGCAAATAATCTGATAGTTTTGACTTAGTTAGGTAAAATTCTTCCATTAAAAACTGAGAGATAAACTGAGTATCTAGTCCAACATTATCATAACTTGTAGACCATATTAATAGAAACTCTGAAGAACTGGGCAGCTACCTTAGTATGGAGGAGAATAGAGTTGTTACACTTTCATTAAGCTGAGGGTGACGATAAAAACAGTGCTCTGCTTCTTGGAAATCTAAAGGGGTAGCCTGGATTAGTGTGTGTAAATCTAACAGAGTTATCATGAAAAATTTGTGTACAGAAACTCATGGGGATTTCTACTCTACCACAGCATAATGAGGTATTGCAGTAACCTTGTGATCTCTTAGGTAATACTGACCACAGAGTGTCCTATCAAAGAGAATCATGTGTTATTTGAACTCCTGAAGGTAGGCTTCCCTTTTGGGAAATACAGGATATTTCTTGGCTACAGTAAGCTGTTAAGACTTTACAGTTTAACAAGACTGGTGGGGTTTGGGGTTTTTTGAGGTTTTTTTGATTATATTTTTGGGGGGATCAGGGTGTGTTTACATGTACTTTGACTAGAAATTTTAAAATAGACAAAGATACCTACCTTATCAGTGTAAAATTCATATATTAACATCGAGATGTATGTTCATATTTTCTTCAAAATGACAAAGCCATATCCTTCAAGTCAGTCTTCTTTTTGTTCTTTCAAATGCTTCACTTCATTTTCACTGCAAAGTGACTGACCAGCAGTCATGATGCAAGTAGGAACAAATTACTGAGCAATGAAGAAACTTGCTAAGCCACATGCTTTCCTTGGCTTTCACAGTAGAGGAATTTTGACAAGGAAAGCTACATATGGAGGGAACCTCTTAGTTCATGAAGGCCATTTCCTTATAATTTTCAAGCACTAATACACATGATTACAGACTTCTCTCCAAGATACCTTGATAATGTATTCATCCTGCATTTGCTCATGTCATGCTTGCTGACACTTTAAGGAGCACTCCCAATTGCTCCCTTGTGGTAGAGTCTATGAATGAGATGTGGGATTTTCTTGTGATCTAGGGTCTGCAGTTCAAACACTGTCCTGTACTTTGTTAATGTGGGCAGACAACTCCATCTATAAAATACAGTACTTGCTTTCTCCTGAGTCATGTGCTTCAGAGAAACACCAGGAGAAAATACCTCTCTAAATCTGAATCAGTGATCCAGGTAAACAAATGGTCTGTATGAGTGCTGTAACTAGAAATCACAGAAAATATGAAAATTTGAAATAAAACTTGGAATGTAGTGAAAGCTGATTGCTAAAATGTGATAATAGAATAAGGTTTGTGCTGCTCAGCACATTTGTTGCTTCAAAAGACAAAAAAAAAGATTAAGCCCCCTGAAGCAGGATTTTCTGAGGTACTTACCACTGTGGTAGCTAAGCAACATTACATTTAGTAACATCATAAAATTAACTAAAACATTCATTCTTTCAAGAACTAGCTAGTTCCCTGTTGTCCAGGGAAAATTATGAAAATTATGTAGGAGAGCCTGAACAGAATTCTATCATCACTGTTGTTTCATCATTTAATTACTGCCCTTCACCCTCAATTAAATCAAGGAGAGTTAGACACCTGGGTGTTTTTGAAAATGCCTATGTGTTTCTGTATCTTCGGGTCATGAGATGTTTCATAAATCTAGTTTGTGGACTATATGGCCACCTGAGAGCATGCATTCTAAAGGATTTTGTGGGTTTGTTATTCTGCATTTTGACATATCCCAGAGTAAGAAATTTTTGATTTGTAGCTTATTTTCAATACAAACTGATATATATAATTAAAAACATATACTTCTCTTTAAAACCCTGACACCCTGCCTGCTTACACGCTGCTCCTTGAACATTATCAGCTGGATAGGCAGACTGCTGACATCTTGATCAGGATCAGCAGCATAGGCAGAATGCCATCCGCATTATTCACGTAAAGTATGATTCTCTCCTGAAACTCCAATTGTCAAGACATTGTTTATGATCTTATGTTTGCAATTGTGTATTGGTAGAGCTGACTCATATGCTCACAAAACTTTAGATCTTCTTTGCTGATCATATTTCAGATACCATGGTTGGAAAAATCATAGAATCACAGAACAGTTTGGGTTGAAAATGGACAGAAAGATCATTAAGTTCCAACCCCCCTGGTTGGAACCCCTTTTCCACTAGACCAGGTTGCTCAAAGCCTCATCCAGCCTGACCTTGAACACTTCCAAATGATGGGGCATCCACAGCTTCTCCGGGCAACCTCTTCCAGTGCCTCACCACCCTCTGTATTGTAACATCTAATCTAACTCTACTTACATTTAAGACCATCCCCCCTTGCCTTTTACATGCCCTTGTAAAACATCCCTTTCCAGATTTCTTGTAGGCCCCTTTAAGGTATTGCAAGGCTGCAACAATGTCTCCCCAGAGCTTTCTCTTCTCCAGGCTGAGCAGCCCCAACTTTCTCAGCCTGTGTTCATAGGAGAGGTGCTCCAGCCCTCTGATCATCTTATCTTCCTCTGGACTCACTTGAGCAGGTCCATGTCCCTCTTGCACTGGGGACTCCAGAGCTGAATACAAAATTCCAGGTGGAGTATCACAAGAGCCAAGTGGAGGGGGAGAATCACCTCTTTTAACCAGCTGGCCACACTTCTTTTGATGCAGTCCGGGACATGGCTGTCTTTCTGGGCTGCAAGAGCATGCTGCCAGCTCATGTTGAACTTCTTGTTGAGCAACATTCCCAAGTCTTTTTCCTCAAGGCTGCTCTCAATCCACTCATTCAGGACCTTGTACTTGGTCTTATTGAACATCTAGATATTTGCACTAGCCTTTCCCTCAAGCTTGTCAGGGTACCTGTATGTGGCATCCCTTGCCTTCCGTGTATCAACTGCAAAACGCGGCAAGTTGTCATCAGCAAACTTGCTGAAGGTGCCCTCAATCCCATTGTCCATGTCACTAACAAAGATGTTGAACAGTACCGGTCCCAATACTGGCTCCTGAGGAATGCCACTCATTACTATTTCCCACTTGGACATCAAGCTGTTGACTTCAATTCTTTGACATCCAGCCAATTCCTCATCCACCAAGTGTTTTTTCTGTCAAATCCACACCTCTTCCATTTCAGGTGCGTTTGTACAATATATTTGAAATACTGTACAAAAAGGGTTTGTATAGTAAGGATGAATTTACCTTCCTACATTCATCAACTAGATAAAAATTTAGCTATATATAATTTTCAAATATTCACATATAATCACATTGAAAATGTGTTCAGTTTTTGCCTCTCATAGGACTTCATCCCACCTGAGATGCACTGTAATGAAATCCTTTGCTGGATAGTAATTATAAATTCTAGGAGAAGTTATTCACTTAATCTTGGGTTTTGCTCTTTGTGATAGTCTCTAACCAAGAGTGAGAATATTTCTTTCAGTGATGTGGAATGATAGCTGAAACAGGTTCTTCTAAATGCTCCACCTGCTCTTTAATTTGCCTTTATGCAGATAAAATATTTTTCTATAAGAAGATGTCAAGCTTCTTTTTGATAATGTATTTTATTTAAACCAAAACAGTGAAGTTAAAGGTCTGGCTTAAACCAACAAAAGCAGTGAAATTTACCACTTCATTGTTAACTTACTCCATATGCCTAGTTAATGTAGCACATAATAGGAAAGTTGGCAACTTCCCTAGACCGATTGTATTACCTACCATTTGATTCAATGAAATGGGTTAAAAAGATATATTGGACACTTAATTCATTTTTTGCCTACTAAAGGCATTCTCCTATTTTTTTTTTTTTTTTGGTTTGGTTTGTTGTGGTGTTTTGGTTTTTTTTTTTTCACCTGCTTATGTACTGGTTTCTGAAATAGCACATGCACAAAATAACAGATCTTATACTTTTCATGCCTCTTTCAAGCTCAAAGTCAAACCCAGCAGGTTAAATCTGATGGAAAAAAAATAGCACAAAATTTCAACATGAACATGAAACAAAAACAAGTCAACCTTTATACCTTTTCCTATTTCCCAACTTAAGCTCTCTCCTTATACTTTGATTTATAATTTCTTACATTTTCCAAACACCTCTGGGTTTTTAGATTAACCTTCTATGATCTTTTCCTCTTAAAAGCTTTATAGATTTGGGGTTTCTTTTTTTTCAGTTTACTATCACGTTTTAGACCCTATTTCATGCCCTAATTTTTCCATCTTGCTTAATACTTAATTCCTTTCATTCCTTTTCCTTTACCTTTATTCACTTTTTGTTATTATTTCTTTTTCAGCTTAAATACCATCCTTCTTCTGATAAAGTCTTTCATTACATCACATAGTTCTTTTCTTAGTCATTAGAGAAAGGCTTCCAGTCAGCTTACTCTCATTAGGTATGAGTTAGGTATCTAATTACTTATTGTAATGCTGTCTCCAAAGGATGAGATGATACAGACATCTCCAAGGTGATTTATTCCACCTTTAGTGACTGGAATGTGAAGACTCTCTTCTCCATTTCCTGCTGAGTAAACCTACCTCATCAGATGTCTGTTTTTCAGAAGGCTGAAGGTAAATAACAACCTCCTAATTTGCCAAAGTTAACACTGAAATTCAAAACCGTTTCCATGCAGGTGTTTCTGAAGTACCTTGCAGCGTGGCATTACCATGTGACCTACCCTCTAGCAATTAGAACCAATTTACAGAAGGTAGGATTGAGACCATGTGGAGCAAATCCCAAGTCCTAGGTATGTGTGTCAGTAGTGCCTGTTATTATGCCTAATACCTAATGTGAGTAGTCAGAAAACCTTTTTCAGAAATGTGGATTAATTAGTTTTTTTAAAATTGTGCTTCTGGTTTTGTTTATTTTGTTTTAAACATCAGAAATATCCAACACCCCTCCCCCTCCCCAGTCCCCCGAATAAGAAACAAAGCCTTACTGTAATCCTTTTCAATGTAAGTAACTTCATTACTTTCAAACAGTAACTTGCTTCTAAAGCTACCGTCTGTGAAAAAGATCTAGAATAAAAATAATACAAAAAATTGCAAATTAACAATTAAAAGAATTCTGTTGCCAAATTTTCACTTAAAGACAGAAGATAAAATTGAAGGACAATTTATGTCAAAGAATGCTATTCTATGGTTCTGTGATAATGTTGATACTTAGTGGATTATGTATATTTATGCATAATTGCAACATGCTCCTTCAGGCATTTAAATTTGAATATTTACAGGGGGTGTGGTGTATTGGAGGATTTGATTGGTTGTGTTTTGACAGCAAGAATATTATTTTGCTTCTCTGCATATTCAAGGCATGAAAAATAAAGATATATTTCTTGAAGTCAAAATTCAATGGTTTTGTATGAGACCTTTGAGAGGAACTGTAAGATAAGCAAAGAAAGAAAATGCTACACCCATGTACATATGTATATACATGACTTGTTTTTAAAAATAGGCAAACTTTTACAGTTTACTTGTTTGGAAAAATTTTTTTTACTAATAATTTTTTTCTAAAATTTCATCTTCCTTTATAATATGTATTACCTTGTTTTATAATAGTTATTATTTTTCCAATAATTAATTTTTTCAGTTTTTAGGATCCTTAGTGAAAATAATCTGTTTTATTTTTAAAAGCTGATTTAAATTTTCAGGGTTTCCTTATATTATACCATTTTTTCTTGATTATTAACATATAGATTCATAATGACCTCTGCAGACAGATCTTAGTATTTTTTGTAAATAAATAAAAAAAATAAAAAGCTAGTGTTTTCTAAACTTTATTGGAAAATTAATGGTCTTTTCATTTTCAGCACTTTTTAACATGAGGGAAATGGTTTTTTAGTTATATAATCTAGACTGCATAATATTTTTGCCAATATTTAGATACAGTCTGAATACAGTTTACAAAAGCATCACTACCTTAGTATTTAAGTTTAACTATATTGATGTTAGTAACAGCATTTTGGAAAAAAACAGTAGGTCAGATTGTCTTGCAGTTAGGGTAGAGAACATAAAGGCCAAATTATTTCCATATATTTGTGACATGTATGGCAGTCTCTTAACCTTGGCAGTATAAAACAGTATAAAACTGTATGGGCAATATTTGCTTGCATTATAGGCAAGTTCAAGATTTGTTGCACAAGGGCACAGCCTTCTGCAGGTCCCGTGTCTCATGTGAAAGCCCTATGCAGATGTCTTGGAGACCTTCATTGTTGCTAATGGCACTAGGAGCTTGCGTTTAGGTAACTGAATACCCATCAAAAGTGGGATTCAGTTCCATATGACACCTTCACAAAAATGTCTCCGTGCAGGACAGGTATCATGCATCTGTTATGGTTAAAAGAGACCTAGTCAACAAGTCAGTGGGTTATAAAGCTGTGCAGCTGAGCTATCTGTAGATGTCTACAGTACAATTCTCAGAGCTATGCTTTCAGCACCTTTGACAGCATTTATTAGATCTCCATTAATTTTAATAGTACCTTAGACAGTAGGTAATGGGAACTATCCTCTGTGTTGTCCTGCAGGTAGTATGTTCCAGACAAGAACTTGATTCATATGCATAAACACATGTGACCACTACTGTCTTAGAAGCCCTAGGATATGTGAAATAGCTGCATAGGAATGGTGGGTATGACATGGTAACTGTGACAGATCCATGCCTTTATGGAATAACAACTGGAAACCAGGCAGGATACAAGGCTGTCTAAAACTCCATGAAAATTTTACAGTTTAAGGCCCTTTTCTGTACTGTGCTTGAAAGATCAATTACTTTATGCTTACAGTGAAAACATTAACAAAAGAAAAAAAGGTAACTATAATAACTATATAGAGAATAAATGAAAACTATGAAAAAATAAGTAGCACTATGTCTTGCTCAGTTGTCCCAAAACCACTTATTGTTAGAGACTGGGAGGGCATGTGGACAAATTACCATCCTATGCTAGCTTTTTTCTTTATAGTTTTCCTTAACTATTCACTGTTGGCCTAAGGTAGGATGCTGGGTTAGACAACCTTTTATCTTTTCCACCACAACCGTTGTACGTTATTATAACTGACTGACTACAGACTGTTTAATAAAAGAGATAAATGTTTCTTTGTCGATGATTCTGATTTTTAAACAGCAACAAAATATCTACACAAAAAATACAAGGAAAAAAAAAGCAAACTTTAAAAACTAATTTGCTAGTAATGTTAACATACAACTCCAGCATTTTTTGTTTAATTTCTTCCAAGTCCTGCGTACAGTAAGCCCATAATAAAAGTCGCAGAGGAATTCCTAGAGTTTGTCATAAGTCTATGTGCAGAAGTACTTTTTTAAAAGGTGACAAGCAAGAAGATTATGTTTAATTTAAATAATTCCCAGAAAAAGCCTTTAAACCTATTCACTGTCAGGCAAATTTTTTCTGTGGCAAACAGGAAAATAAAAATATCACTGAGGATAGCATGTGCAACAGATAAACATTAATCTGAAAATAAAATTTTCAGGTAAAAAAAAAACACAACAATATTCACTTCTGTGAACTCATGTGATGTATTTTAGCACTGACAAGTCATTCAGGATTTTGATACTGAGGTCTCATTGGAAAAACCCCTGCTGGGGAAACTTCTGGTAATACTTACTGACTTCCTTCCAGCTATTCCATCTTGGCAGAAGCTTGAAACAGTTTCTATTTGAATACCACTCCTTGAATCAATGAAAAGGTGCCACAATCATGTTTACAGAATGTACTCTTGTCTGGAGTATCAAGCATATGGTGTGATAAATATTGTACCTGCCATATGGAGGTTGATACCACAGGAAATGTAACTCATTAGCCATATATCCACTTGTGATTGGATTTAGTATGCACATACGTTCTGCATATTATTGTGGTTGTAACTAAAAGTAGGACACTTAGAATCTGTACTTAGTTACTCTACAACGTCCTCTAAGAAAACTTCTTCCCTCCAGCTGAGCCAGTAGGAGCTCCAATAACTTTGTCTCAGCTGGAAATTGCTTTTTGCAATAAATCATGGTCATTTCATGCTTTGATGCATTGTAATGAAATGTGTTCAAAAAAAACTTTTACAAAGCAAATTCTTGCTATAATAAACATAGCCACTTTTTACTCTAATAACTATAAAAAATGTAAACATTTGCACATAGTCATAAATAAGGGTTTCTAAAAAAAAAACCTCCTTTTATGGCAGTAGTCTGGAGCTCTACTTGGTGGATGCTGAAGGGTTACAGATTTTTGGTATGGGGCTGAATATTGCTTTGGCTATATAAGCAGCTAAGGTATGACATAATTGTTCAGTTATATACACTCAATACTCTTAAAATCAGGTATGTTACAAGGAAAATATTCCTCCTAGTGACATATAGAATTTTTTACTTTTTTCTTTTTTTCCTGGTGGTAAGTTCACCAAAGGATAGCAAGGCTGATTATTCTTTTTTTTTTTTTTATTGCCATTCTACAAATACTAACTGTGTTAGAAATCAAAATAATCATCAAATATATTTTCAAAACTCTGTATTAAGGAATGCTTCCAAAGAAATATGGGGAAAGAAATCTGGTGTGGAAGTAATTATCTGCATATTCTCAATGGTAAATAATGACCTCTGTCTCAAACAGGACAGTCATTGCAAGGCATCTTGACTACCTTCCTCCCTATCATTTTGGTCCTGACAGATTTTCTCTCCCATTTTGATACATTAGTTTAAATTTTCTGGCCAAATGGAACTAGACTATGCACTCATTGGTGAGAAAGGAAGTCTTCTCAATTCCTTGTCCACCAGAAAGGAACAACTGTAAGAGAAATCGTGGCAACACAAAATACAGCAGAACATAGAATGTAGTTAGAAAAAAACAATCAAAATGCCTGATTCTCTCAACATCCTAGTAGTACCTTGCTGTTTCCATTGCTGCATGAAAGATGACTTTCTTAACTATTTGGTAGGTTACAGCAGAAGAAGATTAATTTCAAATTTTACATTTTCTTTAGACTACTTTAAATCATTGATATGCTATTTCCCACAACAGCTTAATTACAATATATGCAATATATGCATTTGATGTGGTTTAAAAACAGTCAGCCAAGCGGTCTCTCTCTCACTCCCCCACTTCCTCCCCTCCGCTCCCAGAGGGATGGGGGAGAGAATTGAAAGAATGTAACGCCAATGGGTTGAGATAACAACAGTCCAGTAACTAAGATATAACACAAACCACTACTGCTACCACCAATAATAATAATGATAAGGGAAATAACAAGGGAACAGAATACAACCACTCACCACCTGCTGACAGATATCCAGCCTGACCGAGAAGTGATCTAACCCTTACGGGTAACTGCCCCCAGCTTATATAGTGGGCAGGATGTGCTGTCGTGTGGAATACCTCTTTGGCTAATTTGGGTCAGGTGTTCTGTCTCTGCTTTCTCCTGGCTTCCCCTCATCCCTGGCAGAGCATGAGACTCAGAAAATCCTCAGTCAGATGGATGACTGAGCAAAAACTAAAAACATTGGTGTTATCAGTGCTGTTCCCAGGCCAAAAGTCAAAACACAGCACTGCACCAGCTACTAAGAAGGAGAAAAAATGACTGCTACTGCTGAACCCAGGACAGTATCCACCCCTTATTCCATACCATTCACGTCATGCTCAGATCCCACGTTTTCTATATACCGTCACTCTTATCTCATATATATATATACATACATATACATCCACAGAGAGAGAGAGAAAGATCATTCTTTAGTGTACGTACCAATCCTTATAAAGCTGCTGAGTTCATCCAGTCCATGCTGTCTGGCTCCATCTCTTGTAACAGTCTTTCAGAGCAGGAGAGGCTATGTGCAGTGTTGGATTGTTGCCTGCTGATGATACCACAGAACTCATCTGGTTTCATCAAAGATCATTCTTTGTTGGAATGATCATCAGAGGGAAGTCACGGCCAGTCATTGGTGACCTGAAGACATCTAGCTGATGTGCTATAAAAGTGCTACATAGCAGGCAATAGCATACAATTGAATTAATTGGCTGTTTTCCCCTAAAATCAAATCCCCTTGAGGTACACATTGGACTTCCCCATCTTCCCGCATTACACACCAAGTATATCCAGGTCCCTGAGCAAAGGCAATACCACAAGTGGGTTTGCCTTTACCTGAAGCAGGAATAACCCAGACTGTCTTCCCCAGCAAATTCTTCATATGCACCACGGGAACGTTGTCCCCCTCTACAATATGTAAAAGTTCTGACTAGGCTGGGCCAGCCCTGTTGGCAGATCCTCTGGTGTTGACCAACCAGGTGGCCTTTGGTAAATGTGTATCCCAATGTTTGAAAGTCCCACCACCCGTTGCTCTCAGTGTAGTTTTTAACAGCCCATTGTACTCAATGCCCACTCAATCCCATTCTCTTTGGCCCAAATGTCTATAAGGTTATTCCGGAAATGACTCCCATTGTCCGTCTCAATTCTCTCTGGGGTGCTATGTCACCACAAAATCTGTTTCTCAAGGCCCAGGATAGTGTTCTGGGCAGTGGCATGGGGCACAGCGTATATTTCCAGCCATCCGGTGGTTGCTTCCACCATGGTAAGTGTATGGTGCTTGCCTTGGCGGGTTGGTGGGAGTGTGATACAATCAATCTGCCAGGTCTCCCCATATTTATACTTCAACCATCCTCCTCCATGCCAAAGAGACTTTAACCATTTGGCTTGTTTAATTGCAGCACATGTTTCCCATTCATGAATAACCTGGGCAGTAGAGTCCATTGTTAAATCCACCCCTTGATCATGGTCTCATCTATATGTTGCATCTCTGCCCTGATGGCCTGAAGTGTCTTGGGCCCACCGGGCCAAAAATAAATCACCTTTATGTTGCCAATCTAAGTCCAGCTGAGCCACTTAAATCATAGCAGCTTTATCCATTTGTTGGTTGTTCTGGTGCTCCTCAGTGGCCCGACTCTTGGGTACATGGGCATCTACATGACGTACCTTCACCAGCAGGTTCTGCACCCGGACAGCAATATCTTTCCACAGTGCAGCAGCCCAGATGGGTTTACTTCTGCATTGCCAATTGCTCTGCTTCCATTGCTGCAACCACCCCCACAGCGCATTTGCCACCATCCATGAGTCAGTATAGAGATAAAACACTGTCCACTTTTCTCATTCAGCAATGTCCAAGGCCAGCTAGATGGCTTTCACCTTGGCAAACTGACTCGATTCACCCTCTCCCTCACCAGTTTCTGCAACTTGTTGTCACAGACTCCGTATAGCTGCCTTCCATCTCCAATGCTTTCCCACAATACGGCAGGACCCATCAGTAAACAAAGCATACTGCTTTTCACTTTCTGACAGTTTATTATATGGTGGGGCCTCTTCAGCACGCATCACCTCCTCCTCCGGTGACATTCCAAAATCTTTGCCCTCTGGCCAGTCCATGACAGCTTCTAGAATGCCTGGACAATTGGGATTTCCTGGTCGAGCTCGTTGTGGAATCAGTGAAGCCCACTTACTCCATGTAGCATCAGTTGCATGATGTGTAGAGGAGACCCTGCCTTTGAATATCCAGACCAGCACAGGCAACCGGGGTGCCAGGAGGAGCTGTGCTTCAGTGTCAATCACTTCCAAAGCATCTCGAACCCCTTCATAGGCTGCCAGTATCTCTTTCTCAGTTGGGATATAGCTGGCCTCAGATTCTTTGTATCCCTGACTCCAAAAGCCGAGGGATTGACCTCGAGTCTCCCCTGGAGCTTTCTGCCAGAGGCTCCAGGTAGGACCGTTCTCCCCAGCTGCAATGTACAGTACATTTTCTACATCTGGCCCTGTCAGGACTGGTCCAAGGGTTACTGCATGAACTATGTCGCGTTTAATTTGCTCAAAGGCTTGTTGCTGCTCAGGGCCCCATTTAAAATCATTTTTCTTCTGGGTCACATGATAGAGAGGGCTTACAATCGAACTGTAATTCGGGATGTGCATTCTCCAGAACCCCACAGCACCCAAGAAAACTTGTGTTTCTTTCTTATTAGTTGGTGGAGACATTGCTGTTATCTTGTTGATCACATCTGTGGGGATCTGTCTACGTCCATCTTGCTATTTTATTCCCAAAAATTGCGTCTCCTGTGCAGGTCCCTTGACCTTACTCCGTTTTATGGCAAAACTGGCTTTCAGCAGGATTTGGATTATTTTCCTCCCTTTCTCAAAGACTTCTTCCGCTGTATCGCCCCACACAATAATGTCATCAATGTATTGCAGGTGTTCTGGAGCTTGCCCCTGTTGCAGTGCAGCCTGCATCAGTCCATGGCAGATGGCAGGTTTCCACCCCTGGGGCAGTCAGTTCCAAGTGAACTGGACGCCCCTCCAAGTAAAAGCAAACTGTGGCCTGCACTCTGCTGCCAAAGGAATGGAGAAAAATGCATTGGCAATATCAATCGTGGCATACCACTTGGCTGCCTTTGACTCTAGTTCATACTGAAGTTCTAGCATGTCCGGTACGGCAGCACTCAATGGTGGTGTGACTTCATTCAGGCCACGATAGTCTACGGTTAGTCTCCATTCTCCATTAGACTTTCGCACTGGCCATATGGGGCTATTAAAGGGTGAGCGGGTCCTGCTGATCACCCCCTGACTCTCCAGTCTACGGATCAGCTGATGGATGGGAATCAGGGAGTCTTGGTTGGTGCGATATTGCCGCTGGTGCACTGTTGTGGTCGCAATTGGCACTTGTTCTCCAACCATCAGCAACCCCACAACAGAAGGATCCTCTGAGAGACAGGCAAGGTAGACAGCTGCTCAATTTCCTCAGTCTCCAAAGCAGCAATAACAAAAGCCCATCGGTACCCTTTTGGGTCTTTGAAGTACCCTCTCTTGAAGTAGTCTATGCCGAGGATGCATGGAGCCTCTGGACCAGTCACAATAGGGTGCTTTTGCCATTTCCTCCCAGTCAGGCTGGTATCAGCCTCCAGTACAGTCAGCTCTTGGGATCCTCCTGTCACTCCAGAAATATAGATGGGTTCCACCCCTTGACAGCTTGATGGCATCAGGGTACACTGTGCACTGGTATCTACTAGAGCCTTATACTTCTGTGGGACTGATGTACCAGGCCATCTGATCTACACAGGCCAGTAAATCCGATTGTCCCCTACCTCCACCTGGCTGGAGGCAGGGGCCCTCTAATAGTCATCACAATATTGGTCACTCACATCCTGTATAAAGGGATTAGTCTTCTTTATCACAGGAACTGCAGTAAAATCAGCTCTTCCACTCCATCTGGCAACCCGCTCACCAGAGACTGAAGCTGCAGCTTTCATGGGATGATCATCCTTGACCTTTGTTCTCCAATTCACGCACCCGTTCCTCCAGAGCTGAGATAGGTTTTCATCCCACTTCCTCATGTCTTTTCCGTGATCCTGCAGGTAAAACTATAGAGTGGCTGTCCTGGATTCAGCAGTAGCAGTCATTTTTCTCCTTCTTGGTAGTTGCTGCAGTGCAGTGTTTTGACTTTCAGCTCGGGAACAGAGCTGATAGAGATGTTTTGGTTTGGCCAAGGACTTTGTGAGCCTCATGCTCTGCCAGGGAGGAGAGGAAGCCAGGAGGAAGCAGAGACAGGACACCTGACCCAAGCTAGCCAAAGAGGTATTCCATACCACAGCACGTCATGCCCAGGATGTAACTGGGAGTTAGCCGGAAGGGCTGGGAGACTGCAGGGTTGGAGGAGGTATCGGTCGGTGCTTGGTTGGGTTGGGGGGGGGTGAGTTATTGATTGGCTGGTGGTGAGGTGATGTATTCTTTTCCCTTGTTATTTCCTTTATCATTGTTATTATTGGGGGTAGCAGTACTGATTTCTGTTATACCTTAATTACTAAACTGTTCTTATCTCAACCCGTGGGAGTTGCATTCTTTTTGACTCTCCTCTCTGTCCCTGTGGGAGTAGGGGGAGGGCAAGAAGGGGGGGAGTGAGTGAACGAGTTGTCTGGTTTGGTTTAAACCACGACAGTGGCCCATGGCATATACCTTCTATGTCTTCTCTCTCAAACAGTAGGACACCTTTTGTGGATAGCTGAGATGTGTGCTGGTAAAAGTGAGGAGCTGGATAGATCAGATAGACCATGTCTCAATTGTTTGAGCTCCTGGGACAGTTTTTCCACAGCTGAAATGATGGAAGGGGTGGGATTGTCTTTGAACTCTCAGAGTTTATGAATCATTTCATTCACTGTTAGTGGTACTATGTTATTCCAGGTTACTGTTGCCAATGAATGGGCATATGATGACGGTGCATTCATGTAAATTTCCGCTACATGGGTCGTGTACATTCGACTTCATCTGGATCTATGGGTACATCCCCCTTATTCGGCTTGATGTGATAGATCATCTCTACAACAGCTGATTCCCTCAGAGATTGGATGCATTTCTCTAGAGTAGTCCACTTGGCCGAATGACTCATAACATCATCCTTGTATGGAAACCTTTCTTTCACAGCTGCCAAGAGCCGCCTCCAAAGGCTGAGGGACTTTTTCTCTCTTGCAATTGCTTTGTCAATTCCCCCTTCTCTAGCAAGTGATCCCAGCTGCTTGGCTTCCCTACCTTCTAGTTTGTGACCGTCAGCCCCAATGTCCCAGCATTGGAGCAACCAGGTGATGATGTGCTCCCCTGGTTGATGGGTAAAATCTTTTCACATATTCCATAGCTCAGTGGAGATCTGGGACTGAGGAGTCACCTCTTCTTCCTCTGATTCACACACTAATAACACCTGGTCAGATGCTGTCCCGGGTGGTTGTTTCTTCATCTTGCTTCATCTTTCTTGCCTCTTTTTTGCTTTTCCCCTTGTGTACAGGGGCAACTGATATTGTCACGAATTGTTCCTCTGATGTAGCTGCTGTACTTGGAGTTGTATTAGCTGCTCTGTGTGTTGCTGTCGAAGTTTGAGTAGCTACTGTACTTGTCACTGGGGCTGGTGTAGCTGCTGTGTTTGGAGCTGGAGTAGCTGCGCTGTCCATTGCTTTGGATTCTCCTGGAAGCTGCTAAAACAATATAAATTTAGAAAAGACTTTTTTCTTTGTGGGTCAGGGTTAAAGGGAATATAGCTATGGGAGACATTACTGTAGGGATCTGTTACAGACGTACAGGAAGAACACTTTTATTGTTGTTCCACAGTCATCTGTATTCCAGAGGTATCTATGTTGCTAGTGTCACTGTCACATCACTGTATGACCCCATATGGAGATGAATACTAATTCACCAATTCACAGTTTAGCTTTTACAGTTCCATAAGTAGACTGTAATTAGGCAGAAGCAGCTTGTACTTTTTGAAAAAGAATTTCTGAAATGTGGGCATTGGTTATTCTAAAATCCTGTAAACCATTCTCATGAAGAATATGTTTCTGTTTAAGAGAACATCATTCTTCTCTCACCAAATATACATTGGTGTAATTCAAGTATCCTAATGAGCAAAATAAAAGATACCTTTAAGACAACTGGTAGCATAGCTACGTCATCTAGATAATTTCTGTTATGTTTTGTCAAAGAATCTTAATTTTTTCCCTATTTTAAGTTATACAAATACAAATGACAGATCTCTTTCCATATTCTCTGCAATGACATTTGTAGTAAATTTAATTTATAATATTGTACCAAGTATCCACTGCTGCAATGTCATTGAGATTATTGAAATGATAGTTCTGCTAGATAATCTATCAATCCAAACTGCAGGATTTGGACCAATCTCGTCTATATTAAAATTACCTTCCCTGTAAGAAAGACATAACTCTTCTCCTTCCTTTCAGAACTTTGCCTTCTGTTTTGAGTTTTATGAATAATTGCTTTCTACTGATCAAAACCAAATTCTAATATACTGCACACATGGACATTGATCACTATAAGCACTAATGTATAAATAAAAATATGTATGTTTCAAACTAAAACTGACGTCTCTATAATAAGACCTCATACATACAAGCTAGTACATTGCTATACCATACCCAGAGAGGCTGATTGCTCAGTTTTTGAGAGTTTTTCCAGCTGAAATATGGATCCTATACTAATGAAATATAGAAATAATAGTATATATTTCCTGTGTAAAAAAAAAAAACTCTATGTATGTATTTGATTGTTAAATTAACTGAACTCTAAGATTCACCATTAATTAAGATAGTATTGCAGGTATATATTTAAACCAAAGTACATTTACAACTTTGACTTGGTGTACCACTATAAACCTGTTTTCTAATTCTGTTTTAGATGAGAAGTTTCTTGATATTCCCTTCCCAGTTTTTAGAGGATAATCACCCATGCCACATGATAACCATAAAATTTGTGTACAATTGCTCATTTGTTATTGATAAAGGCCATAAATAAATACATGCTGAGTCAGAATTATGATACATTAGAAATGCTTTCAGGCCTACTGGCACTTGATATACTTAAATAAATATAATAGGAAAGAGAAACAGAAAGGGAAAGGGAACGGTGAAGGGAAAGGGGAAGAGGAAGGGGAAGGGGAAGGGGATGGGGAAGGGGAAGGGGAAGGGGAAGAGGAAGAGGAAGAGGAAGAGGAAGAGGAAGGGGATGGGGATGGGGATGGGGAAGGGGAGAGGAAGGGAGGGGAAGGGAAGGGGAAGGGAAGGGGAAGGGAAGGGGAAGGGGAGGGAAGGGAAGGGAAGGGGAGACCAATAGTTCCGAAATAAGTGAAAAAAGGTATCTACCCTGAAACTCTCTGTACCTTCTTTCTAAAGAATTTCTCCTTGCTCATTGTAAGAATGTCTAAAAAAGTTGCTAGTTCTATAAAAACCTTGTTACATAAGGTCTAAATTGAAGATAACTTGTGGCTTTGTTAAACTTTTAACTTTTTACTTTTTTTTTTTTAACTAAGCAGTTTTACTGCATCCATTAGCCAGTGACAAGGTCTTCTTCCCCAAGCTAATGTGCTGTATAATGTGTTTCCAAAATTAGACTACCTTCACGAGACTCTGTAAGTACTACAAATGTTGTAAGCATTGGTTCAAACGTGTCCCCCCAGGGAGATAAAATAGAATAAGAAAGAAAAACTAAACAAAACTAAAGGCAAAAAGTCTGAGGTAGGTTAAAAATATTTTCTACGTTAAAAATATTGTTTTAAAAAGACCTTATGTTAGAAATAGCAACTGGGAATATGGATAGAGCTTTGCCATCTTAAAAGCTAGACCCCCAGCTTTCTACACTAGTGACTCTGAGAGAAAGAGCTGAGATTAAGCTAAATTTATTACTTCAGTGCTTTTTCAAGAATTCATATGCTTGTATCCATTTCAAGGTATGGATCTATCCCACTATCCCCACTATCTTTTTTGCATTTATTTCCTGATTCAAAATATGTGCTTTAAATATGACCTTGTGTAGAAATATATATCCTACTAGGTACCTAGTAGGATTTTGCCTTACATTTCAGAAATAGATTTCACAGAGTTCTACTGTGCGAGCTACAGTCTGCATAGTAAAGACAGTCTTTCACTGTCCTTTCTTCCACATCCCTGCAGTGTTTGGACACATGGACTTCCATGTTCCATTCTCTCTTCTTCTTCCTCTCATTCTGCCCTGTCTCCCCCCTCTCTTTCCACAAAAAAAGTGAGGAAACTCATAGATGCCAGTAAGAATCTTCCTGTTGACATATCAGTGGTTTAGATGCAACCTTGAGAATACCATAAGAAAAATATTTTTTCATCCTTGGGTTACTGTATGCTTTCTTATTATTGGAATTTGCATACTATCCTATAAGCAGGTGGTAGTGTTTCCCAATTCTTCTGCTTTTACATGTTAGCTTATGAGTGTTAGGAAAAGGGATCTCTAAAATCACTCAGAAGGATATTTGGTTCCTTCCTCTATAACTAAACAGACAGATCTTGTATTCACTTTGGCAAATACTGCACTTCATGATCGCAATAGGGAAAACATTATCATCAAGCAATATTTTAAAAGGGGATTATGAAAATAGAGAATCAGAAAATATAATTTCTCTCATGACTTTTAATCTTTATTTGTCTATTTTAAATTTTTTTACCTTCTAATTCTGCTTCCATTTTCGAAACCTCACTGTTTAAACCATCTTTTCTTTTTTTTTTTTTTTTTAGGTATCTCAAAGTAAAATGAAGTTCATGATCCATCTCATTTAAAAAACGTGTTTTCCCAGTACTAACTGCTGAAAGAAGAAAGACAGTTTTGTCTGCAGACTGCAATCTAAAATAAGATATATGAAGATAAATGAAAGAATCACTCTCGGCTGAAGAAATAGAAATTTGCAGGCAACCATGTTGTCTGACTGGCAGCTACTGTCCTGGATTCAGCGGTAACAGTCATTTTTTCTCCTTCTTAGTAGCTGATGCAGTGCTGTGGTTTTTGACTTCCATCCTGGGAACAGTGCTGATAACACTGACGTTTTTAGTTTCTGCTCAGTAATGTTTACTCTGACCAAGGACTTTCTGACTCTCATGCTCTGCCAGGAAGGAGGGGAAGCCAGGAGAAAGCAGAGACAGGACACCTGACCCAAACTAGCCAAAGAGGTATTCTTTCCTTGGAGAAAAAGTGAGAAGTCTTCTCCTGAGTTCTGTCTGGTCCAAACTCCCCTACCACTGTCATGGTGACATATTCCCCTCACAATTGACACTCAATGACTATAAAGATTGTTGTCTGTCTCTTTCCAATCATGATTAGAACCATGTTATATAAGAACAGTTTACCTTAAAACAGCTAATCTGAACAACAGACTTATTTCTCTTGTACAGAAAAAAAAAAAAAAGGTGGTGCTATGATTTGCATTCCATCAAAGAGTTTCAACTGGCTGCTAAATATAAATATCCATTATTGTTAAAGCACTTTACTGTATATACTCTCAGCTTCCCACTTCCCCTCTACAGAGGTAAAGTTACTGTTAACCTTTACTGTCCATAGTATTTGATACCTTAGATTCCTCCAGCAACATTAAAAGCCTATGAATGGGGACCCAACCAGGTGAACAATCAGCACTGTCATCACTTTTGAAAATATACTGAAACAGATGTTAAATGTGTCCTTGGACCTTGTTTGAAACACAGCTAACATAGTGAAGAACTCAGGATATTTTAACTACTAAAAAGTTTTGGGTCAAAAGTATATACACAATTTCAGAAATGAGAATCTTTAAAATATTAGTCAGTACTATATTCCAAAATCCTCAGACACGCAACTTTAGTAAGATGTATTCTATTTTATTTTCCTAAATACATGGTCCATTTAAAATTACTTAATTACTTACAGTGGTATTTTTATTACCAAGTACGGTCACTATTTAAATAGTGCACATCGAAATATATTCCACACAATCATTATCAGCGACAAAATAAAACAGATTATTAAAATAATACAAACTAAAAATTTTACACTGTTTTTAAGTACATTCTGATTACAAAATAATCACCAGTTTGTAACAGATACCTCATTTAGAGTTTAGGTATATTACAGAAAAATGTAAAGGCATACATAGAGCACAGGCCCACATTCCATGACAGAAAGACTCCAGAGAAATGTTTGATCATTCTTTGTGATGCATAAAATATGGCACAGCTGTACTATAAAAGATATCAACCATCAGGTAGGAATGTCGTTTGTCCTTGCTGGATTATATTGGAAAAACACAGTATTTCTGCCTTGTACTTGTGTGGTATTATTGCTCAAGAAAACACAACCTATTTACACAACCTATTTAGTCTGCTTACATATTACCATACCCCTGTTCTATTTCAAAAGAAAGTAGTCATAAAATAAACATGGTAAGGAGAAAAGATCTGGTCAATATTTTGTTTCAACATACACCTATTTCATATGTTATAAGTTGTGAATACATTAAGTACTGGTCTACATTAAAGCTAGGTTCTACAAAAGGACTGCATATTTCTCCAGGGACTAGTTCCTTTCATTTGATTTCTGTTATGCACACATCTTTAGTTCAAAATCTAAGCCTGCATCACAAATAATATGTGTAACAAAGGAAAAATAGCAATAAAAGTAGACCAAAATGTAAAAAGATTCATTATAATTCCCATTAACTCACAGACTTTCAAGAATATATATTTATTAAGGCATCAACATTATTAACATATTCATTAAACATGTAGAAACTATAACTCTTAGAATTTTAGTAGAATTGAATGATCTTTTTTGTCCACTGTATTTGACCACCAGTAAGTACCCTTATCAAAAATTCATGCCTCATTATTTATTAGGCAGAGATGAAATTTGATATCAAAACAAAAATTGCCTGCTAAAAAAACTTCAGAGACTGGCCTTTTGTGCAACATTTATTAAACATAGTATGTCACATAAAAGATGATATTTTTAATATGGGAGATGTAGAAAACACATGGAAATGTGTTGGGTAGACCAGTAGTTAGAGTTTATAACAGCTGGGGTTGGGCTGATGCCAACCTCATGAATTTTAACCATGCCAAGTGCAAGGTCCTACACCTGGGTAGGAGCAATCCCAGGCACAGCTACAGGATGGGCAGAGAAGAGATTCAAAGCAGCCCTGGAGAAGGACTTCGTCGATGAGAAAATGAACATGAGCTGGCAGTGTGCGCTTGCAGCCCAGAAAGCCAACCGTATCCTGGGCTGCATCAAAAGGAGCATGACCAGCAGGTCAAAGGAGGTGATCTTGCCCCTCTACTCTGCTGTTGTGGGACCTCACCTGGAGTACTGTGTGCAGTTCTGGTGTCCTCAACATAAAAAGGACATGGAACTGTTGGAGCAAGTCCAGAGGAGGCCCACGAGGATGATCAGGGGACTGGAGCACCTCCCATATGAAGACAGGCTGAGGAAGTTGGGGCTGTTCAGCCTGGAGAAGAGAAGGCTGCATGGAGACCTCATAGCAGCCTTCCAGTATCTGAAGGGGGGCTATAGGGATGCTGGGGAGGGACTCTTCATTAGAGACTGTAGTGACAGGACAAGGGGTAACGGGTTAAAACTTAAACAGGGGAAGTTTAGGTTGGATATAAGAAGGAAATTCTTTCCTGTGAGGGTGGTGAGGCACTGGAATAGGTTTCCCAGGGAGGTTGTGAATGCTCCAGCCCTGGCAGTGTTCAAGGCCAGGTTGGATGAGGCCTTGGGTGATATGATTTAGTGTAGGGTGTCCCTGCCCACGGCAGGGGGGTTGGAAGTAGGTGATCTTAAGGTCCTTTCCAACCCTAACGATTCTATGATTCTTTGTATCATAAAGTGCCTTAATTAAGATACAGAGATAGATGCTATATTCTTCTATTTTTTTCTAATGTTCAGAGTTCGGGGTAAGGAGTTCAATATTGATCATTTGAGATTTTACTCCGGGGTCTTTGGTGCTCAAAAATTACTGTAATTTTCAAAATGAAACACTACCATTAGTTAAAAGAGATCCAAGAAAAACAGAAATGCAAGATAAACAGTATTATCCTCTAGGTAAGTTTATTCAGATTCACCTGAAATGATATGCATGCTGATGAATAACAATCACAGGTTTCAAGGCCATTAGAATCAATTTTACCTGTTGTGTAAATATCTTCGGGTTTTCAAAAACTTTTCAAACTCAAACAGAGCTATCTAAATGACAGTTTTAGTGTTAGTCACTTAGTAAGAAAAGGAAAGTAATTATTTTTTTAATTGAGTTTGAAGAAACACTTTTCACAGAGAATTAACATACAGCACAACAGACAAAATCAATTAAGGCCCACCATCTGGCAGAAATCTAGAAAAGTTGCTGCCATATGTTTTGACCAAGACTGCAAAATAAACTGGTTTATACTGTCAGCACCTCCAGTTCTGTTTTATAAATTACATTCAGCTTTATTATGTATATGAAAGCGATTAGGAAAGGTTCCATCTATGACTGGCTGATTAATTGGAAAACAGACGCTATATAAAATTTTAAAACAGGCACAGGGTGAATGGGGCTCAGTTTGAAAGCTATTTGACAGCTGTAAGCAACACAAGTGCAAGGATTGTTGTAAATTGTTTATTAGGTAGGGCTTTAATTCTTAATCAGTAATATTTAAAAAACTTCTAATAATCAACAATTGTAGATTTTCTTTGTAATAATAACAGAAGAAAATATAATACAAAATTCCTGGGCAGAGGGGAAAGAATGTTCATGAAATTCATGGCTAATATTAAGAAGTGGTGAAGAAAAAAAAAAATAAAAAATCCACCTTCTCTTAAAAGGATACAGTTTCATAAAGAATAGATTTTAAAAATCTGTATATATGTATGTTGCTGTTGGAAAAATAACATATCAGGTTCAAATGAAATTTAGGAATGTTAATCTCTTTTGCAGCTGCTATTTTTGTTTTATGGTATTTTTACAGCTGGTTTTAATTTCTTTTAAGAAATACTAAACCTTTCGAAGTATTCCCAAGTGAAACACCATGGTACAGATAATTGGTTTCATTGCAGTTCAGATTATGAACATCATTTTTCAGTTGTTACTTTCAAACTATATACACAGCTAAATCTGTAAGCCATTTTCTTTATTTCAGCTACCTTCAAAAAGGGATAAAATAGCTTAAAACATTACAAAGCTTTAATGTCTCTGCAAGGATTTGTGATGTTTGAAAATGTTTACTCTCTAATGAAGAATGTTCATGATAAATACAAAACTATCTTCAAACATAGTTTTGCTTATACGATATATATATGGGAATGGGAACAGATTAATTATTGCTTGCATAAGACATTATAAACTGACATCTCTGTGGAGCATAAAAGCCCTTGAATTCTAAAAAGATTCATTCAAAGGGGGTAGGGGTAAAGAATTTTAATTCAGTTTTGACTTATTTTCATAGCAGCTAGGACTGAAGAGCTGTTAATATCTCTGTCCTGTGCTCTGCGCAGAGCATGTTATGTGCTAGCTTGCCATCACAATTCTTGTAGGAAAAAAAACAGACTAACATTTTCCCCCCTTTCCCCACTCCTCGGCCCCTGGTTAATATGGGGCACAAAGTGCTAAGCAACACCTGGATATTTCTTTTTATCCTTATGTTCAACATGTGGTTCCACATTGTATTTATGACATATCCTCTAAACCCTAAAGCAAAAAAAAACTTTTTTCTTTCTTTTTCCCATCATAGCTTTCTATCTATATCATCACTGTAATATCAGTGTGCTTCATAAGGACTAAAGAATTTATTCTCAGAGCATTTCTTTGAGATCAGGAAATACCTGAATGAATATTTACAATGGCAGACCAGAGAGAGGCACTGAGAGCTGTAGTAACATTTCAAGCAAAAGAGAAACAGGTATAGAACTCAAACACCCTGGTTTTAACCTGTGGCCTCGGTCACAAGACAACTCTCACTTTTCCAGAGGATCCTATCTTATTCACGTTGCTCAAAACCTGCCTTATTGTTTGCCCAGTGTGCTCAGTGAAGACCTAAGCCACCTACAATTTAGTTTTGGCCTGAAATTAAATAGGGAAGAAAAGTGAAAAAACAATGTGATCAAATAATAAAAGACCTCATCAAAATATGTACACACAGGGAACCAGAGTTCATGCTGCATATGTAACCTTAATTTGTCATTTTCTTACTCCGAGTGCTTCTCTTTTTATTGCACATTTCACTTAACACTAGGGATGGGAAGCAGTGAAGACATTGAAAATTTTTAAAGAATACTTGAAAAACACAGAAAATTTAAAATAAATCGTAGTTTGGTAGACAACAGGCAAATTCTTTTGTTCAATGTAATTTTTTATGCAAGCATTACATTTTATATTAACACATACATATTTATAAACAGTGAGGCAGAAAGGGTTGCCTTGTTTCATATATATATGTCTCTTGTCATGGTTTCTTCCATATACATCTTCATATATTTTACAAAAAAAAAAAACACATCAACACCAATTTTGTTCCACCATTAAGAGGCACATGTGATACTAAGACTATTCCCTATGCCAAATTTCATATTTTTATCCAAATACTCATTGTCACCTTTGTGACTTAAGAACCCATGTCCTGTTTTTAAACGTGAAATATGTAAGAGCATAATCCTACCTCATATACAGTTGAGAGTTAGGGCTTATTGAAAGTGACCAGAAGAACAGTTTAAAACCATATAATGCAGGAATTTCCATTTTTTAGTTAGGTATTATGAGTTTATTTTTTTGTTTTGAGGTAGATGACACCTCACTGCTAGATGACTTTGGCACATTTGAAAATTATAACTGCACTTCAAACAGCTCAGGTCTTCATTCTAAAATAAGTTATGCCATTGAAATTACCAAAATAATAATTCTTAATAAATATTCACCATCGAATTTATCAGGAAATAATGATCTGGGAGAGAAGGCCTGGGTTTTTTTAACTGATAGCTATTTGGTATCTAATGAGAACCTGGCAAAGCAGAATTTTTACTGGGAAAGCTTGGAGATCATATAAGAATTGGTGAAGTAGGAATGTAAGAATGATGATGGCACATTAGTTTTACCAAGTGATATAAATTACTTGTGGAACTGATCTCATTGAAGCAGCATACATTTTATGGCACACACATGTACAGTCGTACATCTGGCAGCAACATAAAATGTAAACTTATAGGACTGGAGGATTATACTTTGGAAATCTATGACATGCTAGAAGATAGGAATAATGGTAACTAACTGGCTGAACATGAGCTACTGGTACAGTTTAACATGATGACTATAATGAACATAGTTCCTGGTTATATAAGCAAGGGAATAATAATGGAAATGGTCTTGTGAGACCTCAGCTGGAGTATTGTGTGCAGTTCTGGTGTCCTCAGCATAAAAAGGACATGGAACTGTTGGAACAAGTCCAGAGAAGGGCCACGAGGATGACCAGGGGACTGGAGCACCTCCCATATGAAGACAGGCTGAGAAAGTTGGGGCTGTTCAGCCTGGAGAAGAGAAGGCTGCGTGGAGACCTCATAGCATCCTTCCAGTATCTGAAGGGGGGCCTATAGGGATGCTAGGGAGGGACTCTTCAGTAGAGGCTGTAGTGACAGGACAAGGGGTAACGGGTTAAAACTTAAACAGGGGAAGTTTAGATTGGATATAAGGAGGAAATTCTTTCCTGTTAGAGTGGTGAGGCACTGGAATAGGTTGCCCAGGGAGGTTGTGAATGCTCCATCCCTGGCAGTGTTCAAGGCCAGGTTAGATGAGGCCTTGGGTGATATGATTTAGCGTGAGGTGTCCCTGCCCATGGCAGGGGCTTGGAACTAGATGATCTTAAGGTCCTTTCCAACCCTAACTATTCTATGATTCTGTGATTCTAAATGTTCATCCTCACTGAGTAACCTATTACAGCAATCCTCAAATTATTGAGGTGATCAAGGTCCTGTGAATCACCACTTCCTGAAGTCAAGGAATTGTTTTAAAAGGAGCATTTTCTTACACATTCTTACACCATAATACCTTTGTAAAGACAAAACATTTACACGCAAGACAGAACGAGACAATAAGGAAATTAATATTCATTTATGAAAGAATTATGTATTACAACGTGAGGAATAAAAGCAGAAAATGTGGATTATTTTTCCCACAGTTACAGTTAAACATTAACAGAAATAATGTTACCCATATATTATATAATATTGTCCAATAATTATGGCAATTACTTCTGAAACAAACTTCTCTTGAGATATACCAAAGGCATAACTTGATAACATGAATTTCAGGAATGAGCTTTTTTTTATTTTTCTTTTTCTGAAGGTAAACTCAATTTATAAGTCACACTTCAACAGAAAAAAAATCTTTACCCATTGTTGTTAGAAGTAAAACATAGGGTTATTATATCTGAAGAAGATTACAGAATGAATATACTGTGGTGGTGGTGGGGGTTATGTTTCCTATTTTATCACTTTGTGCTACTAACAACATTTAGCATATAGTGTTTTGCAATTTCTCTCACACAAACAATCAGGTGGTATTTCTTTTGTTGTACAAATGCTTGCCAGGGAAAATAAGAGACTGAATTCTAGTCCCCCTTCCAAGCCAAAAAAAAAAAAAAAAGGAATGAAAATGTAAAAGGGTCTATAGGAAAAATACAAAAAGCTTGCAGAATAACTCAAGGGTAAATCTCCTGTCTGACTCTGCTTTCCAATAATCTAAATTAATTTTAAAATATTCTACATTCAAAGGCACAATGTCCTTTTAATCAAACACTGTTCCATGCCTGAAACAGTCAAATGGAAATTTATCAGCAATTTAGTTATAACATAAACAAAACCCAAGGAAAGCAATAGCAGCAGTAACGAGGTGGGAAAAGGGGTAGTGAGAGAGAGAGGGAGAGAGAGAAATGTTTGGTAAATTAAATGTAATGTAATGTCACTGTCAAGGTAAATGGAAGGAAGATTCAAAGGAAAAAGTTAATTGCTGAAAGCAAATACAATTTAGAACTTTGCACTGAGACACTGAAGTGAAGATATAGATTAAAAGAGACAGGTTTCAAAACATAACTTGGCAAATTCAGTGATTTTAATTGAAGTAGTGGATCACCTCTTCTCAGACATCTTTTATTTTACCAGATTCAATGGAGAATGTAAAGACCAAATATCAGGAACCACCTAACAGGAGATTGGTTCTCTTCAACCAATTTTCTACGCCTCTCAAGCCACAGTTTATGAGGGATCATAGAAATGAGTTCTGAGGGTTATATTTTTTCCTAAGCTTACAAAAGGGTTTGCAGTACTCCAACCTGTTTGTATTCACTGCTTCTTTGTGCTTCCCCCACAAGATTTACAAGAAAAAAGTTATATCCTTTCTTCCTATACCATAATACTGAGGAGTGCTAAGACAGAACTTTTTTTGCTGCATCCTAGTGGGAGTACTGTAAGGTACAAGGAATACTTGAATTCACCAAACTATTAAGTTCTTCAGTCTTATTCAGGGGCATTAAAAGGTATGGAGGAGTACAGACCTGGCCAAACTCCTCTTCTGATATTTCTAGCTGTTTCAGGGGAAATCTACTGAAAATTAAAACCCATATAGATAATTCAGTGTTGTGTCTAATCTAACATATACTAGGGATTGTTTATGTAGTGGCTTTAAACTTAGTGCATTAACACTTCAGAGCACTGGCAGAAAACCTCAGATCTTTCTATTGTTCATATTTATACTCAGAAACTGCTCTTTCTATCCTTTTCCTGTCTTAAGCACAATATTTCCAAAACCTTTTCTCACATGAAGTTACTACTGTTTGCTACAACTCTTTTAAACAGCAGAGTTCTACAGGAAAGGTGAAATACTTAATTCTGGATGTCACTGTGATTGCAACAGGGGAGAAAATCCTTTCTGATACTTAAAACAGATTTTCTACCAGAAATATAGCATCTTAGAAACATCCTGAAAACATATTTGCACTTGGTTTGAGAATGAGGAGGGCAACAATATTGGCAAGATGGCTGCTGAATGCCTTGGAAAACAGTCCCATTGTGTTCCATGTAGGCCAGCGAGCTTTGACACAAAAAACAGAGACTGCAAGAAAGAATAAACACTAGCATCAGTTTAGAAAAGTGTATACCACTCACTGTATGTGTTAGATGTCTTGGCCATTCCATAGACTGGTCCAGTCAGATTTCATTCCAGAAGTGCTTTTTGGATTTATCCTAACAGGCATTTTATTTTGCCAAAATTAGGGACAAAGAATTTAAAACTTTTTTTTTTCTTTTTTTTTATATGACAAAAAAAAAACTATCTATTTGATTTTTATTGCAATTTAGCTATTAGAAAGGCTAATATATTGAACATAAACATCATTCCAGAGAATGTAATACAAAAGGCATAGTTAAAATCTGGTCACTTAGAATAGAAGAGCAGAACCGGATTAAAATCTGTAAAATTGTCTGAATTCCAATATTCACCTTTGCTTACATTTGTGTGCTCATTCTTGTATGATGATTTTCACTGATACATGTAAATAGACTAAAAATGAATAAAGATTCCCCCGTGACAAAGAAATAACTGTATCTGAAAAATAAATGCTATTTTCTTACAGAAAACTATTTTTGTACTTCTAAACTAATGTGGAATATGACACAAATTCAAAAAATATTATTTGCATCTTAAAAAAAAAAAGTAACACTTATAATTTTTTGCAGTAAGACCAATAAGGAGTTGAATTTGCACTCTGATCTTCTCCCCAGACTTCATTTGATTGCCAAGACACAAAACAAGAATCAGTGGGGAAAGAAGACCCTGTTGAGCTTGACTCTAGTCTGGCACTATGAAGAGACATGAGAGGTGTAGAATAAGTGGGAAGCCAGGCATGCTCCGTGTGCAGGGCTACCCGCCTGCCAGCGTCCCGGCTGTCAGTGAAATACCACTACTCTGATCGTTTTTTTCACTTACCCGGTGAGGCGGAGGGGCAAGCCCCGAGGGGAGCTCTTGCTTCCGGCATCAAGTGCCCAGTGCTTGCAGGGCACGACCAGCTCTGGGGACAGCAGTAGGTGGGGAGTTATATCTGTCAATACATAACACAGGTGTCCTAAGGCAAGCTCAGGGAGGACGGAAACCTCCCGCAGAGCAGAAGAGCAAAAGCTTGCTTGATCATGATTTTCAGTATGAATGCACACCATGAAAGCAGGGCCTCACGATCCTTCTGGCTTTTTGGGTTTTAAGCAGGAGGTGTCAGAAAAGTTACCACAGGGATAACTGGCTTGTAGCAGCCAAGCATTCTTAGCAACATCGCTTTTTGATCCTTCAATGTCGGCTCTTCCTATCATTGTGAAGCAGAATTCACCAAGCTTTGGATTGTTCACCCACTAATAGGGAACGTGAGCTGGCTTTAGACTGTTGTGAGACAGGTTAGTTTTACCCTACTGATGTTGTGTTGTAGCAATAGTAATCCTGCTCAGTACAAGAGGAACCGCAGGTTCAGACCCCTGTTGCATGCACTTGGCTAAGGAGCCACTGATGCGAAGCTACCATCTGTGGGCTTATGACTGAATGCCTCTAAGTCAGAATCCCGCCTATGTACTTGTGCTATTGCATCATCGGTTGCTTGAGATTGACCCAGGAGATGACAGTCTTGTTCAGAATGAGTGGGTTAAAGCCCTTCCTTAATCTTCGTTAGCGAAGACAGCCCTTCCTCATAGGAGAAGGAAAACTACTATTTTCAAATCCGGGCTAATGGAGCTCGTCTAGCTGTGTAAGGCCTTCCATCAAAGAGAAGGACACTTACAAAACCTACGACCTGTGGACTTTGCTGTCACCATCCTAGCTAACTAGGCCATGGCAATTAAACCTCAGGTGTAAAGGGTGGGGCCAGTTCTGCGCAAGCTGCACTCATCTAAAAAATCCACTGCGCAGGCTGGAAGGGCTTACTCTCACTTTTCTGTATGGACAGGCAAGGGTTGAAACAGTAGGTGCCAAAGTGCATGGGAAGCTGCAGATCCAACCTTGCATGCAGGCAAACCAGCACATGGTTCGCTTGAGATTGCTCAGGAGATGACAGTCCTGGTCAGACATTTCCTGATTGCCTAAGCATCCTTTTTTCCAGCCAGATTTGCATACCCCACATGCCCTTGGTCATCGTGCTTGTAGTAAGCATGGGTAAAGCCCTTCCCAAATCTTTGCTCACAAAGCCAAGCCATCAATCAATAACAAGAATCCATTTAGGTAACATTTTATTCTTTTTAGACTCAGAAATAGCTTACAACAAAAAATTACACTAAATTATTTCATGTTAGACCAAATTTTTTCAAATTAATTCATCCCAAGCTCACAGATAGCCTACATAGCTTACAGCCTTTGCTTTTAAAAAGGTATTAACAAATGCCAAGCATGCAGCAGCTGTTCAGGCACCAAATACTTTATTATGATATATCCCAAATATGAGGCATTGCAGTTTTATGTCTGCATTCAACTGCTTCAACTCTAAGAGATTATGAACTGCCCTAAACACGGAGGAAAGCAAAGTTGTTCCTGGAAACACCTTACACTCTCCTGTGGAACTCAGAGGGAAATGTATGCACAAAGAGAATACCCGCTTAAGGTCAAATTTTTACTCATGGCATGCTAAACATAAAACATTTTATTCTAGCAGGGGCATTTTCTGATCTTGTGAAGTGCACCTTTTAAAATCAAGATGCCCATGGCCATAATAGCAACTCAAGGGGATAAAAATAACACTTTCTTTCTTAGCTGTAGACCCACACACCCCCAGTAAAGCTAAATTGAACAAAACAACCCTCATGTTTTCAGAATTTTCAAAGAAATAATGTAACAGTAGCCTACAGGTGGTAACATTTTAAGAAAAGTGCATCTGAATGGAGACCAAAGATTCCAGTGCCTGTTGATAGGACAAAAAACAGGACCCAAAGCAAGAGGAGGTACATGCTTCTATTTAACATAAGACCTAATGCCGAGCTCTTCATCTATAGCAGGAGGTGGCCTCTCCTAAGGCTAAGTGCCTTAAATTGTACATGTACAGTTTGAAAGTGGTGCTCTCTGGAGAAAACTTCACAAGGCAGGAACAATGCTTTTTAAAAAAATCATTTTGAAATAAAGTAAAAAGTTTGATTCAATATACAGATGTGGGGTTCCCCCTCATTCCCCTCTTTGATCTTTGAAAAACACTGGATAAACACATCTAACAGCTCTCAGCTGCATTTGTTTATCTTAGGTAGCTGGAATTTTATGACAACAGGCAGTTGAAAGAACAGTTGGATTTCTACTGCAATTGTTCTGAAAGTGACTGAACAGTCTTTTCAAACTAAAGAGAACCTCAAAGTAGAAATGTATCCATTGTAAATATAGATTAGTTGTAATAGTGATAATCAGGACTGCTGATTACTTATGTTCTGTAGCTGATTCAAAATTTTGAGGATCACAAGCAATTATACAAACTGTTAGTATGCTCAAATTTTAAGCATGTACTGATATCTTTAAAACAATCAGAAGACAAAAAATTTGTCCCTGATCACAGCTATATTTTTTTTTCCTAGTTGGCCAATGGGTTATATTTAAAGAAGCCTGCACAAGCAGCATTCAGATTCTAGGCTTTTGTAGTTACTCCACAGCTTTCTGGAATGTATCTGATAGCAATACATAAAAATTAATATATCAGTCAGGAATATGCTCTGAAGAAGGAATCATAGTTTCAAAAAGCAGAGGTGTTTTGTGTATGCAGGCACATGTATACAACAGGTTGAAATATTTGATGTAGAAAGGCTTTTCCATCAGCAGCTTGGAGTGTAATTGTAAATCATTTCCTCTTTTTAGCACTTTGGTGTGTGTATGAAATGTTGTCTTACCATCATCTGTAGATCAAATACACAGAGCACATTATATATAGATGTGTACAGATGTACACACACACCAACAGTGAAATAGAAAATGTTTATAAGTAAACACCATTACAAAATTGTGTTCATATTAATTTACTTTTCCGTATAGCCCCGAGTACACCCATACAAACATATTCATATGACTGTATTTTTCCATTGAGATAGAAGTAATTTATAGCATGCGCATATGTGTGCATGTGTGTGTAGTTACTTCTTGTAAAATATACTAAAATGTGTTGCATTAAAACTACCTTTGATCCTTTTATGAAGTTTGACTCAAAATCTATTACACAGTGAATGTAAGCCTTCCTTTTAGTAAATGCTGACAGTGAGCTTTCGGGTGTTGAAAATTTCCTCAGCCTCAGCTGATGTCATTAAACTAAAGGACAAGGTGAGCACCTCCACGTATTAAAAAGAACTTGTCAATATGAGTTATTTTGAGGTGGTAGAAATGGGCCTTCTCCCTTTATTCTTTAAAATAAATGAAGGCATCGTAGCTTTTTTAAAAATCCGATATACAATAATAGCTGGGGTTTTTTTTGCTGTATCTGAGTTCCCTCTAATAGATTCTAGTTTAAAGATAAAATGTTTTCACTACCAGTAACATTGACCAGATCTACCTTAGCACTAAAACAGCCAGACTGTTTTATAACAGATCCCTAGCCAAGCACATGAAAGCAATTGAAAAATAATTAGGAAAAAAAAAAATTAGAAAACCTATAAAAACACAGACCTACTTCTAAGCTAGATCATTAAGTCTAGAACAATAAAATTAACTATATTGCTGCTGAATTCAGAGAAAAGTGCTTAAGAGCAAGGAAGGAAATGGAGAAAGAGACAGCAAAGCATGAATGGGACACACCCATTTACATATTACATACCTTGATTTGATGTGTATGGCTCAGGTTCACATTTACTTGAATTCAGTTTTGCTGCTTCTTAACTTCTTTTAACTGTAACTCTAAGAAGGCACAAAATCTTAGTTGAATGTTTGTTTGCAAAATATATGAGAATAAGCAGTGTTGCTGAGAGAACGTATTAACATAAACCACAGAGTTTCAATAAAAATTGTAAATATTTTTTATGTTGATAGGTTTTAGCTGGAATAATGAAGCCATATTCTAAAATATTTTTCTCTCAAGTCAGCTTTCCTACTAATTGCAATTTCAAAATTTATGTTTCGAATTCTAGTTCTACAATATCTGTAACTCAAGGGATGAATGAGTGTCAAAAACCGGTAGTGGAATATATACAAAGTCTACTCCCTATTTTGGATATCTTGAAGAGGGAACTCTGCACCTGGAAGGATGGAAGAATTTTTAGCCTTAGTCTGCTTTCTTGGTTGTTATTAATAATGCCTCCATTTAGTGGAAGACAATGAAGATGATACCAACTAATTCCTGCAAGGGACAAACAATCACTGTTTAATTAGGCTCAATTATGTAATTTCAATTAGTCACATATTTGTGGGACAGAAGGCTGCTACAGGTCAGTGTGTATACACACACACACATGTGTTATATTTGCATATATATACATATATACACATGTATTACATTTGCTTTGAAAGCAATTTGACTGCAGAACAATTCCATCCAAAGCACCTTCTGTATTATTTTAAAGCAAAATATGATTCTATGAAAAGCATCTAGGAGTTATGAGATATAACCATAAAACTATAGAATAAGTTAGGGTTTTGTTAGTTTTTGAAGAGTGAAAGAAAATAGAACTGTGGAAGCTTGTTGATTATATGAAGATATTATATGAAGATAGGCTGAGAAAGTTGGGGCTGTTCAGCCTGGAGAAGAGAAGGCTGCGTGGAGACCTCATAGCAGCCTTCCAGTATCTGAAGGGGGCCTATAGGGATGCTCGGGAGGGACACTTCATTAGGGACTGTAGGGATAGGACAAGGGGTAAAGGGTTAAAACTTAAACAGGGGAAGTTTAGATTGGATATAAGGAAGAAATTCTTTCCTGTTAGGGTGGTGAGGCACTGGAATGGGTTGCCCAGGGAGGTTGTGAATGCTCCATCCCTGGCAGTGTTCAAGACCAGGTTGGACGAGGCCTTGGGTGTTATGGTTTAGTGTGAGCTATCCCTGCCAATGGCAGGGGGGGTGGAACGAGATGATCTTAAGGTCCTTTCCAACCCTAACTATTCTATGATTCTATGATTCTATAATGAGCAGACACCTCTTAGTCAAAGGAAAAGATAGCACTACTCTATCTTCCTCCAGTGTAACAATATTCGGTTTTATCAAGGTAGAATCACAGAATCATAGAATGGTTAGTGTTGGAAAGGACCTTAAGATCATCTAGTTCCAACCCCTCTGCCATGGGCAGGGATGCCTCACACTAAACCAGAACACCCAAGGCCTCATCCAACCTGGTCTTGAACACTGCCAGGGATGGAGCATTCACAACCTCCCTGGGCAACCCATTCTAGTGCCTCACCACCCTAACAGGAAAGAATTTCTTCCTTATATCCATGTTGCCCAAGGCTCTGTCCAACCTGACTTGGAACACTGCCAGCGGTGGAGCATTTCTAGAATCATAGAATCTTGGGCCTCCCTGCCCTTTAGGGCTGTATCCCATGGAACCTTACAAAGCACGTTCCTGAAGAGGCCAAAGTCTGCTCTTTTGATGCCCAGGGCAGTGAGCTTGCTGCACGCTCTTCTCACTGTCCTGAGGATCTCAAATTCGACCATCTCGTGATCGCTGCATCCAAGGCTGCCCTGGAGCATCACATTTCCAATGAGCCCTTCCCTGTTGGTGAGCACGAGGTCAAGCAGGGCACCTCTCCTTGTTGGCTCCTCTATTACTTGCAGAAGGAAGTTGTCTTCCACACAATCGAGGAACCTCCTGGATTGCTTGTGCCGGGCCGTACCATCCTTCCAACAGATGTCAGGGTGGTTGAAGTCACCCATGAGAACAAGGGCCTGTGAGCGTGAGGCTTTTCCCATCTGTGTGAGGCTTTTCCTATCTTTGGGCAACCTGTACCAGTGGCTCACCACCCTCACAGTAAAGAACTTCCTTATATGTAACCTAAATTTCCCCTTTTTAAGTTTAAACCCATTATCCCTTCTCCTATCATTATAGTCCCTGACTAAGAGTCTCTCTCCAGAACTCTTATAGGTCCCCTTCAGGTATGAGAAGGCTGCTATAACTGACTGGATTTCATTCTTTTTTTTTTAATTCGCTGCATAACACTAAGATAGTACATTAACATTAGTACAAAAATATACCAGAAAACATGAGAAGGATCTGTCAACTTTTGCACAATTTGGTATTTTGTGAAATATCCAAAAGGACTGACACAGAGCAATTTACATCAATTTGTTAGCCCATAAGAATGAAATAAAAATGAGGAAAAAATGTGATTGCTAAAAAATATTTTTCATTTTCATTGGATACATAAAGTTTGGAAAAGACTGAGAAGATACCTGGATTTCAGGATTTTTAAAAGCATAATTATAAGGTTGCTTATCCTGACATCTTTGAGTATGCCACAGGCATGCATTCATGGCCTTACAGAACTTACAAATGAGAAAATACTCCAGCTGGGGAGCCAGTGTGTTTCTTACTTCTGGGTTATCCCTTGATGCTAATCCAAATGATTAATATTAAAAAGTTAATGCAGCACAGCCACATACTATATAATGGTGCCAGATTAAAGACATCAGGGTGATATAATTATTATAGTCATAAGAGAAAGATTTCAATTAAAGGTACCACAGCAGCATGCCACTAAAACCAGCACAGCAGCATACTAATTAAACTGCAAAAACCCACTGCAAGCAATGTGGCTTATGCTTCTTGAGGCAATGAAACAGCCAACAAAGCAGCATAATGGTATCCTAAAATCCAAGAAAATAACGCCAATGAAATAATTATACAGTGTACCATGACAATAAAGAGTAAGGTCAAAGGTTATGGAATTGTCCTCTGAATGCTGTAGACATTCTATGAACAGTATGATGGAAACATAGCTTTGAGACATTTTTACCTTTCATGGCGAAACCAACAAACTTTCATGGCGAAACCAACAAACTTGAAAGAATCTGAAAGCTGCTTTTTTTTTTTTCTGTTCTTGGAAAGGAATCATAACTCTTACAATAATATTTTTCATTTATCAGCTATCAAAGGAGAATAGGTATCAGTTGTTTATTGTTGTGACAGAACACCAAAGTAGCTTTAACTGTTAGACCGAATGAAGCACACACAACTAAGCAGGACAGTGAGAACTTATAGAAGGCAATGGAAGAAAGCCAAATAACATATATGTCTTCAGATAATGAGTCTGGAAATTAATCTCTGTTGTAGAACCTGCAGATCACTGAGAGGACTTCAGGAAGAAGAAATTGAAAGCATAGCTTATAACTTATCTATAAACAGGAACAGTTCAAACCTGGTTATGTGCTCTGAGTTATGAGCAGCTGAAGTATTATTAAATAATTTACAAAAAATTATGAGCACTTCATATATAATGTCAACGTTTATGAAGTTCCTTTAATCTACTATTCAGGAGCATAGAGTATTTTCAGCTCCTACCAATATCACTGAGAAATCAAAAATTGCAGTGCATCTGAGACTCAAACTGTTAACAGCATCAAAGGTAAGAGATCAGTAGGCAAACATACTGAAAATCGTTACAGTGGGTAAAAATTTGGGAAGGAAGTTCTTCAAAGGAAGTTAAAAAGCTCTTAAGTGATTTTAACAAAAAATTTGGCTGACAGGTATGGGGTTTAAAACATTTGCTACAAATATGGGATGACTTTTGCAGTAAAAAGTCTGATCTTTTATGATGAAAGGTCTAAACCCAACAGAACATCTTTATCTAAATATTATTTCTTAAAACCGTTATTCTCTTTCTTAATAGCAAAAAAATACATTAGTCTTTTTCATATTCCTAACCTAACACATATGCCTACACAAGAAGTGAAGATGCAGGAAAGAGATTTAGGCTCACATGAAGGCTTTTCAAAGAAAGAAGTTGACGGGAAACGGGGCCATGATCCTTCATAATGCATGAAAGGAGTGAAAGGACTACTGAGCTGGCAGAGAAATCTTTGAATGAATGGCATTTATAGAATCATAGAATCATAGAATAGTTAGGGTTGGAAAGGACCTTAAGGTCATCTACTTCCAACCCCCCAGCCATGGAAAGGGACACCTCAACACTAAACCATAACACCCAAGGCTTCATCCAGCCTGGCCTTGAACACACCCAGGGATGAAGCATTCACAACCTCCCTGGGCAACCTATTCCAGTACCTCGACACCCTAACAGGAAAGAATTTCTTCCTTATATCCAACCTAAACCTCCTCTGGTTAAGTTTGAACCTGTTACCCCTTGTCCTATTACTACAGTCCCTAATGAAGAGTCCCTCCCCACCATCCCTATAGGCCCCTTCAGATACTGGAAGGCTGCTATGAGGTCTCCACGCAGCCTTCTCTTCTCCAGGCTGAACAGCCCCAACTTCCTCAGCCTGTCTTCATACGGGAGGTGCTCCAGTCCCCTGATCATTCTTGTGGCCCTTCTCTGGACTTGTTCCAACAGTTCCATGTCCTTTTTATGTTGAGAACACCAGAACTGCACACAATACTCCAGGTGAGGTCTCATGAGAGCAGAGTAAAGGGGCAGGATCACCTCCTTCAACCTGCTGGTCACGCTCCTTTTGATGCAGTCCAGCATACAGTTGGCTTTCTGGGCTGCAAGCGCACAATGAAGCCGGCTCATGTTCATTTTCTCATCAACCAACACCCCCAAGTCCTTCTCCGCAGGGCTGCTCTGAATCTCTTCTTTACCCAACCTGTAGCTGTGCCTGGGATTGCTCCGACCCAGGTGTAGGACCTTGCACTTGGCATGGTTAAACTTCATGAGGTTGGCATCAGCCCACCTCACAAGTGTGTCAAGGTCCCTCTGGATGGCATTCCTTCCCTCCAGTGTATCAACCGAACCACACAGCTTGGTGTCATCGGCAAACTTGCTGAGGGCACACTCAATCCTACTGTCCATGTCAGAGACAAAGATGTTAAACAAGACCAGTCTCAACACCATTACCTGAAGAACACCACTTGTTACTGGTGTCCAGCCAGACATTGAGCCATTGACCACAACTTTTTGAGTGCAGCCATTCAGCCAGTTCTTTATCTACCGAGTGGGAGTGGTCCATCCATCAAATTGATGTCTCTCCAATTTAGAGACAAGGATGTCATGTGGGACAGTGTCGAACACTTTGCACAAGTCCAGGTAGATGGCATCAACTGCTCTGCCCCTGTCCATCAGTTCTGTAGCTCCATCATAGAAGGCCACCAAATTGGTCAGGCAGGATTTCCCCTTAGTGAAGCCATGCTGGCTGTCACCAAGCACCTTGTTGTTTTCCATGTGCCTTAGCATGCCTTCCAGGAGAATCTGCTCCAAGATTTTGCCAGGCACAGAGGGGAGACTGACTGGTCTGTAATTGCCTGGGTCATCCATTTTCCCCGTCTTGAAATTGGGGCTATATTTCCTTTTTTCCAGTTGTCAGGAACTTCACCTGACTGCCAGGATTTTTCAAATATGGTGGACAGTGGCTTAGCAACTACATTTGCCAGCTCCTTCAGGACCTGCAGATGGATTTCATCAGGTCCCATGGACTTATGCATGCTTAGCTTTTTAAGATGGTCTCTAACCAGATCCTCTCCTACAGTGGGCCCAAGGTCTTCATTCTCACAGTGAGGCACTGGAATGGGTTGCCCAGAGAAGTTGCGAATGCTCCATCCCTAACAGCGTTTAAGGCCAGGTTGGACAGAGCCTTGGGTGGCATGGTGTAGTGTGAGGTGTCCCTGCCCATGGCAGGGGGATTGGACCTTGATGATCTTAAGGTCCTTTCCAAACCTAACTATTCTATAATTCTATTATTCTATGATTATATCCATTGCTTCTCTGGGCAACCTCTTCTAGTGCCTCACCACTCTCACAGTAAAGATTTATATTCTAATGTCTAATCTAAAACTGCCTAGATTCAGTTTAAGACCATTCCCCCTTGCCTTTTACATGCCCTTGTGAAACACACCTCTACAGATTTCTTGTAGGCCCCTTTTAGGTATTGCAAGACTGCAACAATGTCTCCCCAGAGCTTTCTCTTCTCCAGGTTGAGCAGCCCCAACTTTCTCAGCCTGTGTTCATAAGAGGGGTGCTCCAGCCCTCTGATCATCTTCATGTCCTCCTCTGGACTCACTTGAGCAGGTCCATGTCCCTCTTGCATGGGGGACTCCAGAGATGATTACGACACTCCAGGTAGAGTGTCACAAGAGCCAAATAGAGGGGGAGAATCACCTCTTTTTACCAGCTGGCCACACTTCTTTTGATGCAGTCCGGGACATGGTTGGCTTTCTGGGCTGCAAGAGCACGCTGCCAGCTCATGTTGAACTTCTTGTTAAGCAACACTTCCGAGTCATTTTCCTTAAGGCTGCTCTCAATCCACTCATTTCCCAGCCTGTACTTGTGTTTGGAATTGCCCTGGCCCATGTGCAGGACCTTTCACTTGGTCTTGTTGAACTTCGTGAGGTTTGCACTAGTCAGCTTCTGAAGCCTGTCAAGGTGCCTCTGGATGGCATCCCTTCCCTCCAGCATGTTGACTGCACCACACAGTTTGGTGCCATCAGCAAACTTGCTGAGGATGCACTCAGTACCACTGTCCATGTCACTCACAAAATGTTAAACAGTGCTAGCCCCAGTACCAGCCTGTGAGGAGCACCACTCATCACTGATTTCCACTTGGACATCTAGCCCTTGACCAAAGCTCTCTGAGAGCGACCATCTTGCCACTTCCTTATCCACTGGATGACCCATCCTTCAAATCCATGTCTCTCCAGTTTAGAGACAAGGATGTCATGTGGGACCCCGTGAAATGCCTTGCACAAGTCCAGGTATATGATGTCTTTCTCTCTTCTTTATTCATCACTGCCATGGTCCCATCAAAGAGAGTCAGCAAATTTGTCAGGCCACAATTTTCCCTAAATGAAGCCATGTTGGCTGTCATCACCTCTCTTAACAATTTCACACGGAAGCCCAAGTACTCAGAAGATAGTCAGCATCTAATAACAACCTCTGTTTTGGAATTAAATGTGTTTATAGACTCTGAAATTTCAGTGTCACTACTTGCTGTCCCCTGAGCTGTCTGATTTAGTTGTATGATATTTCCAAGTGCCTTAGAGATCCATTAGGAAAAAGGAATATCCCACTGTAAGGCAGTGTTGGCAGCTTATGGGTTAAGTGGCATATTCATCAGTGGCAATAGACAGAGTTGCAAGTAATTTGCACAGTCGTGGGGGGTTAGCCTTGTCTAAGAGCCAAATTTCCACCCCGCCATGTGCACATTCTCTACTCCTCAGCATGACAGGCGGAAAAACGAAGTGAGGAAGCTCATAGGTCAAGGTAAAAACAGAGAGATTATTTACCAAATACCATCACTGACAAAACAGTTTGGGGAAAATTAATTTATTGCAAATTAAAATTAATTTAAGTAATTTGAAACAAACATTAAAACAACACCCTTCCTCCCCCCTTCTCCCAGGCTGAACTTCATTCCTTTACTCCTTCATTCCAGACTCATCTACTCTCACCTCCTGAGTGGCTCAGGGAGATGAAAAATGGGGGGTTGTGGTCAATTGATAGTTTTCCCTGTTGCTCCTTCCTCCTCACACTTTTTTCTTGTTCTAGTGTGGGCTTTCATGATGGGCTTCCATTTTTCAGGATAACGTTGGTCCAGCATGGGGTCTCCATGCGCTTCATTTACTTGAGGAAATATCCACATGCGCCATGGGCTGCAATATGAATATCTGTTCTGGTGTGGTCTTCTCCACAGGGTGCAAGGGAATCTCTCTGCTCTGACACCTAGAGTAGCTCTTCCCCTTTCTTTGTCTCTAATCTTGGTGATACCTCTGCTATTTCGCACTCTTTTTACTCCCTCTTCCCCTCCTTTTGTGGTGTTTTCACCTTTCTTAAACATGTTCTACCAGAGGCACCACCAGCTTGGCTGACAGTCTCAGCTGTGTCCTGCAGTAGGTCCATTTTTTGATATCTGAAGCCAGCTGTTGCACTTAAAAACCTTCTGCAGCTCGGCACAATAGGCAAATACACCAAAAGCAGCACAGGACATGCCAAAATACTGCAAAGAGTATATGTACTGGGCATCACAGAACCAAAGGACAGTAGTACCTGGTTTTTATATTGCTAATCTCTCTTAAAAAGCTACTCACTTGGAAAAGGTAATATACACATGAAGGTTACAAAAAAAAGGTTCTACCAGATCACAGAAGTAAGACATCTCCTCAGATAACATGAGTTTACACGTTGGACAAGGGGCTATCTCTATGATGAGGAAAAGCTTTTAAGTACTGAACACTTGAAATAGTTTTAGCCTAATTCCAAAAGTGTGAGCACACAGAAGTGTTCAAAACCAAACAAAATGGAATCAACAACCTTACCAGATGACAGAAAGAAGTGGAGAGTGGTGTCCTCAGGAACCTTTGGGTCCAGTGAACTTCAAAATGCTTTGTGAATTTTCTGTGTTCACTTCATTTACCTAAAATTCCATACAAATTCAACCAAACAGTTGTGTACATCATATGCAATATATGTCTTCAAAAAGAAAGAATTTTTAAGGGATTTATTTCTCTTCACACAAGAATATGGATAAATTCAAAGCTCTGAAAGAGAAGAGCTATTCGTGTACTTTCATCAGACTTTGCTATTTATCTACCTAATGATAGTGTAGGAGAACCTGTAAAAACTGTTATCTATTTCTGTCCTTTAACTACACCTCAGCTTTTACATTAGTTTCATGTTCTGCCTACATATAGGACAATGATTCCCTTAATGATATTTTCTGTGTCAGGATGTCACAAGATTTTGTTCAAATCACTCCTGAACTGACTCCTGGAAAACCAGTACATGCATGAGTAAAAGCAGACATTTAAAAGACCAGGATAAGAAACTTTCTTAAAACACTACAGATGAGAGCAAACCAGCATGTTTGGAAGAAGAGAGTCCTCAGATTACTCAGGAGAAGAACAAGAGGGCTTGGCTCATATCAGGTGAGAATGTCTACAGGGACGGTGTACCTTCCCTCCCCTGCTGCCCCAGGAGCATGACCATGAAAAGAAAATTAGACCTAAAAAGTCCTACCATCCACAGAATCCTCAGTTATTCCTCTTTGCCAACTTTTTTTTCCATCCTCTTATTAATTTTCTCTTATTTATTACCTTATGCTCAAATCTTCCCTGCAAGATTAAACAGTCCCTTTTTATCAGATTCCTGTTACTACCTCTACTCTCAACATTGCTACAGGCTTACAATACTTCATGCACATGTTCGTATGTGCAAGTTATTTTATATTTAAAATACTTTGAACAATCCTGACTTTTCTCCTAAATTCAGGTAATATATACTTAAGAAAACCAACCAACCAACCAAAAAAAAAAAACCACCCCAAAAAAACCCTGAAACCCACTCTTTGATAAATTGATCCTGTCAAAAGCAGTACTCCTTCATCACAAGCAGAGGATTTATTCAAGCTTTTCATGTATTTCTCTACAGTCTACAGTGACCCTTCAGACAAATCATTACTATTTTTCTGAGCTCCAGCAAGAGCCTAGTCAAGTACTCCTTGACCTGGATGATACTAGCTGCAACATGGGACTTAGAGGTTGTCTGGGATAAATCAGGTGAAGCAGATCCTCAAAGAATTGAAAAAGATTGTAAGGCTTGTATGTTTTCCTTGCAGAATAAAAAGGTAAGGGAATATGAAAAGATGGGGCCATCAAATGAGGACAATCTGTATGCAGGGAGACAAATTCACCTACAAAGAACTAAATCCCATAGAAATTGGACCATCTGTAATAAAAAATTTTGTATTCTGTTTCAATTTTGTATACATGTGATACTTTAATATCAAATAAATAATGCTAAGGGAATAAGGAAAAAAATTCCCATGTCTGTGGATCTGAAACTACTTTTATTTTTCAAATACGTTATGGATTGTAGTCCTTCACTCTTCCTCACAATTATACCCTCTAAAAAGCCTTGGTGTTTAAAATTTATGACAAATTAAACCCTTTTGAATAGAAATTTTGATAGTTTACTTCAAGTATTGCCTGTTATAAGAAATTCTTCTTTTGGGTGGATATATATTCTTTTTCTGTTTTTCCATCATGTGTTGCCTGCTATTTTTATTGGAACTTAAAAAATAGTTGAGACTTTTTATAAACCTAAGAGCTAATATAGCTTAAGAAAAAAGAAAGTGAATGTAATGTTTGATAAACTACTGAGATTAACAGCTTTAGTTGAAACTAAAGTTTTCTACCTATCAGCAAAGTAGCTACAGTACAGATGGTGGCTGTACAAGTTTCCCCATCCTAGAAATCTCAGGTCTGTTCACAAGGGCCCACTTTCATGGATGAGAAGGCAGTTTATTGTCAAGGCACATTAAATTCCTGACAACTCTGCTAAAATTGCAAACAAAGGCACGGTTATTTCAGTAGGACTGTTGTTCAGCATTACAGATATTTCATGAGAACTTTTTTATTGCATTCCTGTGGTTTAGAAGGACTAAAACCCTTTCACAACATCATCTAGCTCTCCACAGATAGTATATCTTTATGCATTCTTACATTACTTCACTTTGGAGAAAAAAATAAAATACTATTTTTTACCTGTTATTGTACAAAAACTTGTCTTGCTACAGAGGCAAGAAGTAGAGGATTCTGGGAATCCACTATAGTCAAAACAATTTAAAAATTATTGCAAAAGACAGGGAATTTTCATTTTCATCCTATACACATGGTCATTCCAAATATATATTAAAATTTGTATCTACATGTTTTTATACAGATATGAAAGTTTCACGTCAAAGAAATCCTTTTCAGAGGCACGATAGTGATAAAATTATGAAAAATCCCTACAGCAAAGGTAATCAAAAAATAAAGTAATATTGTTTTCCTTTTTTAGTTCCACTTTTAAAAGAGTCTTACTTACATAATTTTCAAACAAATGCACGTACAGAAATTTTAAGATAATTCCAGTTGACCATATATGCAAACAAGTACATCTATCTTTTTCTGAAATGCAACCGGTTGCTTTTTTTCCCCTAATTATTAAAGAGAAGGGAAAAAGGGCTTTTCCTTTAAAAAGAATGGAAGAGAAATGGAGGTGAAATATTCAGATTCAAATTGTCCTTGGTTCAAAGGGGTCTATAATGCCAATGTTCATTGGCAGGAGGACTCTCCAGCTGTCAGATATCTTGTTCTATGTGACCTCCCGCTGTTTATAATCTTTCAAGCTGGGTGTTTCTGGTTTATTGGTTTGCGAATCTTGTAGTTAAGTTAAGCACACACAGAAAGCCAAGCACATCTGTTTGGTTTTCTTTTTTTGTTATTGTTTTTTTTGTTGTTTTCTTTTTTGGGGGGGGAGGGAAGGGGTGAGGAGGGGCTTCTTTGTTTTTTTTCCTGAACAGAGATGAACACAAGCACTTGGCTTAAATGCTCTTTTCAAGTAGGATTTTTATTCACTAAATAACCTCTTTGGCTCACTGTTGTCAGATTTCACCTTAAATAACATAGCTGAAATCTTAAGGTTCAGAAGTTGTAATGATGACGATTATTGTCTTTCACTTTTCTGGATGTAAATTTCTTATTTGAAGGAAAATAATAGTCTCATGTCTTTGATGCTTTAATTTATTTGCATCTAAATAATTTCTAACTGATGACTACTGACAGGTTTGATAAGATGAACTGAAAATCTAACTTTTATAGCAAACTTTGGGTTTTGTTCAGGTCAAGTATAAAAAATGAAAAAGAAATCTCTTCCTCATATTTTTAAAACCAGACACTTATTTGAAAAATTGTGTGAATAGCAAAAAAAAAAATATGAATAGCAAAATTGCTTTTGTAAATTTTGCCTCAGAAATCTTATTTTGTGTTGAACATTTCAGATACTCATAGAAAAAGCAGAGGATCTCTACTTAAAAACTACTTCCTTGAGAAACAAACAAAATAATGTAATAGCCACATCTGAAAATAAATTAATATTTAGTGAAAAGAAGTGCACTATTTCAATGATTTTGTGAGAAAAGCTATAATTATGTAGCCTTCATAAATGATATTATAATGATAGTGCTTTATCTGATTCATAGAAAATGATTCAGCTTGAGACAAAGGAATAAACAATAATGAAACTCAACAATCTAAAGTTAAATGACTAAGATACTCAAAGGCAGTTATGTCTGTACAATAGATGTTTCTTTTCAAAATACTGGAGAAAATACTCTGGGACTGAAAGGTTTAGGGAAGCGGTAATGAGATACAGAGGCTTTCACCTCTAGGTCATTGAGTTCAATTGCATTTCGGGTTGCTACTGACTGAAATTTGCTTCAGCTGATGGTTATTCAATAGCCTATTATGAAATGAGTTGGAGATCTCAATCCTATCCATACTGCAAAAGCAACCACATAACATTTAGCAGTCACAGCAATAACACCTGAAGTATGTACACAGGATCCTGCTACCCTGTGCATTCCAAAGCAAGCTCTAAAGGACACAAATTTTGCTGCAGTACAAGAGTCACTCTAATAAAACATCAGTTCTAAGATGATTTCACACAAAATATAAATTACATTTGTAATAAAAATTATAAAAGTATTGTTACCTTAACTATTTTTTCTGTGGAAGTCTGATGATCTTATGTTCCCTCGTGTAACCAGTTCTCAGTGTGTTTAAGGATTTCTCATTGTTTATGCTGCACTGTGCAGAGGTACACCCAACCTAAGCAGGGAAGGGGCAGGCGAGATCATGCACTTTTGCAGCCACTGCAGGATTGGACTGTCATGCAGACTAAAGTTAATGAGATCTGTGCTCCCCTTACACTGTTGCCTCCAAAATTTCACATCATGAATTCTCTCGTAGATATTCTTAGGAGTATGCTGAAAAATTAGGGATGTCTGTGAGGGAAAGTTGAAGTTGAGTAACCTAAGAAATAGTGGGAGCATGAGAAACTTTTAAGGATTACAGTGAAGAAGCTATCACTGTTCGGCTGGAGACAATTCATCTAGATGGTCATGGAAACATAATTTTTGTGGTTCCCTTAAATCTATTAAAATAGGATTTTACTGTTTGGGAGCTCTACATTCTTTATTACTTTATTCTTGAATAGGTCTTTTTATTTATATATGACATTTCCCAGGATTATTTCAGACTTGACATTATAAATCCTGAAGGGTTCCTGAACAATTAATGTTTCTTATATTATTTATAAAGTTACATCATGTGATCTCATAAGAAGAAATAGCCACTTCAAGTCCAAATGAAGTTGTCTGAACACAATAGAAATACTTATTAAACAATTTTATTCAGAAGGAGAAAGGAGTGTGTGCATATTCAATATCCTTATGCTTAATCACAAGAAGAGAGAAGCAAAACCCCACAAGGATCAATTGAAAAAGACTGAGTTCAGGCTAGGGAACACACATGTCCCCATGGCTGGGCTAGGTAATCCCTTAATAAAAAAAGTTTGAGGAGATGTAATTCCCTAAACACTCCCAAGACATACCAGGGTAAGGGCTAGTGGTGCAGCCTGATACAAGTTACCAGAAGAACCAGAAAGCTAAGACGCTTTACTGCTGCCTATAGCCTTCATAGTGCATTTTGGTTTTGAATGCTTTGTCAGTTGCTTGCAAAACTATATCCTAAAATAAACGTATTATTTTATAGTGATTTTGTGCAGTTATAGAGATGATTGAGTAGTCCAATAATGGATAAACACATTGGTCCTTGAAAAGCTGCAAATCAATTATTTAAATACGGGTTAGTCAGGCCTGAAACTGGGGTTATAACTACATACTTTTGGCTCTAGAGCATCTGATCTACCTCTGCATTCAGTGGGGAGAAATAAAAAATGTTAGGACATGATCTGATTTATTTTAGAGTGCATCTACCTTAATATATTTCGTTGGAACAATAGTACACTGTTGAAACACATCCGGTGATACACCCCAATTGCTGCAAATTAATTTAGATCACAGATTACTTTTGGAGGAAAATAAGGCTCTGCTCAAAATATGCTTTAAATAGGCTTCACTGTCAAAAAGTTTAGAGGCAAATAAGTAGTGGATACTGCAGGGACAGATACTGAGGACAGTAGTGTTTAGCCTCTTCATTAATGGCTTCCATGGTGGGACACAGGGTACTTCAGCAAATTTCTAATAACAAAAATGGAAGGAGTGGCTAGTAGGCCAGGTGCCATTCTCAGGGGGATATAGACTTTTAATCCCAGGCAAGCTACAGGTTGGGCAAAGAAGAGATTCAGAGCAGCCCTGTGGAGAAGGACTTGGGGGTGTTGGTTGATGAGAAAATGAACATGAGCCAGCAGCGTGCGCTTGCAGCCCAGAAAGCCAACCGTATCCTGGGCTGCATCAAAAGGAGTGTGACCAGCAGGTCAAAGGAGGAGATCCTGCCCCTCCACTCTGCTCTCATGAGACCTCACCTGGAGTATTGTGTGCAGTTCTGGTGTCCTCAACATAAAAAGGACATGAAGCTGTTGGAACAAGTCCAGAGAAGGGCCACAGGAATGATCAGGGGACTGGAGCACCTCCCGTATGAAGACAGGCTGAGGAAGTTGGGGCTGTTCAGCCTGGAGAAGAAAAAAGGCTGTGTGGAGACCTCATAGCAGCCTTCCAGTATCTGAAGGGGGCCTATAGGGGTGCTGTGGAAGGGCTCTTCATTAGGGACAAGAAGTGACAGGACAAGGGGTAACAGGTTCAAACTTAACCAGGGGAGGTTTAGATTGGATATAAGAACGAAATTCTTTCCTGTTAGGGTGGTGAGGCACTGGAATGGGTTGCCCAGGGAGGCTGTGAATGCTCCATCCCTGGGTGTGTTCAAGGCCAGGCTGGATGAAGCCTTGGGTGTTATGGTTTAGTGTGAGGTGTCCCTGCCCATGGCAGGGGTGTTGGAACGGGATGACCTTAAGGTCCTTTCCAAGCCTAACTATTCTATGATTCTATGATTCTAGGGTGGGAAATTAGGCTGGTGGAGGTTCCTGAAGTTCAACAAAGTCTTGCATATGAGGTGGAATAACCTCAGGCACCAGTACATTGCTACAAGTGGCTGGAAAGCAGCTCTGCAGGGAAGGACAGCGGGCTACTGATGGACAGCAAATTGAACATGGGTAAACAGTGTGCTCTTGTAGCAAAGAAGGCTAATGGTATCCTGGGCTGAGTTAGGAAGAATGTTGCCAGTAGGTCAAGGGAGTTGATCCTTCCCCTCTACTCAGCACTGAGGAGTATCATGTCTAGTTCTGGACTCTCCAGTGCAACAAAGTTATGGACTTAGTGAAGTGAGACTAGCACAGGGCCACAAATATGATCAAGGGACTGTAGCATCATTTCTATGAGGAGAGAGAGAGCTGGGATTGTTCAGTCTGCAGAAGAGATGTCTTGTTATCAGTGTGTATAAATTTCAAATGGGAGGGAATGAAAAAAAGGGAGCCACATTCTTCTCAGTGGTGCCCAGTGACACAATAGAAGCAATTGGCATAAATTAAAGCCCATAAAATTCAATATGAACACAAGAAAGCTATTTTACTGTGTGATTGAACACTGGAACAGGTTGACAGAGGGGATGTCACATTCAGAAATGTGACATTCAAAATGTGACTGGACATGGTCCTGGCAACGTCTTGACTATACTTGAGCAGCAGGGTTGGACTAGGTAATCTTAGAAGTCCCTTCAAGCCTAAATGATGCTCTGATTCTGTTTGATTCTGTGAAGTCCTCCAGCACATGAGCCACTAAGAGGGTCTTGAAGACAAGAATTCCTGTGATATTCTGAGTTGTTTCTTGCTCTCCATGAAAGGCCAAATCAATCCACAGTTTTAACATCAACTACAAGTCATCAATCTCTAAGATTCATCTGTCCCTCAGGTATCCAAACTTTCGTTTACCTTTCACCTTAATACCCTTCCTTTGCTTATCTTTTTTTTTTTGATGTTCCTCATTATTGAATGCTCTCAGAAAATCCTATATGGTGTCAGCTGTGCCCTCAAAAGGCCAACAGCCTCTTCAGAAGCAGAACGAGTCTGCTGAACACATGACTTCCTCTTGGTGAGAGAGGGCTAGAATTAGTGTTGCATGTAGTTCAAGAAGATGAAGTCAGCCATCTTAACTGATGCTGAAGAACAGCAATTGCACCTGCCATGTGGCATGTCAGATATGGTGCTTTTATGGAAGTGTTGAAGGAGTCTTCTGGCAGGGATGTCTGAAGATAAGTTTGTTGATTTGAGCCTGCAATATTAGAATAATCCAGAGGGCATCTGCTTCTGCTCCAAGGAATTGTTTCTTGGACACAGCACAAAAGCATTAGAGAGGCATCAGCTTTCAGGGACCCTTTTTTGTTCATTCCCCACCACAGCCAACATCAACTCTGGCGATTTAAACAGGTAAATCATGAGTACTTATTTTATTTGCATAATTTGATAGTGAGATGGGGAAAGGAGCTGGAGGGAGAAACTTCTGGTAAAAATTAGGTGTCAGGCCTACAGAGTTCATGCCTACTAAAAGTTTGATCACAAAGGCTATTATGCCCTTGAAAGGAAATTAAAAGCCCCTGAGCTGTGAAATATTCCACATAGCTGTTTTAGAGACCACCTGCTTAAGCCCTGTAAGTGCCTAGTTCGGCTCTTGCATGAGAACACATGCTAATGTAGTCCTTCCGGACTTCTCTAAAAAGACTGTGCTGTGCAGCTTCTTTGTTCTCCAAACACAACAAAGCTGAAGTTGTGGTAAAGGTGCTGTACACAGCAACTCTTCAGATCTTGTACTCTGGATAAGGCTGAAGATGTATTAAATGGGCATTGTGTAACCTTTCTGTGGCATCTCCTGATTTGTCTGTGCATCTACAGCAGAATCCCTTGGGGTTAAAACCCTAGGACAGCCACTAAATTGAAATGTGCATCTTGTTGACACTGCCTAGACAGTTAAGGAATGGATGAAGAATAAGGACCTAGATGATCTTATAAAAATCTCTCAATTGAACTGCTGATGCTCAGCTGAAGGGTGAATTGCTAAAGCCTTAGGAAGCCTGCGCCTGAATGCTCTCAGTGGGCTTGCCCACCCCAAACCAGTTAGCATCATAAAATGAAGACAGAATTAGAGAGGATCTCTGTGGTATTTTATCTTGTCGTCTTACCTTCATGTTTTAAGGAGCCTATGAGAAGAGAAGTTTAAGATGGTGTTAAGTGTTCCGCATAATGGCAACATCTATTTGTCATTTTGGTTAACAGTAAAGGTATAGTGAGATGTTCTAATAGGCTTTTGAGTAAAATTGAGACAAGACAAAAAGCTAAGGATGAAAACATCTTGTTCAACATCTTTGTCACTGACATGGACAGTGAGTGTGCCCTCAGCAAGTTTGCCAATGACACCAAGCTGTGTGGTTCGGTTGATACACTGGAGGGAAGGAATGCCATCCAGAGGGACCTCAACACGCTATGAGGTGGGCTGATGCCAACCTCATGAAGTTAAAACCATGACAAGTTCAAGTTCCTACGCCTGGTGGGAGCAATCCCAGGCACTGCTACAGGTTGGGCAGAGAAGAGATTCAGAACAGCCCTGTGGAGAAGGACTTCAGGGTGAAGGTCAATGAGAAAATGAACATGAGTTGGCAGTGTGCGCTTGCAGCCCAGAAAGCCAACCGTATCCTGGGCTGCATCAAAAGGAGCATGACCAACAGGCCGAAGGAGGTGATCCTGCCCTCCTACTCTGCTGTTGTGGGACCTCACCTGGAGTATTGTGTGCAGTTCTGGTGTCCTCAACATAAAAAGGATGTGGAACTGTTGGAACAAGTCCAGACAAGGGCCACGAGGATGGTCAGGGGACTGGAGCACCTCCCGTATGGAGATAGGCTGAGAAAGTCGGGGCTGTTCAGCCTGGAGAAGAGAAGGCTGCATGGAGACCTCATAGCAGCCTTCCAGTGTCTGAAGGGGGCCTATAGGGATGCTGGGGAGGCACTCTTCATTAGGGACTGTAGTGACAGGACAAGGGGTAACGGGTTAAACAGGGGAAGTTTAGATTGGATATAAGAAGGAAATTCTTTCCTGTTAGGGTGGTGAGGCACTGTAATGGGATGCCCAGGGAGGTTGTGAATGCTCCATCCCTGGCAGTGTTCAAGGCCAGGTTGGACAGAGCCTTGGGTGACATAGTTTAGTGTGAGGTGCTCCTGACCATGGCAGGGTGGCTGGAACTAGATGATCTTAAGGTCCTTTCCATCCCTAACTATTCTATGATTCTCTGATTCTCTGATTCTGAAAACTAAATACTGAATACATTGCAGTAGTGCTGAATTTCTTTTTAAGAAGGTTTCGGTAGTTATCAATGTGTTTTCAGGTAATCAGATAATCCTCCTGGAGCATTTTTTTGTTAAATTTTCTTTAGCAATGTAGTTCTGATCATCAGTTATAGGATCTCTCTCCTGACACTGCATGATATATAGTATTACATTATGACAGTTGCAGTATTTGCTAGACTTTGGGTACTAACCATCCTGGATTCTATTGTTTATTTTCTACTCTGTTTATTTCTAAAAATCTGTAACAAGATAAAAAAAAAAAAGTGATTTCCCAGTAGTTTTACACAAAGGCTGATTTTTAAATTATGGCTAAATGTTTCTTCAGTTTTTCAAAGGAAGAGTCACATTAGTTGTCAAATAGTCTTTCTTCAGAGGATAAGAAAATATTATATAACTAGAAGAAATTATTGTATATCATGGATATTTTGATGAAAATAATACAACAGCTAACAAGACCCTTCCAACCTTTAAACTTTGATATGAAATGCTGCTTCCCATACTAACATTGTAAGATATATTACCCTAACATTGAATGTCCTACCAGAAAATGCATATCCTATACCCCAAACCAGGACTGTTCTTATTCTTAAATGCTTAAGCATTGACCCCCTTACCCACACTACTTGTAACTTCTAGAGATTATTCCAGAACCAGAAAACTTAACTGAAATTCTTTCAAAGGTAAATAGTTTTGTGTGAGCAAAATATAATATTTCTTAATATCCTATGTCTTTACTTTCTATATTGGAACGTTACAGGTTGTCTTAACCATTTGTCAAAATATTTGGTTTTATTATCTAAATTTCTATATTTAAGGTTCTGATCATGCCCATACATATTGTTGGTTTTGTTGTGGTTTCTTTTTTTTTGATGGTTTGGTCATTTAGGTTTTTTTTTTTCACAAAGCAGTATGTCACATTCTTGCACTTTTCTTGAGTACTAGGAAAGGTGGCTATTTTGTCCTTTCAGAACCCCTGCTTGGAAATTTAATGGTGATGCAGATAAAAAGTAAGATCATGAATCAGGCAGCTGGGCTTTATCTTGTTAGGGGACAAGGTAAAGATGAATGTGCAAAAATCTCAAGTTGCCATTCACTAAGTTCAACTAATACAGGTTAGTATAAAATTTTAATTTTAATGATACCTAGATTAAGCAGGGGTGACACAGGCCGAATCCTCAAATTAGGAGAGAGACATGAGGCAGAACAAGCATTAAGAGATTGATCATGTCCTGTGTTTCTGTGTATAGAATATTCAGATGAAGAAAACTTGAGGCTGGAGGGTAGGTCCTGGAAATGAAGAACTATTGAGACTTACCAACCCTGGCAGGAACACTTGAGACTTGTAACTGTGAGCAAGTACCCAGCATGAAATTTGAACATTTTGCTCTGCCGTTCCTGACCAGTAGCAAAATCCTTGGGAGGAAGTCAACTAGAGACTTAGGAAACGTCATGTCGAAGGCAAAGTGAGCAAAGAAATGTGTGAACTAATCAAACAGTGTAATAGCTCGGGTCTTGTTGATTATTAAATAAGTCCTAGTACCCAAAAGCTGTTTGTTTCGGGGCAATCACTGTGATAAGTGGGCTGCATGGACCCAGCAAGCCTACTGTCAAGGGTTTCCAAAAGTACTAGTAGTATCGTTACATAAAAAGACAAATCTAAAACACTTTAAGAATTCACTTTAGAGACTCACTGCTTCATCTTATTTTGCTTTTCTCAATGGCATTAGGCAGGCACCGAGAATCTTTCAGGTACCTTCTTGAAATTCTCAGTAAGTGGCAAATTGCCAGAAATAGTATTTATATTATTTTCCAAGAAAACACCAGAAGCATGGCAAAGGCTTTTATTGACTGCAATGCAGACTGCTGTGGTACTGTTGCCTACACCCTTAAATTTTATATTAATGACATTTATTTGAAATAAGATCTTGGGGAAGGGGTGGTTTGGGGTTTTATGGAAATAAGTAAGTTAGCCACTTTTTTTTTAATTACTTTTTTTATTTATTATTATGTAAGTAGTTTTGGATACAAAGAGAAATAGGCTTTAGTAAATCCGTTCCCAGGAAACAGAACCATGTAAAAGTCCACATAGTGCTTATTGTTAGAGAACAAATGAATTGTTTGTTGGTTTGTGGCAGACTATTCATCACATCTGCAGGAGATTGCCTAGGAAATAAGCTGGAGGGATGCTTTCAAATGTGCCAGTGAAGCCAGCTGCTAGGACTTCAGGAAAAAGACTTGAGAAGTCTCTGAAGACCTGAATTATGTGTTCCATCGTTGATTGGTGTGTTCATGTAAAAGTCTGGGATTTACCCAGTATCATGAGTAGCATAAAACCAACATAGTTTGTTATGGATATGTATTTAATAGTTAATTCTATATTGACTAAGGAGATGTGAGACCTGCGTGGAATTTGTCCACATATGGGGATTAACAATTTCTCTTGTATACACTAATAATGTCTGTGTTCTAACCAGCTACTCATTTTCATTAGAATTACACATTTTTTAAATACTTGAGGTTATAACTTCCTGTCACATTTATTTGAATATATTTAAACATTACTCTGGGTGCACAGACAGAAGAAGTGACATAACACTAGATGTATAAGTCTGATTTTCTTCAGAAACCAGGAAAAAATCAGTAGTCATGCATGCTTTTCCTCAAATCCAAGTTCCACCTCTCACCAGGATAAAAGTAGTTGAAAAAGAATAAAAAGAACAAAAACAAACACTAGAAAACACAACTTAAAACTGAAAGAGGAAGTTGCTCAGGCTTTGATAAAATAAATTCTCCTTTGAAAATATAAATGTATACAACTACAAGGGAAAGACTATGATCAGTTCTCAGGTTCTCACTATAACCACTGCCTAGACTGAACTTGCACCATACTTCACTCAGCTAATTTTATATTGGAGACCCAGCTGAGCCATGGCAATAAAAAGCTATCACACTTTCCTATTTTGTAAATTGGGTATTGTGTTTCCTCAGAGAAATATCTGCCCTGAAAGTTTCTTCAGTTATTTAGAGGACGTTACCTCTGATAACTGATGCTTGTTGACATAAAGTGGAGAAAACATCTGTCTTTGAAATATGACATACACAAAATTATTTTAAATATCAATGGCTCTTATGTGTAAGTGTTGAGATTTTCTGTTACATTGTAAATCTTGTGTCAGAAAGCATTAATTGATGAATATCACTGAAGTGTTTAACAAATATCCTACTGCATGCTTTTTAAGCTAATCAGTTAATACATTTCATTTGCTGGTTGAATGAACTTTGTTTCTCTGATAACATATAAGCTATGAAACCACACTGATACCAAAGGGAGGATAAAATTTCCTAGGCAACATTTGTTTTAAAAATTATCTATTTGGAAAAGTTTCCCTCAAATATTTTTTATCAGTCGTTTCACAATGGACCTTTTTTTTTTTTTTTTAAGAGATTCATCAAGCTTTTAATTATGCACTTGTATCTCCCCATTAATAAAATCTACAGTTCTTAAAGTTTTCAGGAGAAATGGCTCCAAACTGGAACAGCTCTTTTAGTAGGTAATAAAAGCTAATTTTGTAAATAGGTTATCCCACTAAATTCAACAGGAATAATAATTAACTCTTCTGCAGTTTCATGGAAAGTGCTACCCCAAACCACAATACCTTAGGAAAATTAAGTATACTGCAAACACACTTTCTCATCAAAGTACAAGGATTTGCAAGTAGCATAAAATAATATGAATAGAAGTTATGTGAATTAGTCTTGATATTGAGCAATGAAATTTTACTTTGTAAACAGCAAAAACAGTAAAAATTGTGTTTTATTCAGAACTTGATTCAGCTCTAACTGAAGTCAATAGACTTGGAAAAAGTCCTATGGAAAACTACAGAGCATGCTATAAACCAATGGCAAAGAAGGTGAAAGAAGCAAAAAGAAAATACTCATAGGTTCATCTAATTAAATATAAGATTTTAAAAAGCAAATTTGGCTCACTATGAATGAGATTAATGTAAGTATATATGTAATATAACAGGTAACCGAAGACAAAATATAAACCTGAAAATAATAATTGTTGTCTTTATTATCACAGATTATAGCAGCCTCATTCATGGTCTGACTTGTTATTTTGCTAGGTGCTGTACAGATACAGAACAAATGATGGTGCAAACAAAAGTTATTTTAAAATATCAGGAATAGTAATCTGACAGGAGAATGAAGCATGTTGACTTCATTCCTAGCAAATATAGAATGCAATTAAGAATTCATAGGGAAGGATTTCTATCTTAGAGGATAGATTAAAGAAAACCTGAAGGATTTTTTTTTGTGTGGGTCTTCACAGAGGATAATGGAGTCATACTTTCCTAGTGGGTTGCTTTTTACAGTGAAGATATTGCTGATGGAACAACTCAGGAAATTACATTTAAATAAATCACAGCAACTGGATGGCATACACCTATGTCTTGTTAAAGAACTAATGACTAAAGTAATTATGCTACTGAATAAAATAATGTAGTTTATGATATCATAAACCTGTAGGTTTGTCAGTTTATATCTTTCTTTCCAAATAAAATACCAAAGGGAATCCCAAGAAGCCTGGATCAGTGAACTTTTCAGTGTAAGCCCCTATCTCACTGCTGTTAGCTGTTGTCCAAAAGAAAGACCTGGCTTCTTGCTTGGAGTCTTGTTGGTTTTGGTGGTGTTGCCTGTTCTCTGGTCATTCTTTATTTGCTGAAAATTTCTTTGCTGGCATTTCTTATGCACAATGTAGGCTGTATTATAGAATCCAGACCTATTTTGCTCTTTTAAAGATCGCCTAACTATGGTATATACTCCTCCATGACTGCTTGAAAACGGTTAATTTAGATAGACAGATCTTGCAACAGTCTTGAAAGATTATGAGATTCAGGCACTGTCTATCTCATAACGTCTGATAAGTTTCCTGCAATGGTGAGGCACTCTGGTCCACATAACATACTCACAGGTCTGTCTTGCCAGAGCTGCCAGGTTCATATGACAGCTTTTCTAATAAGATTAAAACTTCACAGGAAGCGTGAAAATATATTTGCTATATTTTCATGATGTTGTCTATTCTATTACTGTTTTTAGAATATTGTGTCAGATCCCATGATATATGCCAATTTGCTGAATAAATATATTCTAATAGCTGGACCTTGTTAGCCAGCCAGATTTGATCTTGAGAACTTAGAGCAAACCAAAACAGAGTTAAGAATTCATCAGCTCAAATAATATAGCACATTTAAAGAGGGAAACACAGGTTTTAAGATACTTACAGGTCTATGATTCTATTGCATGTATACCCACTAGCACTTCAGGGGATTGTGCTTAACTATTTGTGAAACTCTTACCTGTCACGATTCTCTGAAAAGAGTCGTAACTAACTGTAACACGATAACTCTTTTATTTTGTTTTATTAAAATGTATCATAGAATCATAGAATAGTTAGGGTTGGAAAGGACCTTAAGGTCATCTACTTCCAACCCCCCTGATATGGGCAGGGACACCTCACACTAACCATAACACCCAAGGCCTCGTCCAACCTGGCCTTGAACACTGCCAGGGATGGAGCATTCACAACCTCCCTGGGCAACCTATTCCAGTGCCTCACCACCTTAACAGGAAAGAATTTCCTCCTTATATCCAACCTAAACCTCCCCTGGTTAAGTTTTAACCCGTTACCCCTTGTCCTATCACTACAGTCTCTAATGAAGTGTCCCTCCCCAGCATCCCTATAGGCCCCCTTCAGATACTGGAAGGCTGCTACGAGGTCTCCACGCAGCCTTCTCTTCTCCAGGCTGAACAGCCCCAACTTCCTCAGCCTGTCTTCACATGGGAGGTGCTCCAGTCCCCTGATCATCCTCGTTGCCCTTCTCTGGACTTGTTCCAACAGTTCCATGTCCTTTTTATGTTGAGGACACCAGAACTGCACATAATACTCCAGGTGAGGTCTCACAAGAGCAGAGTAGAGGGGCAGGATCACCTCCTTCAACCTGCTGGTCACGCTCCTTTTGATGCAGCCCAGCAAACGGTTGGCTTTCTGGGCTGCAAGCGCACGCTGCCAGCTCATGTTCATTTTCTCATCAACCAACACCCCCAAGTCCTTCTCAACTTCATTCGCCAGCTCCTTCAGGACCCGCAGATGGATTTCATCAGGACCCATGGACTTGTGCACGTTCAGATTTTTAAGATGGTCTCGAACCAGATCCTCTCCTACAGTGGGCACAAGGACTTCATTCTCACAGTCCCTGCGTCTGCCTTCCAAGGCTGGGTGGTGTGGAAAGAGCCTTTGCCAATGAAGACCGAGGCAAAGAAGTCATTCAGAACCTCAGCTTTTTCCAAATCCTGTGTAGCCAGTTCTCCTGAGAGCTTCCTGAGAGGCCCTATGTTCTCCCTAGTCTGTTTTTTATTTGCTATGTACCTGTAGAATCCCTGCCTGTTATCCTTAATACCCCTAGCCAAGTTTAATTCTACCTGGGCCTTAGCTTTCCTAACCTGGTCCCTAGCTTCCCGGACAACATCCCTGTACTCTTCCCATGCCGCCTGTCCTTGCTTCCACTTATTATAAGCCTCTTTTTTCATTTGAATTTTCCTCAGCAGCTCCTTATCCATCCAAGGAGGTCTCCTGGCCCTCCTGCTGCACTTCCTTCTAGTTGGGATGCAGCACTCCTGAGCTTGCAGCAGGTGATCCTTGAATTCCAACCAACAGTCTTGGGCCCTCCTGCCCTCTAGGGCTATATCCCATGGAACCTTACAAAGCAGGTTCCTGAAGAGGCCAAAGTCTGCTCTTTTGAAGTCCAGGGCAGTGAGCTTGCTGCACGCTCTTCTCACTGTCCTGAGGATCTCAAATTCGACCATCTCGTGATCGCTGCATCCAAGGCTGCCCTGAAGCATCACATTTCCAATGAGCCCTTCCCTGTTGGTGAGCAGGAGGTCAAGCAGGGCACCTCTCCTTGTCGGCTCCTCTATTACTTGCAGAAGGAAGTTGTCTTCTACACAGTCGAGGAACCTCCTGGATTGCTTGTGCCGGGCCGTACCGTCCTTCCAACAGATGTCAGGGTGGTTGAAGTCACCCATGAGAACAAGGGCCTGTGAGCGTGAGGCTTTTCCTACCTGTCTATACAGTGCTTCATCCGCAGGTTCTCCTTGCTCAGGCGGTCTGTAACAGATCCCCACAGTAATGTCTCCCATAGCTATATTCCCTTTAACCCTGGCCCACAAACTCTCTGTTGACTGCTCACCTGTCCCCAGACAGAGTTCCATACTCTCCAGCCTACCCCTAACACAAAGGGCAACTCCCCCTCCCAGCCTGCCAGGCCTGTCTTTTCTAAAAAACCTGTTACCTTCCATTCCAACACTCCAGTCATAGGAGCCATCTCACCATGTTTCTGCGATGCCTATTGTATCATACCCCCGTAGACATGCACACATCTCTAATTCCTCTTGTTTATTATAGGTGCTGGCAACTGACCGGGTGTGTTGGGATGGAATGATGCCCCCCTCCCCAAACACATCTAGTTTAAAGCCTCCTTGAGCAGTCTGGCAAGCCTCCTACCAAAACTGCTCTTTCCCTTCTTTATCAGACCAGCTCCACGAGCCCCCGCTAGACCTGGCCTACAAACTTGGGTCCCGTGTTCAAGGAACCCAAACCCCTGCCTATGACACCACCCTTTTAACCAGTTATTAACCTGGCTAATCCTCCTAGCTTTTTTTAGGTCTTCCCCAGTATCCCGGAGAATTGACGAAAAGACTATCTGAGCTCCAGAGCCCCTAACCACCTCCCCCAGGGCTCTGTAGTCCTTCTTTATGTTCCCCAGGCTACTACTATCTATGTCCCTAGCACCCACATGTATCACCAGGAGTGGGTAATAGTCTGTGGGACTTACTAGAGCAGGCAGCCTCTCTGTCACATCCCTGATCCGTGCCCCTGGTAGGCAACACACCTCCCTTGAGACGGGGTCTGGGCGGCAGACGAGTGCTTCTGTCCCTTTCAATGTACAGTCCTCTACTACTATGACCCGTTGCTTTTTCCCAGCAGCACCAGTAGAGATCTTCTTTAGCAGTGCATCAGCCGGCTGTTTCTGGCTCGAGTGCGTTTCCTCATTAGCCCCCTGCAGGACAGCAAAGCGGTTCTGCGTAGGGACAGGGGATTTAGGGGGAAGCCCCTTGCTTTTGGTTGTCCTTTTCCTCCTTTATTTGTTGTTTTTTTTTGTCACTAATTCCCAGCTTCCCAGGTTAACAGCCTCCTTCTTTCCTTCACGAGCTAGAGGTGAAGCTTGAGGCCCCTGCACAGTTTGGGCCGGGAGCAAGCACTCCTGCTTCCTCTCAGCTTCCCTGACATCTCGCAGCCTATTAACAGCATCCCGCAGCTCAGCCACCTGCTGCAGGAGGACCGAGTGCAGCCCTGCCCGTTGCGCACCCTCCCCTCACCAGACCAGTGCAGGCACTCTCTGTACCCCGAGCTCTGCACTGCAGCCTCCCCTCTCATCGGCTCTGTCTGGGTGTCTACGCTGGCCACCGCCGGGGCAGCCAGAGCAGAGCTCCCAGACCGGGCCCTGGTCATACGACGAGTGCTCATCATCCCGCTCCCCTGCCCGCTCTGTTGGCGCAAACCGCCTCCACCCGCTCTCGGTCGCTCGCGCTCCCTGGGGCAGGTTTTTACCCAGCCAGGGCTGGTGCCGCTGCTTCAGGCTCCGCCCCCTGTGAGTCAGCTGCTCGCTCTCGTCAGCTGAGCCGCCGGCTCCTGTCGAGGACCTGAGGCTCCCTCGGTGGCTCTTGTCGCTCTGAGTTGAGGTTCCTGGAAGCCGGTGTCCCCCCAGCTCCGGTGTTGAAAGCGTCCTCTCTCGAGCTACTCACCTCAGCAATTGAGGTTGACAATCTTTCAGTTTTAAAGTATTCCAATGAGGGCCTAAATTTACTTGTCTAATGAGATTATCATGTCTCAAAATATATCTTAAGTATTTTTTGCCTTATCTTATATATACTGTTTTAAGGTTGAGTGTGTTTTCATTATATATTATAAATATATAATTTCATTGTAAATTACAAAAAGCATAGCTCGGTGTGTCTTTAAATTGGTTAAAATTATAATGCAGAATTTTTCTGTATTAAAGACAATGTAACCCAGTGCTCTCTATTACAGACAAAAAAAAAAAAAAAAAAATGGCTCTATAGCATTATGGGTTTGTCCACCTCATAACAGACTTTTTTTCCCTATTCTTTATTGATGATAACCCAATGTCTTTTTGCTTATGTTTTTATTTTTATTTCACAATCATTTGCGCACCTTTTTAACTCTGAGAAGGTTCAAAACTACTGTCTTTCATTTGTCTTTGTAAACACAGCACTGCAAACATATTCCATGCATTTTTTCGTTTTAGTGGGAGTGGTGGGTGGGTGTGATATTACTGAATTACTTCATAGACTCATCAAATCATAGAATAGTTATCTGATTATAGAAAATAAATGCTGGAGCTTGTTAAAGTTTCAGACAAGTTTCCGACAGAGGTTTCATCCTACACTATATAACCATTTTATATGTTTAGTTAAAAATATGTTCCAATACTATATATGATACAAATTGATACTTTTAAAAAGTGTTGCATCCCTGTAAAATATGTTGGAAAATTTTTGCTTTTTTTTTTACACTTTGATCTGAAGATTGAGATCAACATTACTAACTATATTGGTATGTTTTAAAATTATCTAATTACAAATTATGTTGTGGAGAGACTTGACCTAGAGATAAAGAAAAACTATAAGACAACCCACTTAAAAAGTGATTAAAAGATACACTTTAAGCATTTATTAGCATAGATTATTCTTTCAAAATCAAATTAATTGTTAAGAAATATTAAATGCAATAACATAGCCAAAATTTCTGTTTCAGGAAGATTGGTGCAAGTTGCTAAGAAATGACAGTGGGCAAAACACAACTGCACCCTATAGCTGATAAAGTACAATGATTAGAGATGGGCCACTGCTTTGGATAGATCTGTAGCCTAACCTTGTGCTCATATTGATCAAAATATGGGTCTATCAATAGAGTCCTCTATGATTTTGAGTTTTTACATATTAAAATGATAAGCATTTATATGTATTTTAAAACTCTAAATGTTAAAGTCAATTATTTTTCCTATATTCATTGATTTATCATAGATTCTGATATTTTCCATAATAGTGTAGTCTATTGCTGAGAAAAAATGTTTTACCAGTATGAATTAGATAACCACACCAGTAACAAAGAGTTACAATAAATATAACAATCTTTAATCCAGGCAGAGATTAATCATAGAATCGTTAGGGTTGGAGGTCATTTTCAAGTGAAGCTAAACTCACTAATATAGGTTCAATAGGAAAGGAATTAATATTTATAAATATTATAAAAAACCTCATGAAAAAATAAATAAAAATAGTGTATGCCACTGGAGTGACTGCAAGACTTATCCTTATTTTGTTTCCTTAGTGCAGACATATTGTGAATGTTTTAAGGCAAAACAGCAGTTGACCAAGCATAGAGTAAAAATATTTGATCACAATAAAAGTGAAATTTCTATTGCAATTTGAAAAACTGTAGCAAATTAGAAAACAGGCATATTTCTTTTAGAGATCATTATTTTTATGCTAAAGATGAAATTATATTAGCATAGACGTAAATTCTATCATTGCAAAGTATTAACAGCTGCAGTAGAAGAACAAAAATGGACCGTAGTGAGCTGCCAAACTGCACTTCTAAAAAAGCGCAAGCAGACAATTCACTTTCACATATAAGGGACAATTTTAAAGACAGACAAAACACCAAATCTTTGACATTTACTTTAATTGGATCAGATTTTAGCTTTCAAAATATACATGTGCTAGCCTCAGTCAAAGAACAATAAATATCAAGCTACATGATTTCATTCAAGCAGCTTCTTTCTAAGGAAAGAGACTCTATTCCATATTATTGCCACTCCAGCTGATTAACTCTTACAGATCTATTCCTTTCACTTTAATTTAAATTTCATTAAATCTGGTTCTCACTGAGTTCAAAGGAAATTTTATTTTTAAACACTTCCACCATGAAACTGATTTGTTCTCATCAATATTATTATTTATTTGCTGTATCTGAGAATGTCTTTCATACAAGCTTCTTCCTTGAATGTTATTTCCACAGAATCATAAACATTAAAAAGCTAAAAGACTTACTATACTACACCCAACTTCTCCTGTTTTTGAGGTGTTTCCTCAGGCATACTGCTGTACATCTGAAAAGGGACTTCTGCTAGTTCCACTTATTCCATGGTCCGCCACCCTCACAATTCCACCCTTGCAATATTACAGTCAATGCTGCATAACTCTATTATCAAATCAATAAGAAAAGGTAAGTTATGAAGAAGGAATTTTCTGAACACTGAGAGCTGTATACAGGCAGTATACAACTACCAGAGTACCCAGGATGGACTTAGGCACCTCCTGTGGCACCAATGAATACTTTGGATCACACAGTATTTAGTACTATCAGATCCCAATCTGTATTTCTACACCTATGCTAGTAAATTAAACAATGCCGGGTGGCATTCCCAGACATTGAGGCCAAAAGGCACAGGATAGCCTGTATCTGTGCTATGCTATACTCTTTTATCCTCCAGAAAGGGTCTGCCATGTCGAAACCATCTGTAAGGAATTAGTCCCAAGCTGCTTCCTGGGAATGGTTTGTAGGAGTGATGGTTCATAAGAGAGAACCTCTCCAGCAGTGAATTGGAAATTTTTACCAAACCAAAATTTGGCCTTAAAGAAATTATTTATGCTAACTTAAAAAGTAATTTTCAACTAAAAAGCCTCTTTCTCCAGTCTATTTTCCATTAAAAAAAAAAAAAAGCCACCACCTTTGCCTTTTCTTAAAAGTCAGTAAAAGAAGAGGAAGGTATCAGCTTGATCAGCTTGAATGTGCAAGGATGAACCTTTATCTCCTTGTTAATAACTTGAATCCCCAAATCAATTTCAGTCTACATAAAGGAGTAATCATTCCTGTACACTAATTAGTATTGAATACTGTCTTCATGCTATTGCTGACAAATCATTAGGGGTTTATTCTGCTGAGAAATGTTGAGTCTGTTAAGATTATTTTATATCTCTAATGAGAAACCTAAGATAAACTATGAATCTTTTCTCCAGAATCTTTTAAAAAAGTTCAGACATAAGATCAGAATATTTGAGAAGTGATTTAAACTTTTTTCAATTGAAAATGTCTTTATTAATATTAATATCTGTGATACTGAATCTAAATGTTAACCTAGTCAATACATATTCAGTACTCTAGATAATTACAGTGTTTTTACTCAAAGCAATAATAGAAACTAGAAGTGACAGAGACTAATGAGAGATAATACTAAGAAAAGGGAAACTGAGATGAAGACAAAACTAAAGTAAAAGTTATACTTTCTGTGTGACAGGGAGGGTTGAGAGATAAATGACATTAGGAAATTCAAAGCATACATGACCCAAAACTACAAGAAGATACATCTAGAAGATTTCACAGACTGAAAATAAATAATTGTTGAGAACAAAGGGCACAATCTATGTCACTATTAACTGAACAAAATCTCTATTAATAATTAATACTGGCAGTTTTGGTAGAATTTTCCCTCCAAAGAGAATGAAGAAAATTGCAAATATTAGACACACTGTAAAGAAATCCCAGTTTTCTAGTATTTAATGTTGAGAACTCTACTGTTCAAAGGGCAGTATTTCTACCAGTGGTCTGAAACCTTAAGGCTTAAGTTTACCTCCTTGACTTTGTTGTATAATTTACAGTTATAGATTGAAATATAAATTATATGAGGAAGAGATTCTCAGCATATAATCTTTTCACTCCTCTTCCACCTCTCTCAGTGTGGTCTACAAGTCAATCCTATCAACAATTTTGCACATATATGAACTAAAAAAACAGTCATATTTGTTATTGGCATCAACATTTTTTTACTTATGATACACAGTCACAACTACCTTATTATTGTAAAAAATGATCATTCACAAGATTTATGGTTTAGTGTCTGAAAGCAAATGAATTAGAGTGCTTGTGATGTTCATGTATACAAACTCAGTATCTGGGGTGCCTAGGCAAGCAGTGCTCATGTGAGGTGTCAGCAGAAAGTGAAATTGCCTTCTCTCAGCCCATGTTAGTGCAAGGCTGAGTGTTGGCAGCAATACAAAATCATGCAAGTCTGTTGAGAAGACCTGCAGGAGTGCAGCTCAAATCTGTCCTGTTAAAGAAGGAGAAAGCAATGTGTTTCATTTCTACTTTTAAGAAATCTAATCTCCAGAAAATATAGATATCATTTTAATAATGGGGAGGAGAGGCAGCAGAATGAGTTACATGTGCAAAAGCTTCCTATGAGAACACACATGATTAAGTAACAGGATGATGGGGAGAATATGAGGGGAAGTGTTTGATAATTTAGGGAGAAGACAATAAAGAGGAGACATACTGAACCCTTCTTTGTGTCCTTGACATGACTGCAATAAAAAGGTGTCCAGATTTGGGTATGAGGATGATGATAATACCAGCCCTCTGAAAGAATACAAAAGAGAGGAGGAGCTACTCATTGATTACTACAAGGAAGCCTCGAGGGTGAATTAATTCATTGCAATATAGCAGCAAACAGTTCCTATTTGCTCTGCCCAGGAAATAGCAAATACATGTTACAACTTTATCTGTCTGGTGCTAAATGAAGTCATAGTTAAGATTACATAAGCATGTTCTGTATTTCAGGTCTTCCTGGGTTTAGAAGTCCTGATTTTAACTATTACATTTCTTAGTTTTCAGATGTTTGCATTTAGTTAAATTCTGCATTCTGGAAGAGCATGACACAACATTTCACAGCCTTCTTAATTAACCACTTAGAAATTGAATGTAATTTAAAAACTGTCTTGGAAACAAGGTACAGTTAGTCAGTCTTGATGGATCTTTTCAGTTAAAATAACACACATTTTAAAATATCTTTTTCCATATATTACAATATCTTTTCCCATATATTACAGAAATAGGCTTCACTTTTAAAATCATTTTTGCTTAATTCTAATGTTTGGGGGTTTTGTTGTTTGGTTGTTTGTTTTGGTTTCTTTTTTTTTTGGGGGGGGAGGGAAGGGGGGTGTTAAAATCTCAGACCAGCAGCCTGATAAATATCTATCTACCATGGAGTAACCAAAGTTTAGGTAGTATAACATGCAACTGATTGGAGCTTTTCTGTATATCTGCAAACAGTGACTATCATGCAGTCTTATTATCTGAAGAGACTGTTTCATGGGAACTCCCATCAGGAACCCTGAAGCCTGAAAGTATTTCAGCTTTCTTCAGGCATTATGAATCTAGATGCTTCCCTTACATAAGAATAACCAGAGGAATTTTCTTCCATCAAAACCATGTCATAAACAGAAAGCTCTAAGAAACACCACTTTAAAGATTGAAAAACAAGCATTAAAACAGGCTTTCATGTATCTGTCAAGAACAGTTTCTTCTTCAATTTTTGCAATAATTAGGAGCAGGAAATCAGCTAAGGTAGTACACTTATATTACAGAAGTTTCCTGAAATCTCTTAGTGTGATCACATATCCTCAAATGGAAGAAATAAAATAGCAAATGGTGGAGGCAATAAATTTTAGGATTAACTTTTTTTTTTTGGTAAGGTCATTCAAATATCCAAGTCAGCAGAAAGATTTACATAATATTTTTTTTAAATTAAGAATATGCACTACTCTAAGGCTAGAATATAGCCATTCTTACTAACGACACTGCAAGTAAAAGGGGATGAGATGTTTATTTCCTTTCTTACACCAATATGCCCTGCTCTTCTCCATGCAATCAAGGAAGGAGAATTTGAGAGAGCCTTTATAACCCCTATCCCATAGGGTATGAGCAAGTGAGCAGAAGGGAACAGGAAGTGTGAGCCAGGCATTATTCTCCCAGCTTCAGTGACTCACTGTTGAAATGGAGTATAAGATACACTCAAGTGATGCAACACATTGACGAGGGGAGCTCTGCTCCTCAGGGAACAACTTAAGATACCTGCATAGTATAGTACAATTACTTATTAGCAATAATCATTCCTTAAAAATATTCTTTAATATAAAATGCATCATCCAAATGGATTGCCTTAGTATCCTCTCTATAACAAGTATTATTTGTTGTGAAGAACCCAGGCTTTATACAAAAGGTAACATAAGATAGGCTTTATAAGCACACTATTACAAAATACAGTGATATTATATTTTATTCTGGTATATGGAATTGGCATGAGCTGTCCTGAAGCAGGTGACAGTCTAATTTAATTTGCAAGACCAATCTATATCAAATTATCTGCACAAACACTCCAAGTAGAAATGTTACAAGGAAGGAGCCGGTTAAGAAAAGTTATATGACTTTCTTTTCAAAATGATTTCATTTATGTGTTTTTATAAGGAAAATAGTAAACACTTGGGTTTTTTTGTTTTACAATTTTACTTTAGATTTTTTATTTCATTCCTATTAACATTTTATGTAAAATTTACCTTTCACTCTAGATTAAAGATCATTTTAACCATGAAGAAAGCCAGTTAAAAAAAAAATTTCTTCTGGTTGCATATGTCATCTTATCATGGCTAAACTAAGAAAAAAAAAAAAAGAAAAAAGTATATTACTGCCAGTTGCTGAAACTACTGCACCTGCAGTCAAACCATGAGCCGGGTGTAACAACTGCCTACAAGATCAAATATGGCAGTCTGCAACCAGATCATGGTTCATAATTTTGATGCCACTAATTTCTATTATAAACACAACAGATAAACTACATTTTAAAAGGCTTTTTGCTTTACTGGCAAGGCAGATTAAGCTTTCTATTTATTCTGGGCCTGTAAATGTAGCTGTTGCTATAGTAACTGCATATCTCTTGAACAGTAAATAATTGTGTTAAATGGCTAAATAACAAACAGGTTTACAGCTGACCAGTTCCTCTGGTGCTGAGGAACTTGAATATGCTATATTTTTCAAGACCATCAGCACAGTGACCATAATATGTTCCATATGGAAACTAGAAAACTTTCTTAATGAGCTTTTTTCAGAGAGTTATGCAGTTGTACCCTAAGTAAATGACTGAGAAATTTTCTTAATCTCAAAAATTCAGGAAGAATGCTAGTCTAGTATCAATTTCTGTTGTAATATTCTACAGTTCTCCCCAAGCAGATATCATGGGAAAATACTGAAAACATAAAGAAATATTTTGTCAGAATTATTAGGTTTAAAGATTTGAGCAACAAAATTTACTGTTTGTGATTTGAAAAACCTCAAAAAGCCATGTAAAAATCCATGGATTTTGTCTCCAATACATGTTCTCATTAGAAAAATATTTATTGCTACGTGCAATTCGAGCTAATCAGTTCATAACGTATATTTCTATGGGAAATTTAGAGGAAACTAACCTAACCAGCTACAAGCTCCAGCATTTATTTTCTATAATCAGATAACTATTCTATGATTTGATGAGTCTATGAAGTAATTCAGTAATATCACACCCACCCACCACTCCCACTAAAACGAAAAAATGCATGGAATATGTTTGCAGTGCTGTGTTTACAAAGACAAATGAAAGACAGTAGTTTTGAACCTTCTCAGAGTTAAAAAGGTGCACAAATGATTGTGAAATAAAAATAAAAACATAAGCAAAAAGACATTGGGTTATCATCAATAAAGAATAGGGAAAAAAAGTCTGTTATGAGGTGGACAAACCCATAATGCTATAGAGCCATTTTTTTTTTTTTTTTTGTCTGTAATAGAGAGCACTGGGTTACATTGTCTTTAATACAGAAAAATTCTGCATTATAATTTTAACCAATTTAAAGACACACCGAGCTATGCTTTTTGTAATTTACAATGAAATTATATATTTATAATATATAATGAAAACACACTCAACCTTAAAACAGTATATATAAGGCAAAAAATACTTAAGATATATTTTGAGACATGATAATCTCATTAGACAAGTAAATTTAGGCCCTCATTGGAATACTTTAAAACTGAAAGATTGTCAACCTCAATTGCTGAGGTGAGTAGCTCGAGAGAGGACGCTTTCAACACCGGAGCTGGGGGGACACCGGCTTCCAGGAACCTCAACTCAGAGCGACAAGAGCCACCGAGGGAGCCTCAGGTCCTCGACAGGAGCCGGCGGCTCAGCTGACGAGAGCGAGCAGCTGACTCACAGGGGGCGGAGCCTGAAGCAGCGGCACCAGCCCTGGCTGGGTAAAAACCTGCCCCAGGGAGCGCGAGCGACCGAGAGCGGGTGGAGGCGGTTTGCGCCAACAGAGCGGGCAGGGGAGCGGGATGATGAGCACTCGTCGTATGACCAGGGCCCGGTCTGGGAGCTCTGCTCTGGCTGCCCCGGCGGTGGCCAGCGTAGGCACCCAGACAGAGCCGATGAGAGGGGAGGCTGCAGTGCAGAGCTCGGGGTACAGAGAGTGCCTGCACTGGTCTGGTGAGGGGAGGGTGCGCAACGGGCAGGGCTGCACTCGGTCCTCCTGCAGCAGGTGGCTGAGCTGCGGGATGCTGTTAATAGGCTGCGAGATGTCAGGGAAGCTGAGAGGAAGCAGGAGTGCTTGCTCCCGGCCCAAACTGTGCAGGGGCCTCAAGCTTCACCTCTAGCTCGTGAAGGAAAGAAGGAGGCTGTTAACCTGGGAAGCTGGGAATTAGTGACAAAAAAAAACAACAAATAAAGGAGGAAAAGGACAACCAAAAGCAAGGGGCTTCCCCCTAAATCCCCTGTCCCTACGCAGAACCGCTTTGCTGTCCTGCAGGGGGCTAATGAGGAAACGCACTCGAGCCAGAAACAGCCGGCTGATGCACTGCTAAAGAAGATCTCTACTGGTGCTGCTGGGAAAAAGCAACGGGTCATAGTAGTAGAGGACTGTACATTGAAAGGGACAGAAGCACTCGTCTGCCGCCCAGACCCCGTCTCAAGGGAGGTGTGTTGCCTACCAGGGGCACGGATCAGGGATGTGACAGAGAGGCTGCCTGCTCTAGTAAGTCCCACAGACTATTACCCACTGCTGGTGATACATGTGGGTGCTAGGGACATAGATAGTAGTAGCCTGGGGAACATAAAGAAGGACTACAGAGCCCTGGGGGAGGTGGTTAGGGGCTCTGGAGCTCAGATAGTCTTTTCGTCAATTCTCCGGGATACTGGGGAAGACCTAAAAAAAGCTAGGAGGATTAGCCAGGTTAATAACTGGTTAAAAGGGTGGTGTCATAGGCAGGGGTTTGGGTTCCTTGAACACGGGACCCAAGTTTGTAGGCCAGGTCTAGCGGGGGCTCGTGGAGCTGGTCTGATAAAGAAGGGAAAGAGCAGTTTTGGTAGGAGGCTTGCCAGACTGCTCAAGGAGGCTTTAAACTAGATGTGTTTGGGGAGGGGGGCATCATTCCATCCCAACACACCCGGTCAGTTGCCAGCACCTATAATAAACAAGAGGAATTAGAGATGTGTGCATGTCTACGGGGGTATGATATAATAGGCATCGCAGAAACATGGTGAGATGGCTCCTATGACTGGAGTGTTGGAATGGAAGGTTACAGGTTTTTTAGAAAAGACAGGCCTGGCAGGCTGGGAGGGGGAGTTGCCCTTTGTGTTAGGGGTAGGCTGGAGAGTATGGAACTCTGTCTGGGGACAGGTGAGCAGTCAACAGAGAGTTTGTGGGCCAGGGTTAAAGGGAATATAGCTATGGGAGACATTACTGTGGGGATCTGTTACAGACCGCCTGAGCAAGGAGAGCCTGCGGATGAAGCACTGTATAGACAGGTAGGAAAAGCCTCACGCTCACAGGCCCTTGTTCTCATGGGTGACTTCAACCACCCTGACATCTGTTGGAAGGATGGTACGGCCCGGCACAAGCAATCCAGGAGGTTCCTCGACTGTGTAGAAGACAACTTCCTTCTGCAAGTAATAGAGGAGCCGACAAGGAGAGGTGCCCTGCTTGACCTCATGCTCACCAACAGGGAAGGGCTCATTGGAAATGTGATGCTTCAGGGCAGCCTTGGATGCAGCGATCACGAGATGGTTGAATTTGAGATCCTCAGGACAGTGAGAAGAGCGTGCAGCAAGCTCACTGCCCTGGACTTCAAAAGAGCAGACTTTGGCCTCTTCAGGAACGTGCTTTGTAAGGTTCCATGGGATATAGCCCTAGAGGGCAGGAGGGCCCAAGACTGTTGGTTGGAATTCAAGGATCACCTGCTGCAAGCTCAGGAGTGCTGCATCCCAACTAGAAGGAAGTGCAGCAGGAGGGCCAGGAGACCTCCTTGGATGGATAAGGAGCTGCTGAGGAAAATTCAAATGAAAAAAGAGGCTTATAATAAGTGGAAGCAAGGACAGGCGGCATGGGAAGAGTACAGGGATGTTGTCCGGGAAGCTAGGGACCAGGTTAGGAAAGCTAAGGCCCAGGTAGAATTAAACTTGGCTAGGGGTATTAAGGATAACAGGCAGGGATTCTACAGGTACATAGCAAATAAAAAACAGACTAGGGAGAACATAGGGCCTCTCAGGAAGCTCTCAGGAGAACTGGCTACACAGGATTTGGAAAAAGCTGAGGTTCTGAATGACTTCTTTGCCTCGGTCTTCATTGGCAAAGGCTCTTTCCACACCACCCAGCCTTGGAAGGCAGACGCAGGGACTGTGAGAATGAAGTCCTTGTGCCCACTGTAGGAGAGGATCTGGTTCGAGACCATCTTAAAAATCTGAACGTGCACAAGTCCATGGGTCCTGATGAAATCCATCCGCGGGTCCTGAAGGAGCTGGCGAATGAAATTGAGAAGGACTTGGGGGTGTTGGTTGATGAGAAAATGAACATGAGCTGGCAGCGTGCGCTTGCAGCCCAGAAAGCCAACCGTATCCTGGGCTGCATCAAAAGGAGCGTGACCAGCAGGTTGAAGGAGGTGATCCTGCCCCTCTACTCTGCTCTTGTGAGACCTCACCTGGAGTATTATGTGCAGTTCTGGTGTCCTCAACATAAAAAGGACATGGAACTGTTGGAACAAGTCCAGAGAAGGCCCACAAGGATGATCAGGGGACTGGAGCACCTCCCATATGAAGACAGGCTGAGGAAGTTGGGGCTGTTCAGCCTGGAGAAGAGAAGGCTGCGTGGAGACCTCGTAGCAGCCTTCCAGTATCTGAAGGGGGCCTATAGGGATGCTGGGGAGGGACACTTCATTAGAGACTGTAGTGATAGGACAAGGGGTAACGGGTTAAAACTTAACCAGAGGAGGTTTAGGTTGGATATAAGGAAGAAATTCTTTCCTGTTAAGGTGGTGAGGCACTGGAATAGGTTGCCCAGGGAGGTTGTGAATGCTCCATCCCTGGCAGTGTTCAAGGCCAGGTTGGACGAGGCCTTGGGTGATATGGTTAGTGTGAGGTGTCCCTGCCCATATCAGGGGAGTTGGAAGTAGATGACCTTAAGGTCCTTTCCAACCCTAACTATTCTATGATTCTATGATACATTTTAATAAAACAAAATAAAAGAGTTATTGTGTTACAGTTAGTTACGACTCTTTTCAGAGAATCGTGACAGGTAAGAGTTTCACAAATAGTTAAGCACAATCCCCTGAAGTGCTAGTGGGTATACATGCAATAGAATCATAGACCTGTAAGTATCTTAAAACCTGTGTTTCCCTCTTTAAATGTGCTATATTATTTGAGCTGATGAATTCTTAACTCTGTTTTGGTTTGCTCTAAGTTCTCAAGATCAAATCTGGCTGGCTAACAAGGTCCAGCTATTAGAATATATTTATTCAGCAAACTGGCATATATCATGGGATCTGACGCAATATTCTAAAAACAGTAATAGAATAGACAACATCATGAAAATATAGCAAATATATTTTCACGCTTCCTGTGAAGTTTTAATCTTATTAGAAAAGCTGTCATATGAACCTGGCAGCTCTGGCAAGACAGACCTGTGAGTATGTTATGTGGACCAGAGTGCCTCACCATTGCAGGAAACTTATCAGACTTTATGAGATAGACAGTGCCTGAATCTCATAATCTTTCAAGACTGTTGCAAGATCTGTCTATCTAAATTAACCGTTTTCAAGCAGTCATGGAGGAGTATATACCATAGTTAGGCGATCTTTAAAAGAGCAAAATAGGTCTGGATTCTATAATACAGCCTACATTGTGCATAAGAAATGCCAGCAAAGAAATTTTCAGCAAATAAAGAATGACCAGAGAACAGGCAACACCACCAAAACCAACAAGACTCCAAGCAAGAAGCCAGGTCTTTCTTTTGGACAACAGCTAACAGCAGTGAGATAGGGGCTTACACTGAAAAGTTCACTGATCCAGGCTTCTTGGGATTCCCTTTGGTATTTTATTTGGAAAGAAAGATATAAACTGACAAACCTACAGGTTTATGATATCATAAACTACATTATTTTATTCAGTAGCATAATTACTTTAGTCATTAGTTCTTTAACAAGACATAGGTGTATGCCATCCAGTTGCTGTGATTTATTTAAATGTAATTTCCTGAGTTGTTCCATCAGCAATATCTTCACTGTAAAAAGCAACCCACTAGGAAAGTATGACTCCATTATCCTCTGTGAAGACCCACACAAAAAAAAATCCTTCAGGTTTTCTTTAATCTATCCTCTAAGATAGAAATCCTTCCCTATGAATTCTTAATTGCATTCTATATTTGCTAGGAATGAAGTCAACATGCTTCATTCTCCTGTCAGATTACTATTCCTGATATTTTAAAATAACTTTTGTTTGCACCATCATTTGTTCTGTATCTGTACAGCACCTAGCAAAATAACAAGTCAGACCATGAATGAGGCTGCTATAATCTGTGATAATAAAGACAACAATTATTATTTTCAGGTTTATATTTTGTCTTCGGTTACCTGTTATATTACATATATACTTACATTAATCTCATTCATAGTGAGCCAAATTTGCTTTTTAAAATCTTATATTTAATTAGATGAACCTATGAGTATTTTCTTTTTGCTTCTTTCACCTTCTTTGCCATTGGTTTATAGCATGCTCTGTAGTTTTCCATAGGACTTTTTCCAAGTCTATTGACTTCAGTTAGAGCTGAATCAAGTTCTGAATAAAACACAATTTTTACTGTTTTTGCTGTTTACAAAGTAAAATTTCATTGCTCAATATCAAGACTAATTCACATAACTTCTATTCATATTATTTTACGCTACTTGCAAATCCTTGTACTTTGATGAGAAAGTGTGTTTGCAGTATACTTAATTTTCCTATGGTATTGTGGTTTGGGGTAGCACTTTCCATGAAACTGCAGAAGAGTTAATTATTATTCCTGTTGAATTTAGTGGGATAACCTATTTACAAAATTAGCTTTTATTACCTACTAAAAGAGCTGTTCCAGTTTGGAGCCATTTCTCCTGAAAACTTTAAGAACTGTAGATTTTATTAATGGGGAGATACAAGTGCATAATTAAAAGCTTGATGAATCTCTTAAAAAAAAAAAAAAAAGGTCCATTGTGAAACGACTGATAAAAAATATTTGAGGGAAACTTTTCCAAATAGATAATTTTTAAAACAAATGTTGCCTAGGAAATTTTATCCTCCCTTTGGTATCAGTATGGTTTCATAGCTTATATGTTATCAGAGAAACAAAGTTCATTCAACCAGCAAATGAAATGTATTAACTGATTAGCTTAAAAAGCATGCAGTAGGATATTTGTTAAACACTTCAGTGATATTCATCAATTAATGCTTTCTGACACAAGATTTACAATGTAACAGAAAATCTCAACACTTACACATAAGAGCCATTGATATTTAAAATAATTTTGTGTATGTCATATTTCAAAGACAGATGTTTTCTCCACTTTATGTCAACAAGCATCAGTTATCAGAGGTAACGTCCTCTAAATAACTGAAGAAACTTTCAGGGCAGATATTTCTCTGAGGAAACACAATGCCCAATTTACAAAATAGGAAAGTGTGATAGCTTTTTATTGCCATGGCTCAGCTGGGTCTCCAATATAAAATTAGCTGAGTGAAGTATGGTGCAAGTTCAGTCTAGGCAGTGGTTATAGTGAGAACCTGAGAACTGATCATAGTCTTTCCCTTGTAGTTGTATACATTTATATTTTCAAAGGAGAATTTATTTTATCAAAGCCTGAGCAACTTCCTCTTTCAGTTTTAAGTTGTGTTTTCTAGTGTTTGTTTTTGTTCTTTTTATTCTTTTTCAACTACTTTTATCCTGGTGAGAGGTGGAACTTGGATTTGAGGAAAAGCATGCATGACTACTGATTTTTTCCTGGTTTCTGAAGAAAATCAGACTTATACATCTAGTGTTATGTCACTTCTTCTGTCTGTGCACCCAGAGTAATGTTTAAATATATTCAAATAAATGTGACAGGAAGTTATAACCTCAAGTATTTAAAAAATGTGTAATTCTAATGAAAATGAGTAGCTGGTTAGAACACAGACATTATTAGTGTATACAAGAGAAATTGTTAATCCCCATATGTGGACAAATTCCACGCAGGTCTCACATCTCCTTAGTCAATATAGAATTAACTATTAAATACATATCCATAACAAACTATGTTGGTTTTATGCTACTCATGATACTGGGTAAATCCCAGACTTTTACATGAACACACCAATCAACGATGGAACACATAATTCAGGTCTTCAGAGACTTCTCAAGTCTTTTTCCTGAAGTCCTAGCAGCTGGCTTCACTGGCACATTTGAAAGCATCCCTCCAGCTTATTTCCTAGGCAATCTCCTGCAGATGTGATGAATAGTCTGCCACAAACCAACAAACAATTCATTTGTTCTCTAACAATAAGCACTATGTGGACTTTTACATGGTTCTGTTTCCTGGGAACGGATTTACTAAAGCCTATTTCTCTTTGTATCCAAAACTACTTACATAATAATAAATAAAAAAAGTAATTAAAAAAAAGTGGCTAACTTACTTATTTCCATAAAACCCCAAACCACCCCTTCCCCAAGATCTTATTTCAAATAAATGTCATTAATATAAAATTTAAGGGTGTAGGCAACAGTACCACAGCAGTCTGCATTGCAGTCAATAAAAGCCTTTGCCATGCTTCTGGTGTTTTCTTGGAAAATAATATAAATACTATTTCTGGCAATTTGCCACTTACTGAGAATTTCAAGAAGGTACCTGAAAGATTCTCGGTGCCTGCCTAATGCCATTGAGAAAAGCAAAATAAGATGAAGCAGTGAGTCTCTAAAGTGAATTCTTAAAGTGTTTTAGATTTGTCTTTTTATGTAACGATACTACTAGTACTTTTGGAAACCCTTGACAGTAGGCTTGCTGGGTCCATGCAGCCCACTTATCACAGTGATTGCCACGAAACAAACAGCTTTTGGGTACTAGGACTTATTTAATAATCAACAAGACCCGAGCTATTACACTGTTTCATTAGTTCACACATTTCTTTGCTCACTTTGCCTTCGACATGACATTTCCTAAGTCTCTAGTTGACTTCCTCCCAAGGATTTTGCTACTGGTCAGGAACGGCAGAGCAAAATGTTCAAATTTCATGCTGGGTACTTGCTCACAGTTACAAGTCTCAAGTGTTCCTGCCAGGGTTGGTAAGTCTCAATAGTTCTTCATTTCCAGGACCTACCCTCCAGCCTCAAGTTTTCTTCATCTGAATATTCTATACACAGAAACACAGGACATGATCAATCTCTTAATGCTTGTTCTGCCTCATGTCTCTCTCCTAATTTGAGGATTCGGCCTGTGTCACCCCTGCTTAATCTAGGTATCATTAAAATTAAAATTTTATACTAACCTGTATTAGTTGAACTTAGTGAATGGCAACTTGAGATTTTTGCACATTCATCTTTACCTTGTCCCCTAACAAGATAAAGCCCAGCTGCCTGATTCATGATCTTACTTTTTATCTGCATCACCATTAAATTTCCAAGCAGGGGTTCTGAAAGGACAAAATAGCCACCTTTCCTAGTACTCAAGAAAAGTGCAAGAATGTGACATACTGCTTTGTGAAAAAAAAAAACCTAAATGACCAAACCATCAAAAAAAAAGAAACCACAACAAAACCAACAATATGTATGGGCATGATCAGAACCTTAAATATAGAAATTTAGATAATAAAACCAAATATTTTGACAAATGGTTAAGACAACCTGTAACGTTCCAATATAGAAAGTAAAGACATAGGATATTAAGAAATATTATATTTTGCTCACACAAAACTATTTACCTTTGAAAGAATTTCAGTTAAGTTTTCTGGTTCTGGAATAATCTCTAGAAGTTACAAGTAGTGTGGGTAAGGGGGTCAATGCTTAAGCATTTAAGAATAAGAACAGTCCTGGTTTTGGGCTATAGGATATGCATTTTCTGGTAGGACATTCAATGTTAGGGTAATATATCTTACAATGTTAGTATGGGAAGCAGCATTTCATATCAAAGTTTAAAGGTTGGAAGGGTCTTGTTAGCTGTTGTATTATTTTCATCAAAATATCCATGATATACAATAATTTCTTCTAGTTATATAATATTTTCTTATCCTCTGAAGAAAGACTATTTGACAACTAATGTGACTCTTCCTTTGAAAAACTGAAGAAACATTTAGCCATAATTTAAAAATCAGCCTTTGTGTAAAACTACTGGGAAATCACTTTTTTTTTTTTTATCTTGTTACAGATTTTTAGAAATAAACAGAGTAGAAAATAAACAATAGAATCCAGGATGGTTAGTACCCAAAGTCTAGCAAATACTGCAACTGTCATAATGTAATACTATATATCATGCAGTGTCAGGAGAGAGATCCTATAACTGATGATCAGAACTACATTGCTAAAGAAAATTTAACAAAAAAATGCTCCAGGAGGATTATCTGATTACCTGAAAACACATTGATAACTACCGAAACCTTCTTAAAAAGAAATTCAGCACTACTGCAATGTATTCAGTATTTAGTTTTCAGAATCAGAGAATCAGAGAATCATAGAATAGTTAGGGATGGAAAGGACCTTAAGATCATCTACTTCCAGCCACCCTGCCATGGTCAGGAGCACCTCACACTAAACTATGTCACCCAAGGCTCTGTCCAACCTGGCCTTGAACACTGCCAGGGATGGAGCATTCACAACCTCCCTGGGCATCCCATTACAGTGCCTCACCACCCTAACAGGAAAGAATTTCCTTCTTATATCCGATCTAAACTTCCCCTGTTTAACCCGTTACCCCTTGTCCTGTCACTACAGTCCCTAATGAAGAGTGCCTCCCCAGCATCCCTATAGGCCCCCTTCAGACACTGGAAGGCTGCTATGAGGTCTCCATGCAGCCTTCTCTTCTCCAGGCTGAACAGCCCCGACTTTCTCAGCCTATCTCCATACGGGAGGTGCTCCAGTCCCCTGACCATCCTCGTGGCCCTCGTCTGGACTTGTTCCAACAGTTCCACATCCTTTTTATGTTGAGGACACCAGAACTGCACACAATACTCCAGGTGAGGTCCCACAACAGCAGAGTAGGAGGGCAGGATCACCTCCTTCGGCCTGTTGGTCATGCTCCTTTTGATGCAGCCCAGGATACGGTTGGCTTTCTGGGCTGCAAGCGCACACTGCCAACTCATGTTCATTTTCTCATTGACCTTCACCCTGAAGTCCTTCTCCAAAGGGCTGTTCTGAATCTCTTCTCTGCCCAACCTGTAGCAGTGCCTGGGATTGCTCCCACCAGGCGTAGGAACTTGAACTTGTCATGGTTTTAACTTCATGAGGTTGGCATCAGCCCACCTCATAGCGTGTTGAGGTCCCTCTGGATGGCATTCCTTCCCTCCAGTGTATCAACCGAACCACACAGCTTGGTGTCATTGGCAAACTTGCTGAGGGCACACTCACTGTCCATGTCAGTGACAAAGATGTTGAACAAGATGTTTTCATCCTTAGCTTTTTGTCTTGTCTCAATTTTACTCAAAAGCCTATTAGAACATCTCACTATACCTTTACTGTTAACCAAAATGACAAATAGATGTTGCCATTATGCGGAACACTTAACACCATCTTAAACTTCTCTTCTCATAGGCTCCTTAAAACATGAAGGTAAGACGACAAGATAAAATACAGTTAACCGCAATATAAAAGCTTCAGGACAGAATTCAATTACCCAAAGCTATAATTTTCACTGTCTCATAAAGAAACTAATGGACCTATTCAAGAACTCATTAATTTCTGCCAACAATGTCAACAGCTGTTAATAAAGGATGCTGGGAGAACCAGTGAGTGAAACTTAACAATGGATCCCAGTCATAATTGAGAACAATCCAAAAATTGCTAACTTAGAAGCCTATGTTTAATGTTCTTGTCTGAACTAAACCAAATAAAATTTAAAGGAATGTGATGTATCCATGTATAGATATATATGTCCAAACTATGTAGTTTTGAGGCAAACTGAAAGTTTAGCACATGCGGTTCCCAAGAGGTTGCTTATTGAATGGTCTACATAAAAACTTCCTGAAAAAAAAAAATCCAGCTATGTGTCGACTAATATTCACGAGTCTTCAAAACCCCAAGAAGCATGAAAATTAAGACACAGGATGCAAACCTGACTTCCTACATAATCTTCAAGATATCCCATACCAAAACTGAAACAAAAAGGAGAAGGTATTTTGAAATCTGAGTACTAACAGAAAGTATACACACAATATCAAGTGCAATTCTGACAGCTCAGTGGTAAAGAATGATGGAGGAGAGTCATATAAATTATTTGCACATAAAGATGTATTTTGAAATAACTATGCCTCAAGAAAAAAGATTGATGAATTAATCAATGGACAGAAACAAAAACAAAAAGATAAAATATCAGGTTTTACTGAAAAAGGGATGAAACTGTAGCCTCAACTTAAAGCTACTTTATCTCACGACTTCATGTTTGAATTCTATGTTTCTTCATGATTGATTCTATAATTCTATGATTCTATGAATAGTACACACTTAGGCCACACACAAGACTGAAGCACCTTGAACAGACCTACCTCAAGACATTTACAGATACTTGAACAGACCTACCTCAAGACATTTACAGATACTTTGCAATTACTGCTGCTTTCTCTTCTAAAAAGGTTCTACAACAAAGTCAACACAAAGACTACCTAAAAGGAAAAGTCTATAAACACATCTTAGTACAATAAAATTATTTGAAAATATTATGTTAAAAAATTTGAAATATTTGAAAATTCGAAATTCTTGAAAATCTTATGTTCAAAAATGTCAAATACCTGTAACAGAAAATTATTTTGATTGCAGTGTAACCTTAGCTGCGTTCTGCCAACGCTGTTCTCTTCCTCACAACACCAATGTTAACTCTAATTCAATGAGAAATGTATTTACAGGAGAAATTTTTATCAATCATAAAATATTCCTTAGCAGCTCAGAGATAGTGGGTTTATAGATAACTCAATGGAGACTTTTGCACATTATTGAAAAACTGTACACAGAAGATTTCAATAAGCAATAACTCTGATACAGAAGCTTTTCAAATGGAAAAGCCTGAGGGATCTATTCTTAAGCATCTTTTATTATTATTATTTCTTTTTCTTTGATTTTTTGTTTATTAAACTTTTAAGTTAACAAGCAAGAAAGGACAGAAATCATAAGTACAAAGAAATATATAATTACTAGATCAATAAACAATTCAGCAATTCTTAGAGGACATTCAAATAACCTTCAACAATAAAAAGACTACACTATATATGAAATACAAATCTTAAACTATAGATAACATTCCAGGCAAATGCAAGCATATTGGTAATGTTGATTTAGCCTTCTTAATTTTGTTCAAAATTACCTCCACAGATCATAGGCTCAAAGAATAGTAAAGAGAACAAAAGCAGCACACAAGAAAGAAATGTACATAAAAGGAACAATAATAAATAAAATCTGGAAAACTGAATAGATAATAAATGAATAAGTAAGTAGAATGACAATATTCTGGCAGCCCCCCACAAAGCAAACACTGACTCTGAAATCTGATATATGATATCAGTTAATGCTAACAATATATGAAAAATTTACCGCCAATCATCCTGTATTATCATCTCTATGGTGTAGCACTGCATGGAAATAAATCAAATACTATCTATATTTCAAGACCTTGTCACTCATTTGTTATTTCATCTTTTCTGAAGAAGTGCTCTAAAATAAAAAAAACATCCAAGTTGGGTAACAATATTTCCATGCTTTTGGAAAGTTGTAAAGTGTTACAAAATGACTGAACTTGTAGCAAATTTGGCCTGGTATGTAACCCTGCACTACCCTACTTATTCCACCTTACTGGAACAACACTGTTGAAATTTTTGTCTGCTGAAATTTTTGTCTGCATGGAAAGAGCAAGTGAATGTTAAGTGTCAGTTAGATAAGTGCATGAGTCTCTTTTTCCGCAAAACAAAGTTTTACCATGTATGTCCCGTATGGCCTTCAATTATGTATTATGACATCTTTGATCTAGGTTATTGGCAGCGTCAAGTCTAACTTTAACAAGGTGTTAGGAAGGATAACCAGCAATGAGGTGATTCTAAAATGAAATTAATATCAAAAGGGATCTTTATTTCACCTCCTGGACTACAGAAAAAATAAACTGTGAATGTTCTCTTTTTGTCATGGGTGCAATACTTGGGCACCACATAGTGTGATCAAAAAAAGAATTTTCGAGAGGGCATATTGCTCTGCAAAACATTCTGTTCACCTTCACCTAAAACAAAATTGTGTATTTTAATATCCTTCTGGTGGCATGGGAAAACTTGGAATCCTAAGACAAAAATTACTTCTGTAAATTTGTACTTTAAAAAGCACTTTTGTACTGTTGTAATCAGTTAATTACTCAATTGGGCAAGTCTGTTAATATTTTTTTAAAATTGATATGTTTGCCTATATTCATTTTAATTATAAATTTATGTCACAGCCTTAATTTGATTTACTCTGTCACTTCAAAAAGCCTAAGTTTCAAAGTGAAACTTTTTTTTGTGTCTCAGTTTCAGCTAACATTAAAAACCCCCTAATAACTAATTTTTAATTAAAATGTGAACATTTCAGAGACTGAATAGAAAGTTACAGTTTGTTACTCTGCTGAAACTGTGAAATGCGCACATAAACTCCAAAAAAATCAATACTGAGAAATTTTGCTCTATGAAAAATGCTTTTTATTTAAAATTATTCATTACAATGTGAACTATAAATATACCAAAATAATTTTAAAAGAAAGCTCCTAATTCAAACCCCGTGTATCCTAAGAAAACATAGACTATTTTCAAAATATAAGTTAAAAAGTGATAAAAAGAACCATATAACATCGTGCTTCTATGACAACAATTTTTTAATATTATGTCCTTATGCAATTTGAGGATATTTTTTTTAAAGTGTATTAAAGAAATAAGAGAGAATCACAAAACAGTTTCATGGCATTTTTGTAATTTGACAAAGATCTAGAAATTTTTGTGAAAGTGAGGAATAAAAGCAGTTACGGAATTTTGGCTTGTAAAAAAAGGCCAATGCAATACTACTATAGACTCTTGGCATTTAAAACAGAAAATGACCAATGCATTAAGGAATCTGCAGTTCTAGAGTTGTGATTTTCAGTGGACTAGATAGATGGCCTGACTTTGCCAGTGAAATTTTTAAATTAGGTTCATAAACTAGGTATCTATAAATCCAAATATCCTTTGGGGCTTTCTTCATAGTCAATGGGGAGTTAATCAATATAGACGATAGAATTTTGGGAAAGAGTCATCTTATCTTTAAAAGACTTTAAACTGATCAGATTTGCTGGAAACCTAAGTTCTGGGCTTTTCAGATTATATAAAGAGAACTAAAAAGGGAGACAACTGGGTTGTGGAAGCACTTGCAATTAAAAGAAAATACAGTTCCATGTATCAATAATTATTTTGTGTAGGAAAGGTGCTTGCAGAGAGACATAACAAATTTGCAATAATTTCTCATAACCCCGTGCAATTTCTATAGTGGATTAATTTCTTCTTGTGGACTTATTCTGGCATGCCCGTACTGCATATCAGTGGGAGATGGACTCAGGGTAATTCATCAGGTTGAAGGAGGTGATCCTGCCCCTCTACTCTTGTGAGACCTCACCTGGAGTATTGTGTGCAGTTCTGGGGTCCTCAACATAAAAATGACGTGGAACTGCTGGAACAAGTCCAGAGAAGGCCCACGAGGATGATCAGGGGGCTGGAGCACCTCCCGTATGAAGATAGGCTGAGAAAGTTGGGGCTGTTCAGCCTGGAGAAGAGAAGGCTGCATGGAGACCTCATAGCAGCATTCCAGTATCTGAAGGGGGCCTATAGGGATGCTTTGGAGGCACTCTTCATTAGGGACTGTAGTGATAGGACAAGGGTTAATGGGTTAAAACTTAAACAGGGGAAGTTTAGATTGGATATAAGGAGGAAATTCTTTCCTGTTAGAGTGGTGAGGCACTGGAATAGGTTGTCCAGGGAGGTTGTGAATGTTCCATCCCTGACAGTGTTCAAGACCAGGTTGGACGAGGCCTTGGGTGACATGGTTTAGTGTGAGGTGTCCCTGCCCATGGCAGGGGGGTTGGAACTGGATGATCTTGGGGTCCTTTCCAGCCCTGGCTGTTCTGTGATTCTATGATTTTATGAATTATCTAATCCATTTCAGCTGTCTTCCTGATTTCGACAATTTTGTAGAAATACACTAGATACTATAGGCTCTAATAAAATAACTCATCTTTACTTGCCAGAGAAGCATTATAGATGTCATTTATAGTTTAATGTTAAAGATACAAAAAAGTATTTAAATTATGCAAATAATCAAAGGAAGGCGAAGCTTAGTTTTATGGTCGTATGTATGTTCAGAATTACCTTATGAGAAATAATGAGGATTGATACTTCTCACTAGCTTAACTTGTTCATTTAACTCTTGACTTTTGAGAAGGCAAATTAGTTTTCACCATCAAGGATATATTTCTAAATGCTACAGACAAAAAATACCGTTAAGAATTAAAAGCATCAATACAGAAGATTTGCAAAATCTAAAGAATAAGTCACAAAGTGTAAGAACATATACATATATTTTTCTTGTCTACAGAGTTCAGTTGTTTTACATTGTACATTATTAACAAGTCTCAAATTTTACTTTTTTTGCAGATAACTTATTTATTATTTGATTATTTGTGCTATTTCCAAAGGATATAAATGTGATGGTGAAAAAACCTTGATAGTATGTTTATAAAGACCTATTGAAGAGCTCCAGATAAAAGATATGGCAGTAAGTTGAGAAGAGAGTTCTTATGAATGCTTGAATTGTTTGGGGCCATAGGAAATGAAATCGGATCGAAGAGAAAAAAAAAAAAAAAAGACCCAATTTTACTCACTTTTGTTCTTTGATCCACTGATTAACATTTGCAACCACTAACTCACTTTCCTGATGGAGGCGACTGTTGTCAGTTCATGCAGCTTCCAGAGACTGGCACAAAGTCTCCAGCTGTGGATGCAGAGAGATCAAAGCTTTTGATGGACTCCCTAGAACACACTCTATCTGGAATACTAATAATAGTCTGTACTACTTGTAAAGAATCAAGTCATTTTTCTCTACTCCTTCAAATAATCAGGGTTTCCTTGTACATGCTATTAATTGATTCAATATGCTGGAAGGAATGTCTGAACTTTTCCCACGCCTTACATTTACTCGTTTATTACAATATACACTAGTCTACCTCCAGAGGTTGTTTTAATTGAAATCAGATTTATTTTATAAAAAATGGAACAATTATAACTTGCTATATTTCAGTTTAAAAGTTTTATTCTTTCTACTTTTTATTTTTGTTATGGATTTCTATAAGTTTAGCTCTTTGGTCACAGCTCATTGCATTTAGAACAGAAAAAATGCAAGAGAAATGACATTATTTTGATATATCCAATATATATATATATAAAAATAAAATAGAGAATGCAAAAGACTGAATAACCTAAAACTTGGGAATTAAAAATCAGACTTTTGCTTTTATATCTCCAAATGGAGTCAAACGCAAGTCAATGGTGGTGAAAATCTGTTAACATCTGATAGATACTTGAGCCTTAGGCCAAATAATAAAATGATTTGGTGGTCTCTGTGCAATCCTTTTTGGGTACAGTTCTTCAATTTATATCACATAAGGTATCACAAGAGTTCTCCAAGCAGGATCTTTAAATGGGCTAAACGTTTATTTTGTCAATACTCCTTTCCTTACCTAACTGCCAGAACCGCAACTTGTGCTGTGAGCGGTTCTGGTGTCCTCAACATAAAAAGGACATGGAACTGTTGGAACAAGTCCAGAGGAGGGCCATGAGGATGGTCAGGGGACTGGAGCATCTCCTGTATGAAGACAGGCAGAGAAAGTTGGAGCTGTTCAGCCTGGAGAAGAGAAGGCTGCATGGAGACCTCATAACAGCCTTCCAGTATTGAAGGGGGCCTATAGGGATGCTGGAGAGGGACTCTTCATTAGGTACTGTAGTGATAGGACAAGGGGTAACAGGTTAAAACTTAAACAGGGGAAGTTTAGATTGATATAAGGAAGACATTCTTTCCTGTTAGGGTGGTGAGGCACTGGAATGGGTTGCCCAGGGAGGTTGTGAATGTTCCATCCCTGGCAGTGTTCAAGACCAGGTTGGACAAGGCCTTGGGTGATATGGTTTGGTGTGAGGTGTCCCTGCTGTTGGCAGGGGGGTTGGAACTAAATGATCTTAAGGTCCTTTCCAACCCTAACTATTCTATGATTCTATGATTCTGTGATTCTAACTTACTACAAACTCACAATAATTAAGTATGATGCAGAAGTTAAATTCTAGAAAATAAAGTGCACTTTAAAAATCTGTAAAATTCTGAGTTAAGTGACCTTTTGTTCAACAGATGATAATTAAAGAGTACATGAAGAAGGAACAAATGAGGGTAGAACATATTGGCCTTGAATCCACCTGGCTATATAGATTTAGAAATCATTATTGGCCAAATAAAAGAACTTTCTAATACAAAACTATATGTAAATTTTTAAGAACAATGTATATATATATATATATAAAATACATGTTTTTGAAATGAGAACACACACTTAAAATTACCACTTCCTTCAATAACATTTTCTCATTGTTCAAACCAACAAAAATTATCATCAAAAGTAGTATGCCTTTTTGAAAGCCATTCAAAATAGTGGTCTTTTATCAATGATATTTAAACTTCTGAGTGTAACAAATCTTTGAATACTATGCATAAAATCCTCCTACAGTATTAATATGGGTAATATATAATGGAAGATACAATATATATCTAATTAAATAAAAATAATAAATGCTTACTTTTGTGAGAGCCATCTGTTATGCATATTAATGTTACATAGTAGATTACACTACTACTGCAAAAGCAATTTACTTTTTTAAAGTTCTCTAAAACATTATCATGTATTATTAAACCATGTTCAATTTATTTCTGGTTGCTTTTGTAATTATGTGAAATTAGAAAAGGAGATTTAGTAATTGGCAAGTTATGACTTCCTGACTTACTGACAAGGCAGATAAAATATGTCAAACAGATGTTGACACAAACAGGGTGATCTGTAAGATTTAAGAAGGGTTACAAATATAATTGTTTTATATATATATACACACATCTATATACTTTTAAGTGAAAGTACTTTGAAACAGAATACCCATAAATCACATACCTTTATACTTGTATTTTAAAAAAATTTAGAAAAAAAGATTTCCTAGTTAAGGTTTCTGTCTTTAAAAAAAAATGAGAAAAATAACAACTGATGTGGATACACAGTGAACTCAGCAGGATTAGAACTGTGGTTTGCATAACTGTATCATTTTTATTTAGACTTTTGAAAGATAATCGACGGCAGTATTCTTCTTTTTTCTTTACTTTCAAAAAATTGTAAGCAAATCATAGTCTTCATAAACATGAAGTTTCCATAAACGTGATCCAGGTAGATAAACAATGATCTCACAAGAAAGAGAGCAAATATCCTTCTATAATTTTTCAGGAGTGTCAATCTGCATTACATGCCTTCCCACCTAGTCTGATGTCTCTACAGAAAAGACAAAGGAATTTGGAAACTCGTGTAATAGTTTTGGACCAAACCATGATGTGCTGCAAGAAGTGGTAGTTCACAGCTATTTCTCCTTTTCTCTGAAGATCTTTGCTGAATCATTATTTGGAGTGTGTGGGTGTCAGCAGGCTGCTTACGGATAGAGCTCAGCTGTGAGTAAATGGTTAAAGGGCAAGTCTGAACCTTATACTCTGGAGGTATAAATTAACCACCTCCAGCCTGTCAGCAGAAGAGTACTGGTTACTAGAACTGATACAGAGCTGAGAAGGCTTGCTCAGCATGCCCCTTCCTGAAGCTGCATGGTCTCTGTATCCAGTTATCTGCTGATAAGTGCCACAGCATCCTCGGCATTCCTCTCAACAGTATGTCATGGCCCAGTTTGGTTTGCATGAAAAGTGGGCCCCAAAGGTTGAGAAAGGAAAAAATGTTGCCTCCTGAAGTTTCATTTCAATGTGAAGTTACCTAAGGCTCACATCTAAGCCTGGGAGCTCAGAAGCACACCAAGATGCACTAATGAAAATGCAAAATATATCATACCTGATTACAAGAGACTTGATATGCAAACACATGCATTGTAACTTGCTTAAGTAGAAAACTAGGATTAAATCATCAAATTAATTCCTCGTCATTCCTAAGAGGGAATTTGAGCCCACTTTTCCTTAAGCAGTTCTTTTGCTCATTTGTGCATTGAGATCTTTTACCTGCCGTGAGTTAAATTAAAGATAAGCAAATGCAGCCCCCAGCCTTGGTAGTAAGCTGTTTTAACTGGATCAAAGACTTCCATTCTGCAGCATGTAATTAATCACATTTCGCAAACATTGTCAGTAGTTTCAAGTGGATATATTGCTGTTCTAGAGGTGCATTTTCGCTAACAAAAAGTATGCAACATTGTCTATATTGAATTTTATCAGATTTTAAAATGCTTTTTTGTCCCAAGGGAAGGCTACTGCAGCTGTAATGTGGATAGTCACTGAGTGATGCGAATGGATTTGCCTAATACGAAACACTCAGTCTTGAATCCCAAGAGCTTTTAAGAAATTCCATTACTAAAAGTTTTTTTGGCAACTGAAGTGGCCAGGTATATGTAAAGTAAGGGCAAGTTTCATGATGTTAAATCACTGATGACGTTAAATAACTCAGTAAATATAAGTGTGCTGAAAATGCATACAGTTAATAATGAAGTGTAATTTCAGTGCAAATATGAAGTTCTGAGGTTGTGCCAAATTCATGTATTTTGCCTTTAGAAGTGAATGAAGGTATGACTTACAAAATTGTAAGTTGATAGTGGTATTCTTCATGTGAGAGTGGTGGAAATATAGTATATTGTAACAGTTGCCTACAATGTATAACCTGCACCTAATTCCTCGAATAAAAATGTCATCTTTGTTCTGCATTTGAAACAATTGTTTCATTTTTAGTAGGTCTGATTTCCTACTGTTCTAAAATATGAAAAATCATTATTGTTCAGTACTCTTCAAGGATAGGCTTCTTGAAATTATTTTCTATAATGGCATGATACCCTGTATTAATATAATTTAATTTCAGCTGTCTAAACTAGATTCCTGAAACATTGAACATGCTGGCTTTGGTCATTCGCCATGTAGGCATGAGAGTTTGAGGAAGGCTGTGTTTGTTTGAATCCTACTCTGGTACTGACAACAGAGGCAGTTACCTGAAGTACGTTAGGTGAGTGCAAGGAGGTGATGTGAGCATGTGTGATTTATTCAAGATATATCTTAGAATTTGTTTCTGTGTCCTGAGCTTCCTCTTACCTTTTCTCTGGAAAAGAACCATAAAGGCCATGAAATGACAGCAGAAACAACCTACAATATGCATTAATTACAGAAGTTGGAGTCTTCCTTCACTCCCATTCCTCCAAACCTTTATTCTTTTCAGAATTTTTCCCTAAAGTCTTCTCATCTTTAGCCATAATGATGAGATGTTTGTTTCCATAACAATTATGGACCAAAGATTGATTATAGGAGATTATGAATTTTACAAACAGAAGACATAGTATTTTAATGGAGAATAAAAACCTGGGTATCGCACTGCTTCTGTGGACAAAATCTGTATATTTAGGAGAAAGAATAATCCAAGCTTAAAATTTTAAATATAACCAGTGATGTTTGAAGAAATGTTACTTAGGCCTCCCACAGCAGAAATTTTCGATTTAAGACAGGGGAGATCTATTGTCTCAGGGTGTCTGTAGACTTAGGCACAAGTTATTATTTTGTTTACACATAAGATTTTCATTCCTGAACAAACACATGAACAAACAAAACCCTTATTCTGGTGCAAGAGTGTTCATATCATTAAAGTGATACATTGAGTGATCTCTTAGTTATCGTGATACCACTCGTAAAGTTTTCCCTCATTTAAAAAAAGAATAGCTTCTGTGCAGTTATAATTTAAATCTTCTGCAGAAGGACAGAGTATTAACAAAAAACCCTAACTCTTATGCAACAAAAAAGCATATGCATACAAGGAGCTACACAAATATATTTATATTTTGTATACATTTATTTTTAACCTATACTTATGTATGTTTCCATACAGAAAAGCTCTGCTTCATATTTTCAAATACAGTTTTCTTCTATAGTCTTTGTCAAGATATTATTTTTGAAGCACATTTGACATAGTTACATGATCCAGAGGAGGGCCACGAGGATGATCAGGGGGCTAGAGCACCTCCTGTGTGAAGACAGGCTGTGGAAGTTGGGGATGTTCAGCCTGGAGAAGAGAAGGCTGCATGGAGACCTCATAGCAGCCTTCCAGGATCTGAAGGGGGCCTATAGGGATGCTGGGGAGGGCCTCTTCATTAGGGACTGTAGTGATAGGACAAGGGTTAATGGGTTAAAACTTAAACAGGGGAAGTTTAGATTGGATATAAGGAAGAAGTTCTTTACTGTAAAGGTGATGAGGCACTGGAATGGGTTGCCCAAGGAAGCTGTGAATATTCCATCCCTGGTGGTGTTCAAGGAGGGGCTGGACAGAGCCTTGAGTGCCATGGTTTAGTGTGAGGTGTCCCTGCCCATGGCAGGGGCGTTGGAACTTGATGATCTCAAGGTCCTTTCCAACCCTGAGTATTCCATGATTCTATGATTCTACTATTGGTAGACAGAGTAAGAAAGGTTTTAGCCTGGTCCTACAATACTTTGAGCATACCCTTAGAAATAGAAATGAAGTTGTAACATTCTGGTCTAAGTTTATTGTTGTTTCAAGTCTCATGTTTTAGATTTTGCAGAGACATTTATGGAGTGTTCTAGTCATTAGTGTTTCCTATTACTGAGAGGAACATATTAATCTTTATTATTCAGGAATACACTTCAGAACTGGAGATGACATCAGCAATAATTGCACTAGGAAATATGTCTTTCAAAGCCACCAAAATTTATAAAGAAATCTCCCTGCATCACTTCACCATGAATCTGGAACATTTAGTCTTCTAAGGTAAAAATAATACCCTAATTCAAATTTATCAATTTTTTTTTTAAAAAGTGTAGTAAATTGGACAGAAATTGTTGGGTTTAATTCCTTTAAATTTTTCTTAAAGGAAGCTACATGTATCCAGAGGTTGTCCTTGGGATACTGTAGAAATCATAGAGGAATACCAGTGCCGTCAGCAGTTCTGCAAACAAGTTATTTTAAATTTGCTATGATATTTAAAACTGACCTCCTGCGACACTCTTTTTCTGGAGGTTATAGCTTCAGCAGAGGCACTAGTATGGTGGGGCACCTGTCTGACCTGGCCATCCAGCTTCCTAATTCTTCCAGCTACTAAAGTTCAGTCTCATTATCACTGATAGGAAGCCACAGAGAAAGAAAAAAAACTTGGTTTCAGTCTGAATTTTTCTACAGTTTTGTCACTGGTAAGTGTGGGCCAGGGTCAGGAGCACTGGAATCTTTAATGTGACAGCTAAATTACAGTCTCTGCAGGATCACTGGGAGAGACAGGCTCTTCATATAGGTTATATTCTCAGGAGCCCCAAGATACCTGGATTCATCCTGTTTGATTTGAACTGTTTATCTGATTAAATATGTTATTTTTAATATTTTTTTTCCTCTTTTTTATGCCCTTCAACCAACAATGCTATGTAACTTTGTCATCTGCTTGGGGTGAAGCTTATGTCTGAAGACTGTAATTTCCCTCCTTTTCTGTTAGAGTCAAACAGAAGCACCATTTCTTGACCTCTGAACTGCCCTCTGTCGAGGCATTTTTCTCTTTACTGACTGTACAGATAAGCACAGATACCTAAATTCCTATAATAGAATCATTTAATGGTTGTTTAGATTATATTGACTAAAAGAATATGTTATGCGGGTGCTTAAATTAGTAAATAGAAAAATACAGTGGCACGACTCCTAAATCGCTATCTACCTTCTGATGCAGCATCACTGCCAGCCCACAATACAGTCAGCCTCCTCTGCAATAGATTAAACCAAATTGAGAGATCCATAAGTTATCTTAATTATTGCAAGGGGAACTAGCATTTAAATGCACTCCTTAAATGCACAGTAAACTTTCCCTTCCTTGTTTTCACTAGAAGATAAGAGGAAGGCAAACAGTTTGTGGCACAGGTAATACAACTGAAAATTCCAACATCTTTCTCAATAGTACTCTTGCGTTTTGAAGGCAATAACACAAGAATCTGTCTACTGTTTACACTTACGTGCTTTGGGGATGAAGGTAGTAAATCAAGAGGATTCAGTGTGGTATACTGTAAGCAGTTCTTTGAGACAATGTAATGTATGTGATATATTGGATAGCTTTCTTATTCTGAAACAAAATATTAAATACTGCATCTTGTATAAAAAAGGTGTTTTTTACAGTAATAACCTGAATTTCTCTACTATTTTACAATAATAACCCAAAGTTCTTTACTATTAAGACACAGAATCTCCAAATATTTTCAACTTAATTTCTTAAAATATCTGCCCTAATACAGCACATTTTCTTGAAGAAGGAAACTTATGGGCAAAAAAAGAGGGGGAAATAAGGATGAAGGCCTTTGAGCTCCCAGTTCAGCAAATTTCAGTGTTTGATAAAAAGAAGAAAACAAGGTGGGGGGAAAGGATGTTTCCTGCAGAAACATAAAGGAGATGCAAATAATGTGGAGGAAGACCAAAGACTTTTCATGGTGAAGGCTGGAACAATGGGCTGTGAGAAGTTTGGAAAAGGGACTATTATGCTGCTTGTGCAAGCACATATTTTGTGATTTCCCCTTACACAGAGAAGTTTTTCTTTGCTGCGATACTTTGGGGAATAAAGATGAAAAGCTAGTAACAATTTGGCTGCATGTCTTTAATAAAATCCAGGTTATCTTTTGAGGTCACTGAAAGAAATGCAATTTCTAATTCATGTTTTAACAAATCCATAATGCAGCAGTAGAATCACCTTATTGCCTAAGGGAATACCGCAGACAAGTCATGCTGCTGGTGCAAAAAAAGTCCTATGGATGCACATCACTATGACTAGAGTGGATTAATAGAAAAATTAGTTTTTAGGAACTTATGGTTCCTGTTTCCTGAACTATCTGCATATCTATATTACTCAAATACTGGGAATTAAAAAAAAAAGAAAGGGGGGTGGGGGTGGCAAAAATTGTCCTGGGAGTAGGGATTAGACTTGATGTCTCTCTGCTTCCTTTCTGGTATCAGAAATCTTGTATTTTTGGCAGGACAGTGAGTTGACTTTAGGAGAGAAGGTGGCAGGTCTGCCCGTCCAAAGTGCCCTAAGGTTTTGTGGTGGAAGAAGCTTGGCAGGTCTGGCTTGGAAGAGATCTGGCACACATCCCCCTCTCCCACTATCCTTAGGTACAAGTAGAATGATAGACCATGCAATTTAATACTGTGATTTATATAGGATTTGAGGCTGATGTTTATGTTAAGTTTGCTAAATTCAGTTTAGCACCAGTTTGCCTGGATTAGATCTGATGAAGGCGCAAGCTAACATGCCAGCTTGGCGCTTTCTTATTTACATGAAACTTTGTATCATAGTTGCAGGCCCATTAGGTTATTTGCTTGTGTGGCAGCTCAAATACTGAAAACATTGAACTCCTAGTTTTAAGCGCCACATTCCTCAGTGAAAATGTGTTTAGATCCTCTTGATTTCACTTTTATAGAAAATGTAACATATTTAGGTATTAAATACGAGGCTACACAGTGTAGTAAATGTTGAAAATATTTTGAAGTTCAAATGGGACATAAAGTGACCAAAATGCTGTTTAAGTTTTTTAGTGACAGCTTTCGGACAAGAATGGAATGGTGAATGTTAAAACATTCTTGTACAAGAAGTTAAAAATGATTGCTGAGATAATTTACTTTTGCATTTATTTTATAGGATGAATAGACATAATTTTGAACCATTTTAAGTTTTTTACCTCTATCTCCCTACATTTAAATACAAGCAACATATTTTGGAGCAACTACTGTAGATTTTAATTGTTAATACACAAAAGAAATATATGCTATGGAGTTCACAATTTACTGTTCTTCAGTATATGCACATAGCAGTATGCATACTGTTAAACAAGTTAGGAATCATATGTAACAACTTTTTTTTTTATCCCTCCTTTTTTTGCCAAGAAACTGTCAAAATTTTTTATATGAACAAATGTCATCCGAGTAACAAAATAATGAGACGTTGTGCTATGCATCCTGAATGGTGACTCTTCTGTGAACCTGTTGCAGGATGGTTTATTGAGAAACAAATAGTGGATATATCAAAGCAGACCTCTCAAAAAATGTATAAAATGCAGATCCCATGTTTGCATGGCTTGCAAGTTTCCAAATAGATCTAACTAAACACTAGATGCCACTGCTATCGTGACATGTCCTCTTGACATTTTTCCTGCCCTTCATCTGACTCCACTGGAAGCTATGCAAGCCCACACAGTTAAGACAACATAATTTTCTGCTATGTTAGCATGCTGAAGCAGTTTGGCACAGAGTTAGACACAATCCAAAGCAAGCATAAGAGAAGGGTGGAAACGTGCTCAGGGACACAAGAAAGGCTGGGATCAAAGCTGCCAGTATCGGCACTGATGTAGGCTGCCGCTACACCATTGGAGGTTAGGTGCATATGATGGGCATTCACATTAAAACGCATTTAGCCATCCTTACTAAATTAAGGTATGGTGAGACCTGTTTCAACCACGTGTACCACTGCAGGAGGCTCCCCGAATAAAACTGGTTTTTACCTAAAAATGTCCGTTATTATCAAGAATCCTAAATGGGGTAATTGTAACTTCTTTACTTAAACAGCAGGGAGTCAAGATAAGTAGGAAAGACAAAGCAAAAATAAGAAATGCTTATAACCAACTATTTTTTTGCTTATTAAGCTCTTAAAGGAAAAGCCTGTTTTCAGGCTTGATTTCTAGGTTTAGTCCTTGAATGTCATTCAGTTTTGCAGCAAACAAACAAAATCCCAAGGTCCCTCACTACAGAGTTTCCTTATATCTCCCCTGAGGCTTGGCTGGTTGTCCCTGAACTTCACAGTGTTTTCCACCTCTGCCTGACTTGAAGTTTCACAACTTTATGCAGTGAATATGCTGGCCACCAGAAACTGTGGTGCTGTGAACTTTCTCTCTGGTTCTCTTTTCAGGTTATGCTAAGTTTCGCCAAAAGGCAGAATCACCTTCCCCATTCTTCTAGAGTTTGTGATCTTTCTCAATTTCTCCCATAAAGGAACAATTGGTATCAGAAAGATTAAAACAAAAGAAAAGAAAGGATATTTTCATTATAGAATAGCACATTCTCACCTTGCCCAGGAAGAAATTGCCAGGGATGGACAGTGGCAATGTAATAAATGTACCCCAGATTATAACACTTTTTTATGAAGACTATGAGACTTGATTTGCTAGGACTGATGTTCAGATCCATGCAGGATCAGCAACTGTTCTACTTTCTAAAGGAAATTTAGAACAGTCTTAGAGCCCTTAAAAATGTAGAGTTTTGTGCCATGTCCAAGCTCAATTAATTCAAGCATATCTTCAAAACTGCATTTTTTAAATTATAAAAATGCTATAGGCTAACTAAAATATTTCATCTACCTTATTAAAAGTTACAGGGAAAAAAGATGTAATGGTATTTAAAATTATTAAAAAATACGAAACTTTCTATACTTTGGGTTAGTTTATGCTACAGTTAATGGTGAAAATAAAATTGTCCTAATTCATGTTATTCTATTTATTTGGGAATCCTTGAACACTTAGGATGTGTTTTTGCTCAATGTGTGCAACATTTAGTCATCTCACGAATACATGTACTCTCCTGTCTTCCCATTTTTCCCCGTCACCTATGTTTTAAAGGAGTAATTTGCGTCTATTTTAAAGCAAATAAAAGCTGTTAAAAAAAAATTAATCTACCATTACACGAGGCACATGGGTAAGATTCTAAAACATAAATGCCATGAATCATAAAATATTTAAAGGCATAAAAGTATTCAATTTTAACAATTTAAATAAACCCATAAACATACAATACTTGATCTCAGTGGATTTGAACTGTTACTTGCTTAGTATCAGTAACTGTGAAAATGACACATGACATATGCTGTTTCTTGATTTTCTTTCCCATGATATCTACTCCAGTTTCTAATTCAGGAAAAAAAAAAGGAAAAACAAAATCTTTTAAAGAAACAACAGGCACTATATATTTACCCTTCACGTTTGTTAAAATACTTCACTAACTTCAGTGCATTTAGAACTATGTAACACTACATTAACAGTTTCAGCTATTTAACTTTTTATAAGGTTTCTCAATGAAGTTTACTGATGCAATATTCGAGATTATCAATCTAATTACAGATTTTAAATATATTTGAAGTTAGTTTTCTTGGCCTCTTTCTTGGCACAAGCAAGTAAAAAAGGACTCTGCAGAGTGTTTATATAAAAAACTTCCTGTATTTCTTAATTACTTAGTTATTAAATTAGAGGTTTTATTAGCTATTATCTGCTAGTTGTAAAAGGCCATTGTGGATATCAGAGTGGTCATGGCAGGCCTGGATAGCAGGCAGTGATGGCTGAATATACAGGAATAAAAGTTATAACCAAAATTCCACAATTCTCCACTCTATCACCAAGGAAAAAAAAAAACAAACAAAACCCAAAACAATAACACAAAAAAATATGGACACACATATAGGGGGATGTGTATATATGTATATATAAAAAAATATATGCAATTGCGTTTGACATGCTTCCACATTAATGCTGAATGTAGAGATGTGTTCAGCATCTTGTGAACTAGATTTCATTTTGAGAAGGCATCTGGCTCCAGCATCTTTTGTTAACAGCTTCGTGTAAAACAGTGGTAGTTGACTGAATCATAACCATTACCTAAGCAATTGTGCTAATTGAAACAATTTTTGTGAAAAATGTAGATCTACAATTGTAGGAAGTGTAAAAAACAAACAAGCTAGTAAACAAATGGGCAAAAAACTCTAGCTAATAACAAGAAAAATAATTTTTCAAGAAGTAGTTGGTGTCAATATGATAAATAAGAGGAAAATCAGCCCTTATTCCAACCAGTACGTCAAATATTTTTGTTGCCATTATAGCCCAATATGGTAGAAGAGTAGGATTTTTTTACCCATTTTTCAAAGGACAAAGGGTCTTCCTTCTACTGAGCAGATTGAGGAAGAAGACAGAGCTGTATCTATACAGGTGAACATGAGGATGTTACACTTTCTCTCAGCAGGGAAGCATCTTTCCCTAATTGACTTTAATGTCATCAGACAAACTGACTAGCAACAACTCCAGCAGAAAATGAGTAAAGGAAGAAAAGTTTGATTCCATTCTACCTTTCCTGTAGTGATGTAGCAGAATAAAATGGCTGCCATGATGTTGCCATGTTCCAATGGTAATTGGAATTTTAGTGTTGTATATCTCCATACCAGCTCCCTATAAAACTTGATTTGTCTACTGTCACAAATCTGTATCAGGAAACCGGCAGCATATAAATTTGCTACACTATTTTATTTTGTAGACTAGACATACCTATTAAAGTGACTTTGACCTGAAAAAAAGTAACCAAGAGTAATGTATTTAAAAAGTCATCATATATGTAAAGGGTACAGAAAAACAACAAAGATTCCTTTGTTTTAATAGGAAAATTACTTCCAAAACAGATTTGGTTGTCATTAATTCTCCAGTTTTGCTTGTAAGACATGCAGCTAAATATCATTTATATGGTAGTCCCATTATAGCAGATACACTAAGAAGAAATAGCAAGGAAGTACTGTAAATACAGTGGTAATGTAATGTGATTTACTTGCAAGCGCCACTGAAAAGTTGTTAATGGTAAACACTGCTATGAAGAAAAAAATTGTTTCTCAGTAGATTCATTGGATACGTAAATAAATCAAACTCACTATCAAAACAGTATTAATTTTGTTTGGAATGTGTATTCTGCAGGGAAAGAATTTTGATTTAATGTGCTTGGAAAATGAAAAGCACCTTGTGAGTGTTCTTATAATAAATATGAAGAAACAGAATCTACTTGAGTTCTTACATGAACATTACATTTCTGAAGATCTACTGACTCAGAAAAGGGTTAAAAAAAAAAATCCAAGAAAAAAAAAAAAGAAAAGAAAACAGTGGTGTGGTAATACAAGAAACTGTGATTCATGTGCCAATGTTCTTAAAGGCGTTATACAACCACCAGTTAAGAAATTATTTGAAGCAGCAGTCCAATTTAGCATACCATATTTTCTGAGCAAAACACTTTCACTACAGAAACTATCAAACAGTGAGTAGGAAGTGTTGACAAGGTGTAATATAGTATTCTTTATACCCCTCACAAACTTGTTATTGTCAGAGAAAGCCTTTCATATGGGCATAACCATAAAAACACTGTATTTTGTTCTGTATTTTGCTACATGGGTCACAAAGGTATACCAGATTTCAGTTTTTGGCCAGTAGAAGTGTTGTACTAAGGTGTTAAGAGCACCTGTTATTAAAAACAAATAAACAAACAAACAAAAAAAACCCACAAAACCCTTAATTAATGTTTTGTTCTAACTAGGAAATAATATTATTAACTAGGGTTTGTTTTTTTTTGAAACGGGATTGTGAGCTCATAAACAAACTTTTTAACTATTTAATCTCAAAAAAGATAAAAAGTACTAAATTGCTTAAGCATTTTACAATATTTTGTTAAATATTTCCTGACTCCTAAAAATATTTCCATTTTATTTTTACTTTTTTACATTTCTAAATATCTTGCAAAAGTCAACATGCTTTGGTTCAGGTTTGTTTTTTTTTTATTTTTTTGTTTTTTCTTTTTAGAACAACTGGCTTTCTTCCCTATTTGAGTTAAATCTTAGCTACATAATTTTCAGTATACATGTGGAGCTGCTTTCTCTCCCCAGATTTTGAATATTGCCATAAACTGGGAGCTCTTCCTGTAGAGACAGCTAGCAATCATTATATGAGGATTGGGATATCCCTGCTTCTGCTTTTAATACATCTGGACACAACTCTGTTCATCTATGATTACAGATAGTGGTTTCAGGCTCAATAATGACTTATGTTCTGTCCAGGAAAGAACATGGAGTAGTGACAAAAGATTACATTAAGGGTAATTTTGAAAGACAAAGCAAACTACTACTATGTCTGCCTTCCACTGCTGGATGTGTTTTCAAGAAGAAGAAGGAGAAAAGAAAAATCATTGTAAATACTTATCATACCCTTCAAAATTCAGAAAATAGAATATTTCAAATATGGAATTATATCTTTTAGTAAATATTAAGGAGATGGTAAGGGAATGCCACACAACAACTTTTGCTATTTTATTTTCATGTCTGTTCTATTATTCACAAAATTAAGACATAAGAAACTGATTTTACTCTTTGCATATGCACACATCTATAAAACAGCTTCTTATTTTAAATATAGGCATGCATCAGTGGGCCAATTCTGTACTCCATTCATAAGTACAATTTCTTTTTTCCAGTGCAATCTACTAAGGCAAAGTAGGTGAGACCATTTTATATATTTTTATACTATCTAAAAGCAGATCTGACTGAACAAAGTCTAGAAATGAATGATGAGGTAAGATTGCATGAGTAAAAAGACTGGTAATGTTAAGATCACTGAGAAAAAAAGTGATCACTGAGTGGTTTCAAACTCTTTGGAAGAGAAGTCACATCATATCTTTTTCACTATTATCATCCCTGCCTTAATCTAGAGAGTTTCTATTTGGTTTCAAACAAAATGCTGTTTCTATTTCCTCCTTTATTCTGTGCTTTTCATGTATACATTTATATTCCAAATTTCTAAATGACAAAGTTAAAATATAGATAATGATATACAGACCAAAATATACACTAGTTTCTTTATATAAGACATTGAAGTGAGGTATCTGTTCTTTTTACATTTATTTTGTTCATGGACTGTATGTGGTCTTCAATCTCAGCTGTCATCTAGCTAGAAATTCTGAAAGTAAGATGGGGAGAAAACCTTTGAATAGTCTAATGGTGCTGTCAGTTAGGTAGTATCAGCAGTCTCCTTGAGTTAGAAAATACATTCTTTCTTAATTAGTAAATAACCCATGCTTTTCTATTCAATCTCATCTTTGCCAATGCTTTGATATCTTCTGTTTGACTCCTAACTATCCTCTACAAGTAAGCTGACCAAAAGACAGCAGACTTATTTCATACAGCCATGAATTCAATGGAATTGCTTACTTGAATCAAGCGTACTGAAGGAAAACTCTGGTTTAAATAATATTTTTTTTTTCTTTTAATTAGTCAGTTGTTATAGTATTATTATGATTTAGACTTGGAATACTGAGTAAAACTGAAATACCAAAAATTCCCCTACCAGATTGTTTGCATATATATATATATATATATATATATACTATATATATATATATATATATATATATACACACCCTATCCCTTAGATCCATGTTTCTCAGAGTAGGCCACAACTTCCACCTGCTTATTTGCAAGATTCTTACCAGTTCCCATATTCACTTCTGTCATGCTACATAATTTGAATGAAGTTGACTCATATATTTTCATCATCTCTCTTCGAACACTCAACCCTTTATCTTTCTTGTATGAGCTATGTTGTCATCTAAAGTAAACACTTAAAAATTCTGCTATAAAAGAGGTAGAATTATTAACAATGATTGTGTCAGATTAAAAAGGGTGGGGAAAACTGATAGTTTACTTGATAGCATACTTCATTCGTTATTTATTAAAAATATACAAATTTCCTATACATCACATAAATAATCAGGAAATTGACTGATAGACATTGCTGACAACAATATGTTGCAAAATGTGTGTGTGCCAGGTCTGAAGAAAAATTGATCTCTTTTAAAGGTTGAAGTTTGAGAAGTCATGGAAGAGAAGAAATGACTGATGTCTTCTCCCTGTAAACAGATAATAAGTGCCCAAATTCACTTTTGTAGAAAGAGTCATGCTTACTTTGTGAATGTGTGCCTCTCTTCATTTAAACTTATCTTCAATGTCAAGGTTTTTATGCCTTTTTCAATCAGATGATAGAAACTTTCTTGTTAGTATTTCCTTCTAGTGAGTGAATTTGGGCATGTCACCTCACAATCTACTTCTTTGAAAGAGAAAGTAGATTGAATTGTAGTTGTCTACCACTGTAAAATGATTTTTGTAGTCTTTGAATTATTTCCCACCTCATTCCTAAACCCATTCCAATTTCTCTATCAATCCAACCAATATCTTATTTGACAACAAAGTCATCACTGCCTCCTTTTCCACAACTCCTTTTTTGGGATGCATACATCCAAAATGTAATGTATTCCAAAAGTAATCTGTCATTTTACTTTGTCATTATGATTGAACTGACATTGAATTGCTTGCCCATATAACCATGTTATTCTCCAAATCACTGTTTTTCAAGATAGTTCTTTAGATATAGCAGTTATCACCTCTTAAAGCACTGCTTTATTTAATTTACACTGAGTTTATACTTGCTTTCAAATCATTGATAAGGCAACTAGACAATTTTGTATTTTTACAAATCCCTACTAGAACCACTGGTAATCAGTGACAAGGATTTTTTAGATCAAATATTTAAGCCCATTTACGTACATTTTAATGCTCAACTTTAGTTAAACTATCATGTTTTAAAATGTGAAATGTTGCTGAAAGATTCAAAATATTAAATTTACACACATTCCTTGGAAATCAAAATTCTAATAACTTTATATGACAAAAAAGATTTTTTTTCTGAAAAGCACATTAATTAGCATCACTTATATTTCCATTGGACAAATTCTATAAAGATTTTCCTGAAGCTACATGAGGCTAATGCCAAACCAGATACCTAAGTCAATCTGGTTGCTAATTTTGAATAGTGAAGCAAAGTAAAAACTGTTCTATATTCATAGATTTTTTTATCAGTATTCCAGAGCTTGAAAAAAAGGTATACATCAATAACTCTGAAAGGTCTGCCAGCTTTTTTACTACTCTTTGATGCAAATTATTCTGGTCAGCTGATTTAAAAGTTTTCTCTGTAGCAGATGCTGTTTAACAAACTCTCCAGTTACTGATGGAACAAAGAACAATTCATCATTCTCATGTAGTATGAGCCATCATATTAGTTCTTTCCAAATACAGAGGGAATATTTGTTCACTTTTGTTTTATTCTACTTTATTGGAAATGTTACTATCCCAATCTGTTACTGGAGACCAGTAATGAGTGGTGTCCCTCAGGGATCGGTGTTGGGACCGGTCTTGTCTAACATCTTTGTTGCTGACATGGACAGTGGGATTGAGCGCGCCCTCAGCAAGTTTGCCGATGACACCAAGCTGTGTGGTTCGGTTGATACCCTGGAGGGAAGGAATGCCATCCAGAGGGACCTTGACATGCTTGTGAGGTGGGCTGATGCCAACCTCATGAAGTTTAACCATGCCAAGTGCAAGGTCCTACACCTGGATCAGAGCAATCCCAGGCACAGCTACAGGTTGGGCAGAGAAGAGATTCAGAGCAGCCCTGTGGAGAAGGACTTGGGGGTGCTGGTCGATGAGAAAATGAACATGAGCCGGCAGTGTGCGCTTGCAGCCCAGAAAGCCAACCGTATCCAGGGCTGCATCAAAAGGAGTGTGACCAGCAGGTCGAAGGAGGTGATCCTGCCCCTCTACTCTGCTCTTGTGAGACCTCACCTGGAGTATTGTGTGCAGTTCTGGTGTCCTCAACATAAAAAGGATGTGGAACTGTTGGAACAAGTCCAGACGAGGGCCATGAGGATGGTCAGGGGACTGGAGCACCTCCCGTATGGAGATAGGCTGAGAAAGTTGGGGCTGTTCAGCCTGGAGAAGAGAAGGCTGCATGGAGACCTCATAGCAGCCTTCCAGTATCTGAAGGGGGCCTATAGGGATGCTGGAGAGGGACTCTTCATTAGGGACTGTAGTGACAGGACAAGGTTTAATGGGTTAAAACTTAAACAGGGGAAGTTTAGGTTGGATATAAGAACGAAATTCTTTCCTGTTAGGGTGGTGAGGCACTGTAATAGGTTGCCCAGGGAAGTTGTGAATGCTCTATCCCTGGCAGTGTTCAAGGCCAGGTTGGACGAGGCCTTCGGTGATATGATTTAGTGTAGGGTGTCCCTGCCCACAGCAGGGGGTTGGAACTAGATAATATTAAGGCCCATTCCAACCCTAACGATTCTATGATTCTAAAAAGACTTTAGGAATGATCTTAAGAATTGCTGACCAGTGAGTCTTTTTTACATGCAAATTATTTTTTTTTAAATAATTAGTTACAAACACCTAGATGAGTATGATATGTTAACAAGAAAATTGCTCCTAAGCAACAGGTTAGTGATCTTAATTAAAAGTAAACATCTATTAATAATAGGAAAATATTGGAAATTAGTTACTTGAGCTTTCAAAATAGCTTTGATAAACTTCACACTAAAGGTTATCAAGAAATAGGTATATTATATTTCTGATACTATCTAACAAGTGAGAAGAAATAAAATTTGGAAACTATCTTTAATTTTCAACAAAGAACTCTGTAGTGGGATGTCCAAGAATCTGCAATAGAAATGTTACCTAATATATGTATTCATACATAAGGGAAAAGGTTCTATGAGATGACACAGGTGTGTGAGACAAGATCTGGCATGACCCCAAAAAATTTAGGCTGGTGAATGGTAAAAAGAAAAGGCTGCTTAAATTTATGTTTAAATGTTTTTGACTTGTTTTTAATTCTGAAGCTCTAAACTAATTATAGTCTTTCAAATAACAGAGTAATTTGTTTTATTCTGTATAATACATATTTATTTTTAGCATGAACTTGCATTCAAGGCGTCATATAAATGATCTGGTGATCTGGTCTTCAACAGGTATTAAACAGTAAAGCTCAGCTAACTTCAGCAATCCTACAGTGGTTTAAAACACTTCAAAATTTATTTCAAAAAGTTTTAAATTTTGTTTAAAAAATTTGTAAATGAGTACTTAAAAATGCCACACCAGCACTGTTAGAATTAATTTTATATATCTCATGTAGGATGAACCTTGCTGTTTCTCTTTAAAATGCACACACTACAAGTAAAAACAAAGAGCTAAATGAGATAAACAAAATGATAAAAAAAATTAGAAATGTTGCTATAAAATTTAAAACATGACGTTTTCTGAATTTTATAAAAAAATACCCAAACAATTAAATGCAATGTGAAAGAAGTGTATAAACAGTATTTGCCATGATGAATTTCATTGACAATATTAATGCATTAGTTCATTTCATTTACAATATTAATTATTTTTTTTTTAAAGGGTCCTCTTATTCACAGTGATGGGAGGACTTTTTTCCATAGATTATAAGCAGTAAAATTTAATGCCACAGTGTAAAACTGACCAACACATGAGTTAAAAGGCAAATAAATTCCCTTTCTGAAACAAAATTTATAGCAATTAAAGATAGGCAGATTAAGTTTTGTTAGTGTTAAGAATATTATCTCACTTGTGCTGTTTAGAAGAAAAGATATAAGATATAAAAATTCTGATTTTTTTTGACTATCCAAGGTAGAAGATTTGGGTTGATTTACAGTCTGTAATATGAAGATACCTCTTCTTTACATGTTTTTGTCTGTTCATGATGTTGTTAATAGTTCTATAGAATTACCATCCAATATTTAAAAAATAATTTGTTTTGTGGTTCCTTGAAATATTAAGTTTCTTTTCATATTTCTTTCATTTGCTTTAAAATAGGATTTTTTAGATTATTTTCTTTTCTAGTAAAACCAGAACAGTTCTTTAATTATGACAATGTCCAAAGTGTTTCCAGAAAGCATATAAACCAAGAAATGGTGAAAAGGATAACTCAATAATATTATATTAAATAACTTTATACTGTAAAACAAATACCTAACATGAAGGTTTTGGGGTTGTTTTGTTGTTTTTTTTTAAATTTGTATGGACTCTCAGGCTCACAATGTAACTAAGAATGAAAACTCTATTTAGTGCAACAGATATAATTTTTGTTTACAACAAGTTCACAAAAGGGTATCCCAAAGCTTTAAAGGACATAGGTGTACTTTATGCAGACAAGAAATTGTAATGTTTTCCAATCAACATTTAATGAAATTAGTATACTGGGGGGGGGGGGGGTTGGAGGAAGGAATACTAAAAAGACCTGTGGGTTAAAGTCATCTGCAGTTAGTGCCTGAGTCTGAAGATCATTTAATAGCCACAATAAGCCACTGAAAACCAGGGTTTGCATAGAAGCCAGTGACATAACTTTAAATATAGTGATGTTAGCAGATATTACTGTAATACGATTTCTTTGACTTTTCTTTGAGTAAAAAGAACCCTTTTTCTTCTGAGGCACATACTGTAGCACGTTAATTCAGCATTAATTATAGAACATGTCAAACTGTATTTCAGTCAAAGCTCCCTGTAAGTCTCCCGAGCTTTCTTAATGACAGTAATTATAGGCCATAAAAAGAATCATCTAAAATTAACATTTCTCTCATGTCTTGATGGGAAAATGTAAATGGCTGCATAGTACAGATGTTTTGATTAGTAAAATTTACACTTCCTTTTTTGTTTCAATGCTTGTCAAACGTCACAGTGCTAAACCTAAGGTGTTACATTTTTAATCTTTCTGAAGAAATAAAGGTGTATCTAAATTGACGATGTGATTTCTTCACACTTAAGTTTAATTTACAGTTATATGCAAAACTGTTTCAGCAATTTATCACAAGTATATCTGCAATTTCTGCCTTAAGAAGTATTAGTTTCACTGAAAGTGTTGGATTTAACCACTTATAACTTTTCAGTATATATATATATAAAAAAAAAGAATTACAACAGAAGTTATAGGAAATGATCAAGAAAAAGTAAGTTTTTAGCACATAAAATGGTATTTGACAGAAAGTCTATAAAGAACATTAAAGCTGGCTTCTATCTTCATTGAATTGTATTTTATTATACATTAAAACAAAACAAAAGAATCATCACAAACCAGTGTACTCTGAACTGTCAAATTTTACTTACTATAAAATGAGAATAGAAACATTCTGGTTTAAAAAATGTTAAGATCATCAAGCATCCAGGGAAATATAACAAATTATAAGAGAATCACTTCAAAGCATAACGGGCCTACACCTTAAGTAATAATAAATCTAGTACTTGACATTAATCTCCCTAGAAAATAAAATTAGGTAAACTTTTGCAAGGGCATTCAGAACAGCCAAACCAGTTTATTAATAATTCCCTGTTTTCATACTAGAAGTTCATATTATCTGGTCACAGCCACAGTAGACCTCCACAGATATTTAATAAAGCTGCCTTTGGTAATCCTCTCTGATTACCTGTAACCTTTCAGCTGTAACACACACTGTGCTGCAGCTTCACAGAAGGACATCACACTGTCACCTGATATGATGTTTGACAGCTTATTCTGCTACATCAAGCCAGCACAAAATTACTTTTTCCAAATCCATCCCTAGTTAATAACCAAAAGCAATAATGGTATACATTAGCAGCGTAATACACTGAGAAGTCAAAATGAGGCAAAAGAGAGAAAAAGATTAAAGAGTTACTATTATGAAGAAGAGATCAAAACCTGAATCTTGTAACATACAACAATGTTTCAATTATAACACCATGCAGAGAGCTCTACCTATCGCTCTACAAAACCTGTACTGCAATTCTAAAAAGTGCAAGAGGAAATTCCTATTGTATTTACAGAAGATGCATATTTATTCTAGTTCAAACAGAGAAACATTTCAAAATTTTCTTCCTAAATAATGCCCAGAAATTCTCCTTGGAGCAGATGCTGACTTACTTTTACTGGAAATTTCTTATAGAAATATATTGCTTTGATCTAGTTTTCACCAAAGCACAGTCGCTATCCTATAGAGAGACACACAAAATACTGTATTTATAAAAAAAGATCAACATCATTGCTATAATCTAAATTTGTAGGAATACTAAAAGCTACTTGGGTAAAAAACACCAAAAAAGCCCCATGACAAAAAAGCCCCATGTACAAAACATTTACATGTATATGTATGTTTTCATTGTGCAGCTGAAAATCCAATAAACTGAAATTCTGCTACATTAAACCACATACACAGCCAACTACCCATGAAGGTGTAAAAGGTACACAAGAAGAGTGAGGGAAAATTAAATGAATAAAATACCTTTTGTATTGCAAAACTGTTGTGCAACTTTTGTTCCCAAGAGGAATCCTAAAGCAATTTCTTTGTAAATATTACAATAGCTAACATTTCATTCGTCTTAAAGGGAAAATAGCAGAAACATAATTTTTAAATTAATGAGGTGATACAAAGATCTTCCAAAACAGAAATCTAATGAATAGATACAAATATTTCCCTCAATACATTTACTGAGAATGAAAGCTTTATGAAAAGTAAAATTTCTCTTATTTTTTCCCACAAGCAGCAAAGCTGAGCACCTCCCTTCTTATTCTCACATCTTGCATAACAATTTGACTTTTACAAATGAAAAGGTCCTGTTCTTTACCCTCAAATATTAAAAATGCCACTATGCTACTATTCCGGTACTACTGAAATATCAGCACAACTTTTGGACTAGTAACTAACCTGGATATTAAAGCTCTGGTTGAGCGCCAATCTTGAGCAGATTCCTGATGTTGTTCACTCTTGGGGGAAGACTAATAAAAAATAACAGGACTCTCCTAATGATAGAGGCCTTGTAGATGATAAAATATGGACTCTGCTTTCATAACTTTTACATGAAAATTTGCAAAGCTGTTTTATTTGTACTGTACATAATCACAAAAACTGTCATAATTTTTTCTTTTTTATTCTAAATATGTAGAGATTATGTTACAGGTGCAGCAATCCAGAATAACAGCTTCTTTGTGTGTGTGTCTGTGTCATTGGTGTTTTTTTTTAATTTTTTTCATTAACAAAATAGGTACATTGATTTGTAGCATGGAACCCTAAGCTGAAGTATCACCTTTGCCTAGAAGCAGACGTACATTCTGGCCACAGTGACTGAAGGTAGCATTGTGTAATTTCCTGTTTCAAAGGAAAGCCAACTGGAGCACAGGGTTACCTGTATGCATACTTTGTAAGTAACAATTACAGAATCATAGAACAATTAGGGTTGGAAAGGACCTTAAGATCATCTATCTCCAAGCCCCCTGCCATGGGCAGGGACACCGTCCTGGTTTCAGCAGTAGCAGTCATTTTTTCCCCTTCTTAGTAGCTGGTGCATTGATGTTTTAGGCCTGGGAACAGAGCTGATAACACTCAAATGTTTGGTCTGGCCAAGGACTTTTCTGAGCCTCATGCTCTGCCAGGAAGGAGAGGAAGTCGGGAGAAAGCAGAGACAGGAAGGACACCTGACCCAAACTGACCAAAGAAGTATTCCATACCACAGCATGTCATGCCCAGGATGTAATTGAGTGTTACTCGGAAGGGCTAGTGCACTGTGGGGTTGGACGTGATATCGGTCGGTGCTTGGTCAGGCTGGGGGGGCGAGTTATTGGTCGGCGGGTGGTGAGGTATATTCCCTTCCCTTGTTATTTCCTTTATCATTATTATTATTGGTGGCAGCAGTAGTGATTTGTGTTATACCTCAGTTACTAAACGGTTCTTATCTCAACCCATGGGAGTTGTATTCTTTCCAATTCTCCCCTCCATCCCTAGTAGGGGGAGGGCAAGAAGGGGGGGAGTGAGTGAACGAGCTGCCTGGCTGGTTTTAAACCACAACAGACAACTCCCACTAAACCATGTCACCCAAGGCTCTGTCCAATCTGGCCTTGAACACTACCAGGTTTGGAGTGTTCACAACTTCCTTGGGCAACCCATTCCAGTGCCTCACCACCCTCACAGGAAAGAATTTCTTCCTTATATCCAATCTAAACTTCCCCTGTTTAAGTTTTAACCCAGTACCCCTTGTCCTGTCACTACAGTCCCTAATGAAGAGTCCCTCCACAGCATCCCTATAGGCTCCTTCATATACTGGAAGGCTGCTATAAGGTCTCCACGCAGCCTTCTCTTCTCCAGGCTGAACAGCCCCAACTTTCTCAGCCTGTCTTCATATGGGAGGTGCTCCAGTCCCCTGATCATCCTTGTGGGCCTTCTCTGGACTTGTTCCAACAGTTCCATGTCCTTTTTATGTTGAGGACACCAGAACTGCACACAATACTTCAGGTGAGGTCTCACAAGAGCAGAGTAGAGGGTGGGATCACCTCCTTCGACCTGCTGGTCACGCTCCTTTTGATGCGTCCCGGATGTGATTGGCTTTCTGGACTGCAAGGCAAAATGCTGGCCCTGCTGTTTTCAGTTTCTCATTAGCCAACACCCCCAAGTCTTTCTCCACAGGGCTGCTCTGAATCTCTTCTCTGTCCAACCTGTAGCTGTGCCTGGGATTGCTCTGACTAAGGTGTAGGACCTTGAACTTGGCATGGTTAAACTTTATCTTTGAACTTTATCTGATTTGGTTTGTTAAAAAAAAAAAAAGAAAGAAAAAAAGAAAGGAAAACCAAAAAAAAAAAAGCTTTACTCTCATATATTGCAGTCTGTATCTTCTCATGTTATCTCCTGTTTCTACAACGTACTCTGAAATTTCCATAAATATTATCAGTATGTTATCTGCAAAGATTGGAGAATGCTGCAGACAGGTGACCAAATACAGATCAAAGAAATATGTAGAGAAACGTGGCAAAGCACAGACCATTTAAGACAGACGGTTAATATAATGTCATCTGGAGAGATCAGAAGCGTAAAAGATGATACATAAAAGTTTTTTAAGGCAAGCATTTGAGAAACAATTGCTTGAAACATATGCTTAATGGAAGAAAGGTATCTACTTAAGAGAGTCCCAGGACTCTCCATATCTGAAACTGCTGCCAGCCACGCTGACCGTTCTAACTCCTTATTTCCTTTTAATTCGTATTTTGTTCTAAATTCAGCTCTTGTTTGCCATCTTGTCTCAGTATTTGGGTTTATTTGGACTGTGGGCTACTTGTTGAAAAGACAGTCATCTTGTGATCATCTACTGCCTGGTATGAATGGATTTCAATTGCTCAGTTGGGTTTCTATGTACCATGATAATACAGCTATTAAAGGGCAACAGTTTTTGGGTTGATCACAGGAGTGAATTGGACAAGTATTTGTAATAGTACTTAATTAACATTACAGGCACACATGATAAAAGCCCTGTTGGTTTTGGACGTTTTTAAAGGTATGAGACACATTATAGGATAGCTTAGTAGTCCTTCTCTTTGTATCCCATATAAAACCAGTGATTTAACTTCCATTGGATTTTATGGCACTCAAGTAGCAGAAGTGATATGTACGCTGTTTCGTAGATTCCTTATTACCAAAACCTCACCCAGAAACTAAAGATATTTTGAAAACACAAACTATTACAAAACTATAGGGCAGTTTCGTAATAGGCAGAGGAATACAGAATTAAAATTATTAAAAAATAGGCATAATACACTATGGCTTACTCTTTACTGAAATAACAGTCTCTAAATATCTTGGGAGTGTAAATCCAATGCAACAGAAAAATCAGCATGATAAACAGGGATTTAAAAGCAGTAAAAGATTAAATTAAGAATGGAAAAGTTCAAGCTGCATATCAGGGAATGCTTTCTGGTGCTGTATTAACAAATAAATCATCATAAAATGATGTAGAGCACTTTTACCTCTAGATTCTTAACATGAAAAAAAAAATGGAACAAAAAAAAAGATAAGCTTATTCCCATTCCATATGTGAAAAAATGAAAAAATGAGGAAAGTTTGAGGTAAGGAAAGGTGTAGCTCAATTAGTATTTTAACTTCAAAATACACATACTAAACAGCATGTGGAAAAGAAGACTTAGCCAGTACAGAACCCAAAGTACTGAAGGTTGTAATAGACCACATAAGCTTGGTCAGGCAAACTGCTCTGGCTGCAGTGGAGCTCTGCAAACAGGTTGCTTTACCCACAGCGCACAAGAGGCTCACTGCTTTCTGATTTGACTTCCTCTGCCTTGCTGGCAGATGTGCATGTATCACATCTCTCTAAAAAGTTTCTGTTTAGACAAGACAAACAGTCTTATATAGTTAATAATAATAATGATTTTTTTTTTTCTCATTTTGGTAGAGGTTCATTAAAATGTCGCATAGAGGACGGCTGATGAAGAGGGAGGGAAAGAAAAACAAGCGAGAGGTGAGTGGGATATGCATGTAACATTTTAACTTGTTACAGATGTCACAAGAGCAGCACACTCAAGGCCAGCTTCAGACTCCTAACAGACTCAACAGCAGTATTTTCACAGAAAGTTCTCTTAAGTATTTGAATTAAGAGATGATAGATGTGTGAATGTATGAATGGCTATAATATCTGTATCTGACAGAAATGGCTGCAGTAGGCAGATACCAAAAGGCTCCTACCTTTTGTAGGCAGGAGAAAAGAAAGTATTCTTGATCATTTTTGTGGAATGATCAACCAGTAACAGTTAAATTTCAAAAATCCCACTGAGTTGGAATCCTAAGTAAAGAACACCTAATAAAGCTCAGAAGTGTTAGTTTTATTTTCATCCTCAATTACTTCCTTCAGACTGCTATGCTTTATTTTTCTTTAGAATGAGCATAAACCAGATAGATAGCTCCTGTCTGTATCCCAGTCTGCATCTCATGTTAGCTGAAGCTGTAAATAACATTGTCAAGACTGGTCTCATACACACACACAGGTGTTGTGGAGTATCAGTGAGACATGTAAATGGTCATTACTTATTATAACAGTTACACAAATTCTGCCACATACTTGTGTAATATATTCATGTATTCTTTTGTGGAAATTATTGCAACATTGCACTATTAATTTGCTCACTCCATTGTGTCTTTTTTGTATTACCCTACTGTTTCTTTTTTATTTTCAGATAGTAAAGAAACAGTAAAATGTCATAATATGCCATGCATTATTTGCTTTAGTAATCTGTTCCAGAATTCTGTTAAATCTTGGAGTGTGCATCCTAAAATCTGATGCATATCTACCTGAACGCATTGAAAAAAATTCAGAGTTCAAAGCATAAACCTTGACAACATAAAAAACGTTCCCACCTTATTCTGATAAAGAGCAGTATTATATTGAGCAGCTCAGAAGAGACTCAGCTTACAGCAAAGGGACTTGATGACTTTTAGCTGTACCTATATCGTCAAAATGGAAGAAAGCTGTACTCTGAAAATTTTCCTGAACAGTTAAGGCCTAGCCTGTACAAGTATTTGAAATTTTTATGCAGTATAGTTGTATCCGCCCTACAGAGCTTACACAGCTTTACCTGTGCTAAGTTGGCAAAGGCAGTCTAACTTCTGAAAATAAATCCTTCCAATAAAGCTGAGAATGCATAATGAAAGCATAATATTACATGCTTTCTCATTAGATTTCTGAACGACCTTTCTTATATGTTAGAAAGCCAAGTATCAGAATAACAACTAACATCACTTTCCCGAGAAACCAAAATGAGAAAAAAATTCTTGCACCTGTACTTTGAGATACCTTTGAGAAAGAAAAACTGCTATAGAGTTCAAGCAAGACCCACAGATAAGAAAACTCCCTCTATCAAGAAACAGGACAAATTTTATGAAAGTTCACTTGTACTGAAGTTAAGGTAAAAATTAGAAGTAAAATGGGAAAATATTAAGCAGGCAGCAAGCCTGGGAAATTATTAAAAGCACAGAACTGATACAAAAGATGGAAGAGAGTATGCTAAAATCTTGGGTCTCAAGACTAAGAAAAATAAGGTCTAGTTTGGGGGGGGGGAAGTGGAGGGGGATAGAAATTAAAAAAAAACTAGCAAAGAACAAAATCTTACTAGTGGTACAGCTGTATTAGTAGACGGAAATGATGAAATATATTTGACAAGGGTTTCTGTTTGAAATTCTGAAAAGAAACAGAGGCAGTCTTTATACCTTAAAAATGAAATAATTGTTGAATAATACTAAAGGATTTTAATTATCTCAGAAACATTTTCTTTTTCTTCTTTTAAATGCAAGACTATGTATAATTTGTACATAAAGCTTTATGGAAAAGAAGGCCAAAGAAATTAACTTCAACAGCCTGAGTCCTCCACTCTTCTACAAAACTGTAAATAAATTCTCAAAACAGTATTGCACAAAAGAAAAAACAAAACAAGCAAAAACCAGTCCAAAACTCAGTCAATAAAGAAACAAATAAAAAACTACCAGTAATACCAATCAATGTTTATAGAACAAACTTAATTTCATTGTTAGGGCAGTTCCTACATTTGTTTATAAAAGTTGATAAAGGTAAGTACTTTGCTTTGGCTTTGTTCTCTTCTAGAGAAATCCTAAGTGGATTGATAATAATTGTTGCCTTTCCATGAAATTTTTGTGGCAAAGAAAAATTCTTGGTGTCATGCTGATATCCCTGTTACTTAATATTTATGTAAGAAGCTTCCAGATACTTTATGACACTAAACAGTTTGAAGAAACTACATGCTAATAGCTAGAGGTGAACAATAAGGTACTTAATAAACAAGAATCAGTGGGTATATTTCTACTAACATAGCATCTGAGATACATGTTAGACCTTTAGTCATAGACTTTCATCAAGAAAGAAAATACAGGATCATCTGATTTGTGGTGTGTTATGATTCTACTAAAGGAATTATTGGATAAGGTAGAAACCAGTTGTGGTTAAGTGTCACGTCTGAGGAAAGAACCTGGGACCCCTGGTTCTGGAATACTGGGCTTCCTGAGAAGACGTGACACCTTCGTTCTGTCTCACCCCAACATGCTGGCTATAAGTTGCTAGAAAGCAAAAGCAATTTTTTTAGAGAAATGTTAGTTTCAGTTCCCCTTACCTCTCTGCTCCTGCTCCTGCACTACACTGCACATACTCAATCCAGATCCTTCTGTAGAAATGGGATGAAGTGGACAAGCCAAGCCATTGAGTTAAAAATATAACCTTCTTTCTTTTGTTGGGCTCTTCTTGGTAGGTGGTGTAGTGTCCCATTTCAAGTCCACAGCTATACCAAGTCAACAGAGTAGCAGTGAGGAGGCATAAGCTGATGTCTGGGGGTGGTAAGGCAAGTGGAGGAGTAAATAACAAGGAGTAAACACAAACAGGGCAGCTGTAATTTGGAAAGCCACAACATCTGCAGTTCTCCCAGTGTGCAGAGACATGCTGCAGACCTACTTCATTGAAAGAACTGACTTGAGACTTCTCATGTGCTTGAAGTGTGACTGAAATTTAAGCATGGAGATTATTTATCTCACCATTTTGATTGACACTGTTTCTGTCAAGTCATTCTGCAGAGTGAAGCATAATGCGAAGTGCAGACTAGGTTAATAGTGTGTGGTGTAGTGTCACCTGCTGAATGAACTATCTTGTTCAAACAATCAAACACAAGTGACATGTATAGGATAAAGACATGCCAGTGGACTTTCCAGAGTGGAGGAGTTGATAATTTAGCGGTGATGGTAAATAAGCAACAGGACAAACAAGCACTGGATCCTCTCTGTCTTCATGTCAAAACCACATGCGTTTCAGGAACTTGAGATATTTGCTTCTTAATCTATCTAGTCGTAGCTATGTGGCAGTCATACAACTATGCATACAATAACTATGATCAGGGACAGCAAAGTTTTCTAGATATTCCAAAGGCTGGTTTGAGTAATGTTATCTTGTACTCATAATAAAAAGTATAAGCCGAGATACTAGAGAACTATTATTAGTTATATTTATAATAATAATAGTAGTAGTAGTAGTAGTAGTAGTAGTTTGGAGAACAGTTAATCAAAGCCTATATTATTCTTTCTGTAAAAACTGCATATACATGGTGTGTTTTGAGGTAGGTATTTTGCAACAAGAATAAAGCCTGCTAAATTTTATTACCTATTGATCTGAATGTATAGTACACAGTATACATATTTCAGGGAACAAAGCTTCTGAAATAAATAAAAAAAAAAAAGAAAAGAAACACAACAAATAATAGAATCAGGACAAAAGAGGTAAAACCAGTACTGACAGTAATAAGATGCAAGTTGTAGAAACAAGCTTTAGTCTAAAATTTTAGACTGGAAGCTTTGGATAGAAGAATCTAGTGAGTTAATATATGTTTTATATAATATCATATATGATCATTACTGAATCACAAAAGGAAATGGAAGCAGAAGAAGGCTATGACATTCTGCAAAAAATACATTGAAGATACTGATATAGATAGATAATATAAATCTTTTACTAAACGTCTCTCTTATAGCATAGTCAATATCTTTGTAAATTTCATATCACAGCAAATTAAAACAAGATGATAGTGAGGTTTTCGAATCATTATCACATAACCCCATATGTAGTAATGATGCTGCTATCTTAAAATATAACAATGGTTACACAAATTTGTTAACTCAGAAGTGTTAATATTCTATTAAATCACTTCCAAAAGCCATTGGGAAAAAAACCCAGATTTGTCTGGTTTTCAGTTAAGTGATTTTGGTCTGTGAATGTTAACATATCTGAAATTCCCCTAAAATATGTACTTATTCTGTATTTAAATTCAACAATGCCAGTTTAAGGAAACCATGTATGTGTGTTTTTTTAAATTGTCATTGTGTCCTGGGCTCAGCAGTAGCAGTCATTTTTAGTAGCTAGTAGTCATTTCTTAGTAGCTGGTGCAGTGCTGTGGTTTTGACTTTCAGCCTGGGAACAGGCTGATAACACCGATGTTTTTAGTTGCTGCTCAGTCATGTTTACTCTGCCCAAGGACTTTCTCAGTCTTATGCTCTGCCAGGGAGGAGGGGAAGTCGAGAGGAAGCAGAGACAGGACATCTGACCCAAACTAGCCAAAGAGGTATTCCATACCATAGCACGTCATGCCCGGTACGTAAACTGGGGGCAGTTACCCGAAAGGGCTAGATCACCGCTCGGGTCGGGCTGGGTAATCGTCGGCGGGTGGTGAGGTGTTGTATGCTCTTCCCTTGTTATTTCCCTTATCATTTCCCTTATCATTGTTATTATTGGTAGCAGCAGTAGTGGTTTGTGTTATACCTTAGTTACTGGATGGTTCTTATCTCAACCCATGGGAGTTAGATTCTTTCAATCCTCCTCCCCATCCCTCCAGGAGAGCAGGGAGGAAACAGGGGGAGTGAGCGAGTGGCTGCGTGGTTTCTGGGTTGCTGGCTGGCCTTAAACCACGAGACATTGGAATGAAGAATCAAGATGGAAGTGCCAAACTATGTTCTAATGAATACATTTTAACTGTTTGTCCTCACAAAACCTGCTATTTAGGTTTCAATATATCCCTGATATTTAGATGATCGGCTCTATAGAGTAGTACTGCTGTCAGAATAGTATAACATTGGTACAATCCTTAGACAGTTTTTCAAACAGTAGTTTAAAAAAGCCTGTATCTTTTGATGATTTTGTATTCTTTTTTCAAAACCACTGTACTTCAAAATGAAATATAGATTTCAGAACATTTTTTCCAAATTGTTTTAATGACAATCAATCCATGGGAGACTTTTTTCACTATTAGCAGTATCTCTGATAGGTGTAATTCCTCTCTCCTAGCACCATATCCTCCAAACTCCTCCATGGAGCCGCAGGCTAAAATTTTTGCATCTATGCTCTAATTCTTTTACAGAAGCCTAGTCAATCATCCCTGTTTTCCCTATGCTAGCCAACTGTCCCTTTAATACATGAATAGAATTCAATATGAATTAAATGAATAGAAGTGTGGTGCTAGGGGGACAGTCAGCTACTACAGGGAGACAGGATTGTTTGACATTAAAGCATCTGTGGAAGAGTTATAGAAGAATTACAACAGAATCAGTGAAATTGCACCCTCCACACCTCATGAGAGGGAAAGGAAGCTACAAGACACACCTTTAAGAAGTAAATCTGACTTCCAAATAAAGCTGCATCAAAAACATTTTTTTTTCTTCTGTGCCCAATTTCAATTTGTGAACAGTTTTATTAACTATGTGAAAATTGGTTGTGGCTTCAATTTTACCGTGGTTACCATTTTAGGACAGTTTTCATTCAAAGCTAAATGGCATTTTTTTAAAAAAACAGGATGTAGCTTTCCGAGTTCATTCTTCACTTTCCTTACTACTGATACAGTTGGAAGAATAGCAGACTTACACACATTAAATTTTTTATGGTTTTTATTTTAGTATGAGAACAGGAATATCTCTAATATCATTGCATGGCAATTTTCAATAAGCACAGTTTCTATTTTACAGTTGTAAAAATCTACATCATTGTGTGGATATGGTATTACATATTCAAATTGTCTGATTATATTTTGCTTTAATCAGAAAATAACATTAATACCTTGAAATTAATTAATAATGTACTAATTCATTCTCTGTAACTAGTCTTGCTTCAGACTCTGCAAACTTCATAATGAAGTTAAATTTCATGAACATGTACATTAATCTTTCATTCTGGAAGGTATATAGATGTTTAAAATCACTGATACAAAATTTTTATTTAGATAATGTAGACAGGGGTGTCTTGTTAACTCTATATTGAAGTTCTCCCATGTTGTGCCTAAAGATTAAATTCTTCCTAAAGGGATGGCAAAATAAGATGCCATGGACAATAGATGGTGATGTTCAGACTGTAAGTCATTTTATACTTACAGAGTCACTTGTTGCCTTTGCCTTGCTTTTCTGCCAACTCCCATTAAAAGACAGTTGCCATGTTAACACATCCAAAACACTTTCTTTGGGTATTTGGTTTCCTCATGACTACTTTTTGAAGGTCTTTATAGACTCGGATGCTGTGACATGTGAGCATTGTGAGATTCACCATTGCAGCTGTAAGTTTTAGAAACATTCATGAAACCAGCAGATTTTGAAAAAGAGTTTGAAACCTTTTATTTCACTATAAAGGCTGATGTTGATATTTTATTCAAGTTAAACCATATGGAGAGAATGTTTAGGTTTATTTTATTTTTATAATGTTCTGTAAACCTTAAAAAAGAACTTCTTTTGCACGAATAGAATGTTTTTGAATGAGCTTACACTAAATCCACTTCACAAGTTTGCAGTATTCCATAACAAAATAGGTACAGAAACTGCTTTTCTGAAATCAGTTCGCATAGAAAGGAAGAATTATAATAAAATCCTTCATGAGATCATACTTTATCGATCTAATCAGCTTAAAACTGTATGGATTTTTATGTGGCTACATTTCTATTTTATTTAACTGATACAAATGTCTAAAAAATGTATGAATTATTAATGCTTAATTTTGACATTGGGCTGTGGTTTTTTTTTCTTATAGTGATCTCAATGACACAAATCATCCACTTCAGGCACACAAGTTGCATAAATCCAGAGATAAATATTTCCCTACAGTACTTAAAATCAGTACTATACTCTTCCAAGTACTAAGTGCAAAAGGAAGTGGACGAGGTAATCTTCTGGCTTTTAAAAGGAGCAGTTAGAGATGAGAAGATTACTCTCTCCTTGCTCGTGTACCCCCAAAGAAGAAGAATAAGGAAAATCACAATATTGTTCCCTTTTGCAATGGAAGACTAATAATGATGAACAATGCTCTGCTGAAGACGAGAGACAGAGAATAGCTTTTTCCATTGATTGGTTGGTTGGCTGGGGGTTTTAATCCAGTCAAATGGAGAGTAGGAGACCTCAGTTGAGAGAATTAGTATTCTTCTAAATGACCTGCAAGCTTCTGAAGCCTGAAGGCTGCCTTATTGGAAAATCTGAGCAAGGTCAATGTTGTTGTCCATGTGCTCCCTCTAAAGAAAGTTATTCATGACCAGTTTGGTTTAAATCATGCCAAAATAATTTTCAGCCTTGATGATAAAAGTAATGTCATGTGGAGTAGATCTCATTGTGACTTAGGCTAGCAAGGAACATCAGCCTTGCTCTCTATGAAACTGGATATTAAAGAAATATGACCTCTTGCTATTGCAGCTTTGGAAAATGTATGAAAGCAGAACCAACGTTTCTTTCAAATAGACTACCAAAAATCTTGTGTTCCCTAGATTAATGTCATTATTGCCTTTCTTTTTGACTTTACCTCTTTTAACTCATTCTCAGCCTAGAATGTAGATGTTTGAGTTTTTTTCTTTATACATTCAATGCATCATGCAAATGGTATGGCATAAAATAAAGCAAAAATTCTATAGAAAGAAAATATTCTTACTTGGCTCTCATCACAGTAACGTATTATTCCCATCAATGTGAATGGTGTTCCTAGTTACCCAGTTAAGCAACATTTATTCCAAGGTCAGTAATATGAGGGTGAGTATATGTGACTGAAGTAAAGAATCTGCATTTTATTGGTCTAGTTGTCCTTCTGACACTGTATTTCTTTTGCTTTATTTCTGAGGCTGCTCAGTATATTGCATGGTGAAGAACAGCACAACTTCAAAACTGCTGCTGATCTTTTCCGTAGATGTGTCAAGTAGGATCTTAACAGAAATAAAATGGATCATGAAAAGTACTTGCCCCATAACTGTTACACGTAAAATATAGAGGCTAGCTGATGCTATACAGTTCAATGTTAACTGCTCAAGAAGTATTCTTTAGTTTAATATTTTCTAAAATTTAATCGAACTCCATAAACAATATCTCATTAGGTATAATCAAGCTAGTGTTGAGTAAGTCATTCTTAGATTCAGAAGCAGTATGACTACATTTGTACAGTCCTTCATCTAAATACATGGGCTGAGAATCAAGCCTCATTAGTCTAAGCATCAGCAAATCTGCATTGACTCTGGGAATCTGAGCTGGTATTGCTATTCACTATTGTGCCACAATGTCAACATGTGAGCTCTGTTTCTTTGCTGCAAGCTGTACTGAAAATACAGAACCTGTGGATTCCAATAGCAAACACAGGATCATCAGAAACTAGGAAACCAGACGATCATAAAAAATAATTAGTTCAAAGCATACTGCAGGAAAAAAAATTGAACAGTTGGCATTTTTCTTTTGAGGAAGCATGAATAAGCAGCTATTTATTTAATTAACTTAGTACAGAGAAGAACACCTTACCTAAGTTCAGCTAAGAACATAGATCATACTCTAAGCAAAACCCCCAAAAGGGTAAAAAGTGAAGTCCTTACAGATCTAACATGACATTATAGAAGAAGCATTTATTAGAGAAGCAAGAGAGATACGGGTTAACCCAAATATTGCATATTTAAAATAAAGTATAAGGAGAAATTGGGCGAAAATCATGTATAATTGTCTCAAAACTAAAGTATGATGTAGATGTGAAGGCATAGTTCTTATGTGCAGTAAATACTAGCAGTGAAGGATACATTTTATTCTTTTCCTCTACAAGTATAACTCTCTCAAGAGATACGAAGTCCAGAAGCAACACTACAGCCCTAGACTAATTAATAATTATTAGTCAGATTGTTTGTGTCATTGTAGCAATGATAATTTCCTTTTAATATCTTTATGTCCAGAAAATTCTCAGAAGTTTCTTTCAGCATTCAGGTTTTCCTAATTTTTATTGCTGAATTCAAAAGATAAATACCTAAAGGACAACCTCCAAAAATTGAGGTTCCAATGGATTATTACTTGATTCAACTTTGCACTTCTGAATTCAAAGTGAGAAATTATGATTTGAAAAACATAATTTTGAAAGAAAAACCTAAAACTACATTAAACAAAAAAAACTTCTAATTTGTAGATGCTTACTCAAGAAACAGTCAGTTGTAATGATTTCTCTACTTGTCATGACACTAACAATTTTGAGTTTCACCAATGCTGAAAATACCTTTGAACTTTATATATATTCTCTTCTCAGGTCCTTTTTCCTTTTCTGTTTGTGTACTCATACTCTTAAAATATTTACTGAATTTTTCTTTTGTCTTCAAAATATGCAAATGTGTTCCCTTCTACAGTAAAACGAACTAGACAACAAAAGGGTATATGAAAACATTGAAGAGGGTATATCCTAAAATAAATCAGAATATTTTAAGAATAAAATAATGGATCCATTTCATTATTTCTTGCAATGAGAACAGCAATCTGAACATTGGGAAGTTCAGAAAGTAATGCATCATGGACTTCCATATGGAGAGCAGGAAAGCAATTCTAGTAAATAGGCAGATCATATAAAAATGATTTGTATCAATATCTATCAGTCTGAACTCTGACAGTACTGCACCCACTGTTTCCCCCAAAGTAGGGAATAATGAAAAAGTGTCTCTTCCATCTATGCATTAATTTCAGGAGTGATTGCACCTAACCACATTGAATCTGTCCGCATACTTTTCAAGCATGGCAACTAATGATCACAATTCCTGTCATGTAGATCAGTGCTTCAACATCCAGTTGGAAATTGTCAACTCTGCATGCTACAAATCTATGTTCTGTCAATATTACAAATGGATAAGTAGGCAGATGCCATTTCAGAACTCCTCTCATACTGCTTTGGGCTTTTGTCAAATAAAGATCAAAACTGCCTGATCTCAAAAAAAGTTTCAGTGCAGTTTTTTTTTTTTTTCCTAATACACAGTATTATATTTGTCCACTACTTGTTTTGTCCTCTGACTCAAATTCAAAGTTCTAATTGTGACATATGGTGTATCTAGATATGTAGAATTTTTCCTTTGAAAAAGTACCTATTCAGTCCAACTTTGTACTTTTCAGCACAGTACAAATTTAAGGTATAATGTCCTAAACCAAAGCACTGGGAAAGTATTTCAGCTATTTTCTGTGCTAGATTTTCAGTTGAGCAACTCATACACAAGAGACATCTTATAGATCTTATTTTGGTCAAACTTAATGATTTTCACATTTATTTCTTTCACCTTCTTCATTTATGACTTCTTAATTCCAAAAAATCCATGATGAGATTAGAGTGTGTGTGTTATGTGTGTGTGTGTAAAACATCCAACAAAAAAACTGGAAAAATGTACACCTCAGAGTTAAATTTGTGGAAGAAATATGACATTTATAGCATAAACTGCACTTTAATTACTATACAGTACTTAAATCCAACAATGAATAAAAGATCATAGATAAATTGCATAGTGTTACTCATGTCAAATAAGGGACATTGAAGACTATTTAGGTAAGGTCAGTGATGATCTGCTTACTACAGTAAAAATATACTTGACAACAGAATTTTAGCTTTTCTAAAGAAATACACATTAAAAAGTTAGAGGAGAATGAATGCTGTCAAATTAAGCAAGAAGAGCACTTAAAGGCTAGGACTGACAAAGAGATAATCATGCTGACATCAAAACATGTGCATAAAATAACATCTACTGTTAAAAACTGTGAAGAGTTTTGTTTGCAATGAATATTTTGACAGATATGTCATACAGGTTTCACCTCGCCTCCAAATTTCTATTTTTCTTAACCCAAAGAACAAATGCAATAGAAAAATTTTTCAAAGTATGGTAAATTTGTGTGTTGATGCATAAATATCTTAAGATATACATGTGCTTTCAGACTTTTACTGATGTTTAGACAGTATTTGGTCTGGCCTTTTGAGTCTTTCCCGATTTGTTTGATTTCTTCAATTTTTTAATCTCCTTCGTCTGTTTTTAAAATACTCCCCCTAGGAAATCCATTGGATTTCTATTTCCAAAAGGTGTGGGATATTCTTTAGCTACTTAAAGGATGTTGATAAAGCATAGTGTGGACAAGTGCTGTTTTCAAGTCATTGGTTTTTCATGCAAGGAAACAAGGCCTGTAAATATTTATATTTTTTTTTTCAGATGGAAAAAAATGTTCTCATTTCTATGCATTTTAATTGGTGATATGATTTGCTCCATGCTATACCAATGGTCACCCATTGCAAAAAATTTATTTAATAAACAGAACTCAACACCAACCCACTTATTCATGTGTGTGTGTGTGTGTGTATTTACATGTAATATCAGTGTCCACCCATTTAAAGTCTGTGACGGGTTGATCCCTGCCAGCACACTCCCCAACCCTTGCTTCTTGCTCACTTCCATTTTCTGCAGGATGGAGACAAAACAGAAGAAATGCAAGAAGCCTCATGGATCGAGATAATGGCAGTTGCTTGGGAAGACAAAAACCCCAACCAAAAACTTTCATCTTCCTACTCCTTTCCCTGAGCTTTTTACTACTGAGAATGACAGCATACAGTATGGAATATCTCTTCAGTCAACTTGGGTCAGCTGCCTCCACTATGCCCCCTTGCCCACCCTTGGCTACTTATTTTGATGAGGTGGAGAGAGGAAGGCTTGACATGATGCAACACCTGCTTGGCAATAGATAAATGATTGGTGTATTATCAACATTATTTTAGCCACAAATACAAAGCACAGCTCCATGGCTGCTATGGAGAAAGATAACTCCATTCCAGCTAGAACCGGTTCAAAGTCTCATTTCATACTTGCAGATGTGTGGAAAGGCAGATTTTATACTGCCTACATCTGTCAAATCATTACCTTTTAGAACAAAAAGAAAATTATGAAACTAGATCAAGAGTAAGCATAAAGATAGTCATACATCAAGAAACAGTTACTAGCTCTAGTCAGCATTTTGAAGTGAACTTTGACTGGCAATGGAAAGCATAAAAGAACCAGAGACTACAGGAAAAGTAAAGTATACTACTATACTTAGAGTAGTGAGACAACCTGATGAAGTCCTACTGTCTGGATGACCTTAAGAACTTCAAATCATAGAATCATAGGATAGTTAGAGTTGGAAAGGATCTTGAGATCATTAAGTTCCAATCCCCCTGCCGTGGGCAGGGACACCTCACACTAAATCATGTCAAACAAGGATTTCTCCAGCCCCTCCTTGACCACCACCAGGGGTGGAGCATTCACAACTTCCCTGGGCAACATATTCCAGTACCTCGACACCCTCAAAGTAAAGAATTTCTTCCTCATATCCAATCTAAACTTCCCCTGTTTAAGTTTTAACCCGCTACCCCTCGTCCTATCACTGCAGTCCCTAATGAAGAGTCCCTCCCCAGCATCCCTATAGGCCCCCTTCAGATACTTGAAAGCTGCTACGAGGTCTCCAAGCAGCCTTCTCTTCTAAAGGCTGAACAGCCCCAATTTTCTCAGCCTATCTTCATACGGGAGGTGCTCCAGTCCCCTGACCATCCTTGTGGCCCTCCTCTGGACTTGTTCCAACAGTTCCATGTCCTTTATATGTTGAGGACACCAGAACTGCACACAGTATTCCAAGTGAGGTCTCATGAGAGCAGAGTAGAGGGGCAGGATCACCTCCTTCGACCTGCTGGTCACGCTCCTTTTGATGCAGCCCAGGATACGGTTGGCTTTCTGGGCTGCGAGTGCAAACTGCCAGCTCATGTTCATTTTCTCACAACCAACACCCCAAGTCCTTCTCCACAGGGCTGCTCTGAATCTTCTCTGCCCAACCTGGGATTGCCCCCACCCAGGTGTAGGACCTTGCACTTGGCATGGTTAAACTTCATGAGGTTGGCATCAGCCCACCTCACAAACATGTCAAGGTCCCTCTGGATGGTGTTCCTTCCCTCCAGGGTGTCAACTGAACCACAGATCTTGGTGTCATCCGCAAATTTGCTGAGAGTGCACTCAATCCCGCTATCCATGTCAGCGGCGAAGATGTTAAACAAGACCGGTCCCAACACTGATCCCTGAGGGACGCCACTCGTTACTATGAAAAAAATATTAGCAAGGCTGCAAGGGGCTATTATTATGTATATAGCTCTAAGAATACTGAATTCCTTTGGAAAGGAATATGCAAGATTTAAAATGGCATAATATTATGGGATGGTAACTGCAAATATATTTTGGCAAGGTAATATACTTTGTTTCATCATACAGCACTGTGTACTCTAGCATAGAAAGATCTACACATAGTTACAAATCAAAATATTTCTAAAAGTTTAAATATCACTGGTGACTGTTGATTGTAACATAAATAGCATATGATGTGTCATATTACTATTGGCACTTCATAAATATTTGAGGATGGGACAGTAGAGGATGAATAGCTCTTTTGTAAAATGATAAGTTTTGATTTCTTTGGTTGAAAATCCAGTTTCATTGAATGCCTAGCAATTCTAATATCTTTTTTTCTCAACGATTTCTATGCTTTTTCCCCTTCTTATTCATGTTCCTTTCTCATTTTTATTTTTAACATAGTTTATGAGTTTTCTTGTCAGCTGATTATTTTGCTTAGATTTCCAGTAGTTACAAATTTTCTAGTTTTAACTCCCTCCCTTAATTCTTCTTAGAGTGTCAGGCTGAAATTTCTGAGGAGCAAGGCGCGTGTGCTACCAAGACAGAATATCATGGAGAGGTGTTAAGAACTCAGGGCTGTTGTTCCCATTCTGAAGATGTTACATATATCTTGGCTGTTCTTGCAGTCATCCACATTAAATGAGAGTATGAAAACATAAGAGAATTGCAACTTTCTTTTTACCGTACTGTTGACAATTTTGCGTACCATGTTTAGCAGGCACAAATCATGTTTCAAAGTAAATACAAAAAATTATGGTGTGTAGTTCTGAAGGCCATAAGGTTTCTTCACTTAAATACTTTTTTTCTGGAACAGTTGGCCAAGGACAAGGCCTTCTAACTGTTTCTGAATCAGCAGGAACAAGAGCTATTTATCTTTTCTCAAGGGGTTCATAAAGACAGTTATACCAATAGCTTAATTACAGATTTGCAGTGAACATTTTCCCTTTCTCTAACATATCTAATAGTTTAATTTCTCAGTTCTTTCCTGTACTGTGCTTTCCTTTGGAGAGAAATGAGAAATAATAGTTTCTCTCCAAATCTTTCTTTCATAAAATTTTTCCTTACTTCAGCAGGTCTGCTGTGGATGTACACTGCACTGTGTATTTGACAACTTATCTGAAGATATGGCAGTATTAATGTGTAGTAGAGAAAAATTTGAGTTACATTTTATCTAGTTTACTCCATTTCTAACTGCAGCCGACATTATGCTTTGTATTTCAACAGCTAGCCTGTGGCTGGAACCCAAACAATTTGATTTAAAAATGAACAAAGCATCCTTTGGCGCTATACTAGAGACATTCTTTTATGCGTAATGTTGATGAACCTAAAAATTAATGTTATAAATTCTTTAGTTCTACTTCAAGGAAGTTTGATTGCTAGGCTGATGTCTCACATCTGGGCAAAAAAAAAACACTATTTCACCACCTGCAACATCTCTGTAAATAAGGAAGAGATGTCTGGTTTTCTGTAGTAACCAAAGATACTGGAATTTCTGCACAATAGCAAGTCTTTTTTCTTAAGCTGAACTTCTTGCTGTGTACATACAAATTTTATCTTCTCTTCTTTACTTAGCACTAGAATGCTCAGCCATAGATTTCTGTGTGGCAATGAATCAGTATACGGCTGGCTGTATACTCCATTCCCATAACAGAAATAAGGGAACTGGTGACCATATGACACAAAATAATTTCCAGGGGCTTTCCAAGTTTCTGCCTCGGTTTTGGACTCTACGTTTAAAATGACTGGAAAAGGTTTGCTACTGGTATTAACTCTTCAACATCAGAGAAAAGTACTGTGTATGTTTGACATAATTCTAACAATAGAAAAGCTTATTTATTCTTTCTGTTTTTGGAAATCTCATTTCCACGCTTTCGTTTATGTGACATATAATATTTAAAATATTTAAAACTGCTAAAATTAACACAGAATCATTCTACAAATATGTTTTACACATCAAATAACTTTCCAATGACATTCTGATATTATATTCATTATGCTTTTGTTTTTAAAGAGTTTGTATTCAGTCTGTATTTTTTATTTCTTTTATTATGTTGCAACATATTTATTGTTAAAAATAGTCTAAGCAGTGATAAAATCAACTTGATTTAGATATTGACTAATATCTGGTCTGTTTAAAAATGCCTTGATTACTGACTTGACTTATTTGTTATTCCTTCCTTCAAAAAAATCATGAAAAATTCGAAAGACATCTTCAGCTGCACTATAGATCTTTAGCTTGGACTTGAGAGAGATTCCATTTTGTCAGAAAGGAAAGTATAAGCCCATATAGTAATGTAGTCATAATGATCGTAATCATTACTGTGTACTGCTCAAAATTCTGTCTTTCTTGTTGTTTATTCTAAGTACTAGCTCTCCACTAGGAGATGGGGCTTGGCGATAAGAAAAAGAATTGCTGTGGTTTTGCAGTATAATATAAGGACTTGACAGAAGATAATGAATCCTTAATTTGTTTGGAAAACTCAGTTCTTGTCCTTTCTTATCTGCTCTGGCATTGAAGTATGTGGGAGTACTTATTCTGTCATTGCAAGACTGAAATTTTACAGGTGTAAATCCATACAATTTTAGAAGTGCTTCTACTATATAGTGATAATTCTCAGATATTTGTCACAACATCAATTACTCCAACTCTTCAGCAGTCTTCCCGGAATCACAGAGAAGTGTGTTAGATTTAATTGGTATGGAAATATTTCTGAAAGACTACATACATAACTCAAGACAAACATGGCAGTACTACTTCAGATAGTGTAAAAAATAACGTCCCAAATTTTGTTGTGAAGGTTTAATGACAATTCCCTTGTGCATCCTTTTATATGAGCATGCAATGTCCACCCACTTTTCAACATGAACACAAAGACCATGGTATTGTTAAAGGCTGATATGTTCTCCATATATAAAACAATTATATATGAACAGTAAAAATTAAATATAAGTACATATTTATATAAGTATATATGTATTTATGTAGTTCTAGTTTTATTGGTTTTGTCTGCCAGTTACATAGAGGGGCCTGCAGGCCCTTGTTCTCATGGAGAACTTCAACCACCCTGACATCTGTTGGAAGGACAGTACGGCCCGGCACAAGCAATCCAGGAAGTTCCTCGATTGTGTGGAAGACAACTTCCTTCTGCAAGTAATAGAGGAGCTGACAAGGAGAGGTGCCATGCTTGACCTCGTGCCCACCAACGGGGGGGGCTGTTTGGAAATGTGATGCTCCAGGGCAGCCTTGGATGCAGCGATCACGAGATGGTCAAATTTGAGATCCTCAGGACAGTGAGAAGAGCGTGCAGCAAGCTCACTGCCCTGGACTTCAAAAGAGCAGACTTTGGCCTCTTCAGGAACCTGCTTTGGAAGGTTCCATGGGATACAGCCCTAGAGGGCAGAGGGGCCCAAGACTCTTGGTTGATATTCAAGGACCACCTGTTACAAGCTCAGGAGTGTTGCAACCCAACTAGAAGGAAGTGCAGCAGGAGGGCCAGGAGACCTCCTTGGATGGATAAGGAGCTCCTGAGGAAAATTCAAATGAAAAAAGATGCTTATAAAAAAGTGGAAGCAAGGACAGGTGGTCTGGGAAGAATACAGGGATGTTGTCTGGGAAGCTAGGGACCAGGTTAGGAAAGCTAAGGCCCAGTTAGAATTAAACTTGGCTAGGGATGTTAAGGATAACAGGAAGGGATTCTATAGGTACGTAGTGAATAAAAGACAGACTAGGGAGAGCGTAGGCCTCCTCAGTAAGCTCTTGGGAGAACTGGCTACACAGGATTTGGAGGAGGCTGAGCTTCTCGATGACTTCTTTGCCTCGGTCTTCACTGGCAAATGCTCTGACCACACCACCCAAGTCTTGGAAGGCAGATGCAGGGACTGTGAGAATGAAGACCTTGCGCCCACTTTAGGAGAGGAACTGGTTCGAGACCATCTTAAGAACCTGAACGTGCATGATTCCATGGGACCTGAAAAAATTAATCCACAGGTCCTGAAGGAGCTGACAAATGAAGTTGCTAAGCCATTGTCCATCATATTTGATAAATCATGGCAGTCAGGCAAAGTTCCCGACAACTGGAAAAAAGGGAAATATAACCCCCATTTTCAAGAAGTGGAAAATGGATGACCCAGGCAATGACAGACCAGTCAGTCTCACCTCTGTGCCTGGCAAAATCTTGGAGCAGATTCTCCTGGAAGGCATGCTAAGGCACATGAAAAACAACAAGGTGCTTGGTGACAGCCAGCATGGCTTCACTAAGGGGAAATCCTGCCTGACCAGTTTGGTGGCCTTCTATGATGGGGCTACAGAACTGATGGACAGGGGTAAAGCAGTTGATGCCATCTGCCTGGACTTGTGCAAAACGTTTGACACTGTCCCACACAGAATCATTGTCTCTAAATTGGAGAGACATCAATCTGATGGGTGAACCACTTGGCGGCTAAAGAACTGGCTGGATGGCTGCACTCAAAAAGTTGTGGTCAATGGCTCAATGTCCAGCTGGAGACCAGTAACGAGTGGTGTCTCTCAGGGATGGGTGTTGGGAACAGTCTTGTTTAACATCTTTGTCAGTGACATGGACAGTGGGATTGAGTGCGCCCTCAGCAAGTTTGCCAATGACACCAAGATCTGTGGTTCGGTTGATGTGCTGGAGGGAAGGAATGCCATCCAGAGGGACCTTGACACACTTGTGAGGTGGGCTGATGCCAACGTCATAAAGTTTAACCATGCCAAGTGCAAGGTCCTACACCTGGGTCAGAGCAATCCCAGGCACAGCTACAGGTTGGGCAGAGAAGAGATTCACAGAAGCCCTGTGGAGAAGGACTTCAGGGTGATGGTCAATGAGAAAATGAGCATGAGCCAACGGTGTGCGCTTGCAGCCCAGAAAACCAGCAGTATCCTGGGCTGCATCAAAAAGAGCGTGACCTGCAGGTTGAAGGAGGTGATCCTGCCCCTCTACTCTGCTCTCATGAGACCTCACTTGGAGCATTGTGTGCAGTTCTGGTGTCCTCAACATAAAAAGGACATGGAACTGTTGGAACAAGTCCAGAGGAGGGCCACAAGGGTAATCAGGGGACTGGAGCACCTCCCGTATGAAGATAGGCTGACAAAGTTGGGGCTGTTCAGCCTGGAGAAGAGAAGGCTGCATGGAGACCTCATAGTAGCCTTCCATATCTGAAGGGGGCCTATAGGGATGCCTGGGAGGGACTCTTCATTAGGGACTGTAGTGATAGGACAAGGGTAATGGGTTAAAACTTAAACAGGGAAAGTTTAGATTGGATATAAGAAGGAAATTCTTTCCTGTTAGGGTGGTTGGGCACTGGGATGGGTTGCCCAGGGAGGTTATGAATGCTGCATCCCTGGCAGTGTTCAAGGCCAGGTTGGAGAGAGCCTTGTTTGACATGATTTAGTGTGAGGTGTCCCTGCCCATGGCAAGAGGGCTGGAACTTGATGATCTTAAGGTTCTTTCCAACTCTAACTATTCTATGATTCTATGATTTTATGATTTAAAACATATAGTCCCATAGAGAAATGCCCCTACAATATAATAGTTATTGACAGAGAAACAGCAAGAGTCAGTAGCAATAAGGAAAAAAATTAGTTTTTTTTTTAGGTATTGTTTTATAGTCTGTTTTAAAAAATTATGTAAATCAGTGTCTCGGTTTTTTTTTCACACTGAATATTTAGCTCTGTCTTTGACTTTTCTTGTTTATATGTTTTTTTAACTATATTGGTTGCTAACAACTAACACTACTATATGCAAATATGCAGAAATCATTACGTCTGAGTGAAGAGAAGTTAAACTTAGGTACAGCAAAAAAATGTTTATACAATGGTTAATTTGCTGTCTGCTTAACTTTGACTAATCTTTGACTTTCTTTATCCAGCAGAAGCCCAGGCAAATGTGCTCTTAAAAGTTTAATATATGCCACAAAAAAAAAGAGACTATGCCATTCTCCTCATCTTCTAGTCACATACCTCAACCTATCTTGTAATAAAATGTGAAATTGCTCACATATAAAAACCATGGCAATAGGAAAAATTAAAAGAAATTCTTTTTTAAAAGGAAAGGTTTTTTTCACCTCCAATTGCAGCTGTTTGTTCAAGAGAAACAAAATCAGTAGGACCATCTGATCGATATTGAGTATTTTAAACAGATAGCCTGTACAATTTAACATCTTAACTTACTCATTTAGATTTCTTTGAGAAACCTATACATAAAGAGGTTTATTGGTAACACTAAAGGAGGTTTAATGATAACACTATTGATAGAAAATTACTAATAAGATCGAATGCTAACACTGAGAAATTCTGCTTATCACTATACCAGCTAATCACTGTCTTCAGAAACAAACAAACAAACAAGCAAACAAACAAACCAGCTGTTTGAATAATTTGATCTAATTAGAGACATTTAATACATTTATTAGAAATGTTTAAATCATTACTGGAACATTGTTCTCAAAAACATAATAAACAAAATCTGAACCAAAGTCATTTAAGCTGTTTTAGATTACTAGACTTATAAACATCTAAAATTAACTTTGTGAGGACTTTCTAAGCATGATTTTGAAAACTATTTAGAGGAGAAAATTTGTCTTTTCCTCAGAAACTTCAAAAAAAAATTGGTGTACTGGAGCTGTTCTAAGCTATGCTTATCACAGTATTCTTTACATTGAAAAATTATAAATAACACCTCCCACAAATAAATAATATGAATTGAAAAAAAAAATGTTTAAAATGTAGATGAACTTTGGTTTGGATATCAATTTAAGACACATGAGTAGGAATTAATTGCAAAGCTAAAAAGTAATGATTTTTCTTCAAAAGCAATCTTGAGAAATTCATACTTTTGAGTTGCAAACATGCCCTAAACATTTTTACATTTTATGTGACAACTTGCTTATGTACATATTCATGAACGCTGATTTACATGCATGCAGTCATTTATAAATGTGCATACATACATGAAAGTATCTTAAGAGGAGAAATCTCAAAAAAAAAAAACAAACGGAATGAAAGAATAGGATGAAATTCATTCAAAGTATTTAAATATAAAAAATATGCAGTTTTCAGTAATTTGACCAGTAGCATCACAGATCATCCTCATACTCCCCCCCCCCACCAAAAAAAAAACAAGGAAAAAAAAATCGATAGTAAGAATGGATTACAATGTCTTGGCTTAAAGTAAAATTTATTGCAACCACAGAGGTGTAGATATGTTTTAACTTGCCTATATAGAGCATAACTAAAGATTTCTGAAGCAGTATTAGAAAAAAATTCTGGACCATTTTTAGCTGGTGCGGTCTTGGAAACCTTGAAATTTGTTATGGAGCAGGCTCTGCAAGTATGTAATGGCTATAACTCTTCAAATATTCATTTTGAAGCAAGGAATTTGCATGTAGCTCTCTGCAGATTTCCTTAAATTCACCTGGAAAGGAAAAAAAAGTATTATTGAGGAACAAAGACAAAAATAAAGTAAATAAAGATTAATTTCAAAAGTATTTTACATATGGAAACTAAAATGTTACATAAGCAAAAATGGTAGAGGAGCAGTACACACAAAAATACTTGCCCCCCTTAATCAGGTTTCTAGTATAATCTTATTAAAAAAATTAAAAACTACTGTACTAATGTTTCACTAATTCTATGCTAATACTTTTTTAGAGTTTAACAGTGTGATACAAACAATTCTGCCCTGGCAGTTACTCATCTATCTATTCCTGTCAAACTATCAGAAAAGCTGATATAAATCCACTCTAACTTGCATTAACTGTAGTTCCAAAGAACAATTGAACATTAATATAATTAATACTAATTACTGCAGATGTACTGTAAACATATCTTGTTCCACTATCTACTGTATTGGTTTTATGAGATTTCAAATAACATTGAAAGAGATAAAATACTTGTGTTATATAGCTTCATATGACATTCTGAATAAAAGGCTAAAAAGAAACAGAATCAACATGCTGCATGGTTTCAAAAGCTAGATTTATTGAGATAGTCTATGAAGGAATATCATAAATGCTGTAACACTGACTACTTAGAGTCAAGAATGTATTAAAAAATGTATGCTCTATTTTAATACACATTTAAATCACATTTACTTAGAGACACTGAAGTCCTACAGCCTACACTGTGGCACATATGAGACTTGATTACAGTGTTTCTTCTGGTTGTATGACATAGGAGTCCACTTATATCTGCAGAATTAAGCAGTTTTATGTCTGGTAGTTAAAGACATTCATGACTGCATTAAAGGAGGCTAAAAAAGTTACCATATTTCAATGTTAATTTTTTTCTAATGAACTCTTTACAGAATTAAAGATAATAATAGAGTCATGAGAAGGATTAAACATTCAGTAACCTTCCAAAGTTACTTAGCTTGGGAACTGACTAATTCAAAAGCTTAACGGAACCAGTTCTTCCCAGTAGCAATTTGCCAAGATTCATCAAACAAACTATGTCACGATACACTGATAATCCTAGCTTTATCATGAGTAACTATTTCAATTTCTTGATTTGATTTTCATTGCATATTTATCTTACTATTAAATCTTTCTATACTCCCAAAACACTTTATTAAAAGATACTTTTTCAAGCAAATTACTAGGAATTTGCTTTATTTTCAATTTGGTTTTATAGCCTAATGACATTATATCTTAAATATAGTAGAAATACAAGACATGAATCACAGAATCATAGAATCATAGAATAGTTGGGGTTGGCAAGAACCTTAAGATCATTTAGTTCCAACCCCCCTGCCGTGGGCAGGGACACCTCACACTAAATCATGTCAAACAAGGCTTTGTCCAGCCCCCCCTTGACCACCACCAGGGGTGGAGCATTCACAACTTCCCTGGGCAACATATTCCAGTACCTCAACACCCTCAAAGTAAAGAATTTCTTCCTGATATCCAATCTAAACTTCCTCTAAGTTTTAACCCGTTGCCCCTTGTCCTGTCACTGCAGTCCCTAATGAAGAGTACCTCCCAGGCATCCTTATAGGCCCCTTCAGATACTGGAATGCTGCTATGAGGTCTCCACGCAGCCTTCTCTTCTCCAGGCTGAACAGCCCCAACTTTCTCAGCCTGTCTTCATACGGGAGGTGCTCCAGTCCCCTCATCATCCTCGTGGCCCTCCTCTGGACTTGTTCCAACAGTTCCATGTCCTTTATATGTTGAGGACACCAGAACTGCACACAGTATTCCAAGTGAGGTCTCATGAGAGCAGAGTAGAGGGGCAGGATCACCTCCTGGTCACGCTCCTTTTGATGCAGCCCAGGATACGGTTGGCTTTCTGGGCTGCAAGCGCACACTGCCGGCTCATGTTCATTTTCTCATCGACCATCACCAAGTCCTTCTCCACAGGGCTGCCCTGAATCTCTTCTCTGCCCAACTTGTAGCTGTGCCTGGGACTGCCCCCACCCAGGTGTAGGACCTTGTACTTGTCATGGTTAAACTTTATGACGTTGGCATCAGCCCACCTCACAAGCCTGTCAAAGTCCCTCTGGATGGCATCCTTTCCCTTCAGCGTATCAACCGAACCACAGATCTTGATGTCGCCAGCAAACTTGCTGAGGGCTCACTCAATCCCACTGTCCATGTCACTGACAAAGATGTTGAACAAGACTGCTCCCAACACCCATACCTGAAGGACACCACTCGTTACTGGTATCCAGGCAGACATTGAGCCACTGACCACAACTTTTTGAGTGCAGCCATTCAGCCAGTTCTTTATCTACCGAGTGGGAGTGGTCTATCCATCAAATTGATGACTCTTCAATTTAGAGAAAAGGATGTCAGGAAGGACAGTGTCGAACGCTTTGCACAAATCCAGGTAGATTACATCAACTGCTTTACCCCTGTCCATCAGTTCTGTAGCCCCATCATAGAAGGCCACCAAACTGGTCAGGCAGGATTTCCCCTTAGTGAAGCCATGCTGGCTGTCACCAAGCACCTTGTTGTTTTTCATGTGCCTTAGCATGCCTTCCAGGAGAATCTGCTCCAAGATTTTGCCAGGCACAGAGGTGAGACTGACTGGTCTGTCATTGCCTGGGTCATCCATTTTCCACTTCTTGAAAATGGGGGTTATATTTCCCTTTTTTCCAGTTGTCGGGAACTTTGCCTGACTGCCATGATTTATCAAATATGATGGACAATGGCTTAGCAACTTCATTTGTCAGCTCCTTCAGGACCCATGGATGGATTTTTTCAGGTCCCATGGAATCGTGCATGTTCAGGTTCTTAGGATGGTCTCGAACCAGTACCTCTCCTACAGTGGGCGCAAGGTCTTCATTCTCACAGTCCCTGCATCTGTCTTCCAAGACTTGGGTGATGTGGTCAGGGCATTTGCCAGTGAAGACTGAGGCAAAGAAGTCATTGAGAACCTCAGCCTTCTCCAAATCCAAGCTAATCATAAAGCTAAATGAAAAATTTTGTGTACTATTTCTTCAACTCTTGTTTCCAGAGAAATTGTATGTAATGAAATCTCCACAAACTTAAATATGGGGCTTTTTTCTTCAGCTGGTACCTTTCCCTCTTTGCCCTACCAATGCTTAAATATTTTCAATGGAAACCCTTTTATACAATGTATGTCACAGGTGGCAACAAAATGCACTTTGCTACCACATGTAGCTCACAGGTGTCAATTAATTTAAGTGGAATAAACTTTTTTAGATTCTTTCTGTTCAAGCCTCAATCACACTCTAGAAATAATACACTACTTCAGAGAAATAATGTAGCAACTAAGGCATCTCCATCAGTCCTTTCTGGTAACAGTAGGGTGGTAAAAGAATATTAGTCATTCTATTAATTTTGATTTTTTTCTCAATTTACCATCTATGTACATTCTTTCAACCTCCTCTTTTATTAACTGAAGCACCCCAACAAACAAATCCAAATTCCAAAAGAACAGATCACCTTAAATATAAACAATAAAAGATGCAGATACAGGAAAAAAATAATATATTATTTTAACTGGGTTTTGTTTGGTTTTTCTCTCTGTAATAAATCATGCCCTTTTAAATCCTTGTCTTTATATATACACTACTGTTGAGAGCAATAACCACTATGTATGCCTATGAAATATTATTACACTTATAAGTAATGAAAATAAATTATTGTGTATCATTTAATGAATTGCTGGAAAGGGTAACTCATCAGATCAGACTATATTCATCTAAATTCAGACATAAGCATTTAGATTATTATGTGTGGCTGCATATATATACTTTTATTTCATTGAGGATACTGTCCTCTAGAAAGATTTTTGGCTTATCTGAAAACAGACTTTAATACTCCATTAGCTCAGTGTTTATTCAGCTCTTGATTCCACTCAGTGAATCGATTATGTCTCCAATGACCATACTGGGAACTTAGACACCTCCCTACTATATTCCCACCTAGACTGTATACACCTAAAGTTAGCCAAGATGAGTCCCACCCGCAAGAATTTAAAAAAAAAAAAAAAAGAAGGAATATTCTTTTATATTGACCAAATAATTTCAGCGATATTTCTCATGTTTTTATTAAAAGTGAATATTACAACTAATGCTATTTATATTATGTTTTCTTATCCAGTGGAAAAATCATCTAAGAACATTCATTTATATCAATTTAAATACAAAGCTTACATTCAATATACTGTACCAAAGCTATAACCTAAGTACAGTGGTATTTTATCAGATTTTCCGTTGCAGCACAAACTGGAGAATTTTGATATGAAACTGCTTTTCTAAAAGCTTTTCCTGTACATGGCAGTGTTTTTCTGTGTCTGGTCAATCCCTTCTTCCAGTTTTGTATGTGATTTGCCTGCGTTTTAAAACTAGTTGAGATTATATGGTATAATTTAAATGGAAAAACTTGCATTCCTGCCAAATACTTCTTTCTTTTTCTAGAAATATCAATTTAAACAAACACTTTATAATATTGTTTCACTGATTTCAATCCCTTTCATCCCTGCTTATTAATTACAAGCATGAAAATTATAAGCATCACATTACATTATTTTTTACACAGCTATGTCAATTTAAAAATGAAAATGAGCAAACAAACAAACAAAAAGGCATTCCTCTTGATAAATGACTATGCAAGAGAGGTGGAGGCAGAGACAACTAGTTTTCTTGCAGTTTATGTGGCCTTATCAATAAAAAATTAATTTTATCCAAATCTCCAGTGCAGGCAAGAAAATTACAGTAGTGTAGAACAGAATGCAAATACTGACAGATTGTGTGCCTTTTTTTTCCCCTCCAGTAAACACAAAATGGTCTATCCCGATGTCGTGGTTTAAACCCAGTCAGGTAACTTGTTCACTCACTCCCAGTGAGTGGTGCCGAGCTGACAACAATCGAGGTCCGTGTCCGTCTCTCCCCCCCCCCCCCCCGCACCAGGGCTCTCCCCTTCCCCGCTCCCGGAGGAACGGGGAGGAGGATCGAGAGAGTGCAACTCCCACGGGTTGAGATAAGAACAGTTTAGTAACTAAGGTATAACACAGATCACTACTGCTGCCACCAATGATAATAATGATAAAGGAAATAACAAGGGAAGAGAATACAACACCTCAGCACCAGCTGACCGATAACTCGCCCCCCAAGCCCGACCAAGCTCCGACCGATACCTCCTCCAACCCTGCAGTCTCCCCGCCCTTCCGGCTAACTCCCAGTTACCTCCTGGGCATGACGTGCTGTGGTATGGAATACCTCTTTGGTCAGTTTGGGTCAGGTGTCCTGTCTCTGCTTCCTCCCGGCTTCCCCTCCTCCCTGGCAGAGCATGAGGCTCACAAAGTCCTTGGCCAAACCAAAACATCATTGTTATCAGCTCTGTTCCCGAGCTGAAAGTCAAAACACTGCACTGCACCAGCTACCAAGAAGAAGAAACATGACTGCTACTGCTGAACCCAGGACACCCAATTTTTACTGAAAGAAAGGGAAAAAAGAATATTTTTTTTTTTCTATAGACTTTTAGTTCAGTCACAGATATTTGCTGTACAATAGCTAGTTCTTCTGAGTTCATATACACATTCTGTTATAACTTGTAAGGGCAGTGAGGCACTGGAATCAGCTGCCGAGGGAAGCTGGGGATGCTCCATCCCTGGTGGTGTTCAAGGCCAGGTTGGACAGAGTCTTGGGTGACATGGTTTAGTGTGAGGTGTCCCTGCCCATGGCAGGGCGTTTGGAACTAGATGATTTTAAGGTCCTTCCCAACCCTAACTGTTCTATGATTCTATGGTTCTCCTTTGTGTCCCTTTAGTCAAATGATAATAATTTTTTATCTTTGCTGGTGCCTAAGACAAGACACTTCACTATCCTGTGCTCCAAAATCTTTATTTAAGAAAAAGAAACAACACTTTGTAACCTAAAATATATATTTAAAAATACACACACACATACATGGAATCCTAGTATTAAAAAAAAAAAAATAAAAATTAAATTATAAATCCTTAACAAAATCTGACCTCTCTGAAAGCAAAGTGCTAGATAAGAGTTAAATGTTTTCACCACAAATATTATTCATGTGTTCTTTGAAGTCTGTAGATTCTTTGTCATCCAGGAATATCATTAGGCATTAAATAATGCAACTACTTGTATAAGTCCAAACTGAAGGCAGCTCTGAAATTCTCAAGAAGTTTCACATAGAAGTTTCACATAATGTCATAAAGCATTAGAAATTTCTTTTCACAAACAAAAGGTAAATATAGATGGTATTTACAAGAATATTACTGCAAGTCTCTCACAGTTTCCTAAATCAAAATAATACTTAATTCAAATAGTTTTTATTTTATTTTTTTACTATCATTGTATGTTTTTACACATTACTAAAACTTACAGATTGTTAGCACTACATATAGGACAGAGATATTAAGAGCAGTGAATATATATATGCTATATACATATATGTTATATATATATATGCATATATATAGCAGTGGTGACTTTAAAGGTTACTTTGTCCCTTACTTGAAGAGTTTCTGAAAGTAGGCCTAAGTAGAATAACAATTATAATTTTTTGTTTTTTTTAATTCAAACTTTTAGAGATTTCAGCACACGAACATGCAAATTCAAATTGGGATTATGTCTATCCCTTTTCCAGCAGTAGTAAGAACAAGATTTTTCCAGGTTTTTGTGTATGATACATTTATGTGTTATGTAATCTGGAAAGTGTACTTAGTAATTACAAACGTTGATGTGCACTATCAGTTGGTCTGGATGATCAGGGAACCATAATATATGACTATTCTTTCAAATATTTTCTTCACATTTGAAAATGCATTGGGAAAAGAAAGCTACAGAAAGCTATTTCTACTTCAAAACTTTCTAGTGTATTTTTGGAGGACTAAAGGTCTTTTAGAAGCCTTAAGAAGGGTCACAATGTAATTGTAGGGTTACAGCACTTTGAAAAATATTATATCTTTCCTCTTTGAGGTGTAAAATCTGAAATATCCATCTAAAGGTAATCCCAAATGAATGTAAATCAAGTAACTTAAAAATCAAAACTTTTAATTATGATTACAATAGATGACAATTTAAAGTCTATAAATCTCTGACTACAATTTTGGAAAAAAAACAAGAAACATAAAAATATGATTTCCTTGCTCTAAAGAACTCTTGATTTTTTTTTTTTTTTTTTTTAGGATATTGCTGAGTTTTGTCCTTAAAAGACTAGAATATAACACAACTATGAAAACTATAGTCAGGGGAGTATTAAATTTATATCAAGTTTAAGTTTCTCTCACCTGGGTTTGTTATTTTCGAAGTTTCATTTGATGTCAGTGAGTCAAAAAGCCTTTTCATACTCTCACCATTTTCAGCAAGATGATGTCACCAAGAAATGCCGCTGTTTCATTGTCATCTATTGGCAGGATGCTATTATAGTGCTATTATATTGTACTGCTGCCTATCATAAAGTTTTCCATTATTAGACATGTTTTTCAGTTGCCTAGAACTTTCCTCAACTTCATCTGTTTGGAATGAAATTTATCTCGCTGAGTTTTTGCTCAAGGGCAAATTATCTTGGAAAGTGCAAACAAAAATAATATAATTACTTCTAAGAATGATGTTAACAAATGTATGTGCATATGTGTATGCAGAGAGAGAGAGATCATTTATCTTAAAAGTTTTATATCCATTCTGTCAAAAAGCTCTGATGTCTTGGGGAAGGACAGCACCTCGATATGGCCCTTACTTATCCTGTCTTTTTGCTGCCTTGCAAACACAAAATGAAGAGAATTTTTCAGACAGACCTATGTGTTTTTAGCACAAGTTAGCTTGGATAGCACAAAGGGGCCAAAACTGACAAAAAATGACTCCCTTGCTAAAGAATGAACCTGCTTGCCAAATTTCTGTTTGACCTCATCAGTTTAGAAAATACATCACACCAAACAAGGAATCTCTTCACAGTTATTCCTTTTGAAAAGTATCCATATGAACTAGGTGAATCCAATTTACTTTTTAGGCTGTGTGCCTCCTGAAATATATTTGCGTAGGGAGCAGGCTCTGATGCTAATTTTACTTAGAAAAAAAAAAAAATCAATGTGGCAAAGTCAAATATTCAGTATTCACAACAGAGCAGAATTAAGGGTGCCAGGCATCTTAATTTCTGCCCCACCTTTGTATGTATATTTGCATTTTTGTTGCTTTATCACTTAATATTATCACTTCCTTTACCCATCCAGCTTATATGATGACTTCTAGCACTTGTCAGACAAATAGTTCAGTATTTTGTTTTCTTATTATTTATCTTTCAGTTAGTTCAAAGTACAAAATAGTACAATATTTGGGGTTTGAACCAGATGATCATTAAGACTCCTTCCAACCCAAACCACTCGTGTCCCGATCTGATTAAAAAGTATCCCTGTCTCATAAGCTTCTCTATGTAAGTTGGAAAACCTTCAAGTTAATTCACTTTTTTTTTTCTTTTTTCATTTCTTATCATGCACACTGCAGAAAGTGTCCAAAGTGAAGGCCAAAACAAAATCCTGGAACAAGCTTCTAATCCATTCAGTGGCATATTCTGAAACTGCATCCTACAGAAAATGTCAATATACACCAGTTTACACAATTTGAACTGAGAAATAGGGCTCCTATGCTGACACAACTAAAAAGAAAGTATTTTCAGCTCAGTGGTGTCTAAGTGTTTCATAACTAACAGCATCTCATAATGTGAGAATATAGCTTTATTATTTTACAGATAGATAGGCAGTTGAAGCAAACATTTGGGGACATGGGGTAAAAAGATAACAAGGCTCACATACAGCAAAAAGAAAACGTAAAATCACTATCAGACTGCTCATTTGGGATATGTGAGAACACTGATTAATTTGTCTTTTACTTGGAAGCAGTCTGAACCAGCATAATTCCATATTACTAGGACAGGGATTGCTCTCAGTCTTTCTTGCAGTCTTCCCCTTATCATAGGCAATTTTAGCAGTTACTGAATCAAAGAGAGACAGAAAAAACTTGTACATGCTCAGGCGCTATTGTCCTCCCCTGCAATGTGGATGCCCTTGGCTCAAATCCCCAATCAGGGAAAGGACAGAACTGAATCCTGTTTTCTCACATCTTTTGTTAATGCTTCTTTGTAAAGATCTTTAACTTTTCAAAGCAACTTATCATTGGCTGCAGTTGTACTTGGGAAAGTTCAGTCAGCTACAGATCAAATGGTAGAATCTCAGACTGAGTATTCAGAAAGGTTTAGATAAAGTATCTTGCTTGATTTCTGTGGAAGAGGGCAGCAAATATCTACTTCTCCAGCTCACTATTCAACTGTCCTCATAACATGACCATTTTATTTTTTTTCCTAGAGTTTTCTTTTTCATCAACTATACAACTTCCTACTGCAACACAGGAGGAGAGTCCTGCAGACAACTTACCTCAGGGTACATCCTTCAGGAATTCCTTGATCATTGTCTTTCCTGTGGTGCTAAGCAATGCCCAAGGTAAATGATAGAATTTTGATATATAAATAAGATATTTTCATAAATTATAACAAAAGCTGCTGATCTGAAGTTGCAGAGGGAAAAATATGAACTTTGAAATAATACTTTATATTTACCTACACAACAATTTAGCTCTGAAAAAAATTGTCCAAGTTAAAAAAACAAAGCAAACAAAACTTTGGCTACTTGTCAGTTTGTATTAATCACACACACAGAACCACAGGTTTAAAAGCTTTTCAGTATTCTTCAGCCAGTCATAACCTACTTTTCATTTCTTAGTAGGCTGCATCTTTTAAATATATGCTTCATTTCTTTGTCATCTGGCTCTGTCCCATGTTGGAATTGTTCCCTGCTGTTAATTAGAGGTGACTATGATTTGATTAATCTCAAACATGTGTTATATATGGACAATGTGGAAAACTGTATTCTATAGCTTTCTATTTAAAACATGCTTGAATTTAATGGAAATAAGCCAGCCATTTTTTAATGACTCAGAACCTAAACTTATCACAATGAACAATATGGATGTGATCAAAATAAGACATTCTAATTCATTTGAAGTGTTAAAAGTTCACAGAAATATGCACTAATCATGTATACTATTTCTCAATATAATACTAACAGGATTTCTTGTTCATGAATGCACACCATCTGAGCATCATTGCTATGCGTAAATCTTAAGTTCCCCACCTCTCTCTCCATTTTGACAAAGTTTGGTCTCAGTCTGACAATTTGGTTTTCCTGGTCCCACATTGTTGGCATGGTTCCCATGTAGACTTTTTAAGACACTGCTCATATTTTTCAGACCTAAGGAGCTACCAGTCAGCAATGGCTATATCATTTCCATACTATTTAATATAGCTCTTTGTCTTGAAAGGTCTTTAAAAACTGGAGTACAAACTTAAGCTCATTTATTAGGACAGGATTATACATATCTTTAAAGTTAGTAATTATACAGTTATAAAAAAAGTTCTCTATAAAGAAAGTTAGGCATATGATTGAAAGTGTTCTGGGTTTATAAATTTTTTAGAAAAGTTCTAAATACTTTGTCACATTAATATAAGTGCCTATGCATTTTTGTGCAAATAAAAGTCCTGTGAATATTAACTAAAGTTGTCTAAGAGTTTTCCTCAGGCTATTAGGAAAAAAAAAAAAGTTAAATCTAACAATTTTAATTCTTAAAAATAACAATTATTCAATTCACTGGCTCTAATTTTTTGATGTGGAACTTTGTTGTTATAATTATTATACAGCCTCCAGTGGTAAGTGGAATATAATTCTAATTAATTTTTTCCTACAGCTGTATACAAATCAATAACTGTAAGTATCCCAAAGGGAAAGAATGTTGCATGGCCCTCCAAGTTCCTAATGAATGCAAATAAACTGACCTTTGTCTGACAACTACGAATATTGTTTCACAATTTTGCCATTGAAATTGCTGTAATCAGCAATTCATACAGCAAATATGGAGACAATAGGAGTTGTAAATGACTATTCACTACAAGAATGTGTATTGTACAGCTACCATATTGAACAAACTTTATGATTTTGGGAATCAATTCCTCTAACATATTTTGTTGAATAATGCCTTCAGAGAAAACATGAATTCTCTCTCTGCTTGCACATATATATATTAAAAAAAAAAAGTTATTTTGTATTTATTTGTATATATAGTTTTAATTATCTTTTTTATTAATTGTTTGAAATACAAATACCTTCAAACCTTTAATTATTACTTTCTAACAATAACAACATTTTATAAGTAGGGCAGTGAAACCAAAATAAAAGGAAGACTACACTCAAAAAAAAGAAAACAAACCAGGATTCTGCATTTAAAAAGAGCAATATATCCATGAAAATACAGAATTTCTCATGTAATGATATAATAAAATTGTGAATGACTACAACAGATAAGAAACAATGAGCTAGTGTAGTACTACTACATCTATTAGTTCTGGAAATAATGTATAAATGAAAGCTATAGCACATTTTCAGCGCCTAGTTTAAAATGAAAAGCCTATAAAAGCTTAGGACAAATTGAAATTTGGAGCACTTGCAAAATATCATTCTAGTTTGCACAATACATAAAATTTTTTTAAGAAAACATGCTTTAGAACCACTTTGAAGAAATAGTACTTAAACTTGTTAATTACAGATTCATGTTGACCTCAGAAAAAGCAACAGGATCAAAAAAACAAAAAACAAAAACCAAACCTAAACCAAACCAACAAAATGTTCTAGTTTATGAATTCTATTCATAAAAAATAATTGAAATACATATGGTTAGGAAGTAACAGCCTAAACCAAGTATTATATTAATTAATATGTTTAAAAGCCTCCTTGCTTTGAAGACAGAAGATTTTAATCTTAGAAGTAATTTCATTAATATTATTTTCTTTGTCCTTTTTTTGCTTTAATTTTTGTCCTCTTTAATGTTTTGCTAACTAAAGTTTTGATTTAGTAAGATTTAAATGCTCAGAGATCATAATAAGATATCAACTAATGTCACCTTTACATTATATGTGTGATACTTTAAAAGAACAGTCCTTTCTTGATGACATTCCCTCAAGATCTCTACTCTCCTGCTTGTAATTCTTCCATGTTCAGAATGAATCCCTGCTACATCTCACTCAATATTGATCTTCAAGGCATTTCTCCCAATCCTTTTCCCAGTGTGGTCACTGAACAGTATAAAAATTCAATAGGAAGATCAGCTGCTCATCCACTTTTTGCTAAAGCAATTTGTATTATGGATTTATTTTAGCAGTCTACAGTGGCAGTTGCTGTTTTTACTATTTAAATGTTTTGATTATCTGACCTTGCTTACTTTATCTTTTTAAGTGCTGTGCACAGGCTTTGAAGTTGATCAATAAATGGGGATTCCTCTACCACATTATGTTGAAATCAATCCTTATTCAGACTATTTGTATTTCACTCTTATGAGTCCATCTGTCTTTCTTAATTTTATATTCTCTTTTCTTAAATAATTTTGCATGCCACTGCAAATGCTTACTGTCAGGTAGACTTCTGCTGCAATCAATTCAGCTTTTCCCAGTAGTAACTATAGTGTCTGGGAAGACACAAATGTATAGGATCATATCCTGTACCTGGAGAGTCATCTCCTATATTATTGTTATTATTTAATTTATTTATTTATGTATTTGTGTCACAGGTTCAGTGAAAGTCAATAAGCACAAATTTTCACTTAATTAAGGTCTATATATTTCCAGTAATATTTAGGAAACAAAGGGGCTGTTGGGGTTCTTAACTACACTTTTATAGTTTTATGTTTATAGTTTTATGTCCTCTGCATTAAAATCAAACTAAACAGTACAAGCTTATTAATATTTTTTTTTCAGATATTTCTATTTCTCTAAGAGAAACAGATAAAGTAATGGAGCCAAGCGGCCTTCAGTGATGTCATGGTAAACTTTAACATTCCCCAGTCAAATTCAAGAACTACAACTAGTTCTGAATTTGTGCAGTAAAAGTACTCTCTGAGAAACATTTTGTTATATATGGTATCTAATCTGTTTAATGTAGCTAAATATTTAAAACATTTCAAGTTTTTTAACTTCTTAAACATTTTAAATTTTACTTTCTGTAATTAAAAGAAAATGTTTAGCATAGCTGTAAGAAGTCTTAGTATGGCTATATGAAAACAGAAAAGAAAAAGAAACTAAGTATAAAATCTAACAACCCTGTTAACATGCTCTTCACAGAGTTCTGAGTACTTAGGGGATTATCTACCTAGAACATATAAAACTTACTGAGTTACTACTTAGATGTCATTTAAACATTTCCACAAATGTTCACAATAGGGAATAACATTTCCCCTTTCTTTAACTAAATCAAACACACACACACACACAAACATTCATTTCAATTTCCATTAAAATTAATCTGAATTAAAATACAGTCAGTAACTTCACTGATTTCCTGTAATGCTTGCATCATAATTTGCTAAACTTCTATAATAATGCATCACAAGTACAAAATAAAACCAAGAGCAATACTTAGTATTCAAACAGTTTTTATTTTCAATCTTTTAAACTTGACCAACTTTTCACATGGTTATAGGGTATCTGGTTTCATGAAACTGTTGACATTCATATATGTTTGAAAAACTGAGGCCTAGAATGCCATTAAGATCTAATACTCTTTTACTCAGCTTGCTAGATAACACATTAATTTCTATGCATGGAAAGAAACATACCCACTTCTTCAAATCTTCTAGTTTTACACCTGATTGAGACTATTTGTGCTTATTCCAGGTTATTCCAGGTCCAGTGGACTCTAAAGCCTTGAAAAGCTGCTATTCTTTGTATTTCCTAGGTGCTGTTACTCTTACCTTAAAGTTCTTCTCACTTCTGTTTTTTTAAAGAGAAAATAAGAATTATTCAGTCATATGTTTGACAGCAGTAAAAAAAGTGAACCTTTTGTAATGGCTGGGAGCATTTCTGCCCCAGTTGCAGCTCTGTATGGCACACACCATGATGTCTCTGATGTGAGGGAAGGACAAAAGGGGCCATGACAACAAATATCTTAAACATTTATGTAATTAAAACATGTTAGCAGAACTTAGAAAAAATAATGTGATGAAACAGGTTTAAATCATAATAACAACAGTGATGAACCTGGTAAATATTTGGCCTAGTATGAGAAAGTCATTATAGAAATTATGTTAAAAACATGGTCCAAGTGAAAGCAAGCACATGAAGTAACTAATAATGAACAGTCACTAAATGAAAAAAAAAAACAGATCAGGATTTTTCCCTGGTAATTAGGTATGTGTGTGAAAGAGAAATGGCTGAGGCATCTAATGTAGAAAGTAGCCCATAGTGAAAAAAGCAGCAGGTATGCAACAGTTCCTTGCACAATGGCACAATGCCATTTTTGTTCTTTTATGTGAATGAATAATTTCAGAAATGCAAAATAATGGTTTCTAATTTGCCTATTTAATACTTTCGTATGTATAAATATATTTTTAAAAGTATTGTAATTGTATTCAAATCCTGCCCTCGGAATTGTTTTTTTTATTTTTATTTCAGGTAATGCAGGATCTCACTCCTGAAAATTAATCAGGTTTTATTGATAATTCATTTCACATTTTCAGGGGAGTAATCTGTCTTCTTTTAAAATTCCACTAACTAATAAAAATACCTATTTCATTCCAGTATTGTCCTGGTTTTCCTTTAAGCACTTCTGGAATTTGTAGGTATAAGGTGGGGGTTGCTTTTGCCACAAGATTAGCCACTTAGAAAATAAAAATGAAAATGCAAAGGAGGATAAGAATTACTGGAAGGTATAACACAATAGTATCTAGTATATTGGGTGGGGAGAGTTCAACTTAAGCAATACTTACTAATATCACTTGTGAAGATTTTTCAGAGCGGAAGTTTAGAAGAATTCACTGCACCAAATACTATGCATTTCTGCAGAGCACAGCTTAAAAAAAAAGACAAGTCTGTACTGTTTCCCTCAGGTGGGTAAATGTGAAGAGAGAAGAATCCAAGTTTCATGATGCAGCAGCACAAAGCTGGGAAGTGAAAATTATGTTGCAGCAGAGTCCTGAAAATATGACTGTAAAAGTTAATCAATAAAATGTCTATTCCTGTCTATTCACTAGAGGCCCCAGCTGCATAGCTTCACACAATCGATACTACAAATTATTACGATTTCTAGGTTCCCACTGGACATTCCGAACAAATCTTTCAAGTGTAACAGGCTTATACTGGGGAGGCTGAGGGAGGATGGGGGGAGAAGGGTATTGTTACCTTAGGTTTATTTCATCCAGGATAAGTATACAACAAACAAAGCTTGCAATTTCTAAAAATTTTCAATATATGCATTTTTGGCATTCTGATATATTAGCAGAAAATAGAAAATATTTGTATTCTATTTTAAAACTAAATACTTTTTGTTCTGGTAAACTAGTGAATAAAATGATCCTTTTATGATTTTTAAATCCTAGTCAACTATTTCCTTTTTTCACCATTCCAGGGAAAAAAAAAAACTTTTAATGTACAATTTCACAACAAGAAAATAAAAACATACAGAAATTGACTTTTCCCCTCAAAGGCCCCATAACAGTTATAGCAGAATATCAGCTCTCCACATTATTTTAGCTGATCACTTTATGCTGTTCTGCATTTTCCTTTGTATGGTCCTATGCTCTTGCCTAGATACCATATGCATTTGCCAAACTCACTAAGTAGGAAGGTAAGTAAAGTCCAGAACTGTATTACTTTAAGTCAGCATCAAAGGGATGCTGCTTTACAACACAATGCAGTGCCCTTCATAGTGACTGAACATGACCCTTATGACATTCCCTGTCCTGGAAGACTCAGGGGACTGAGATCCATTGTTCTTTCTGTCTCCCAAAGAACAGAACAGAGCAGATTCTGACTGGCACAGTGTGGCTTTTTTCAGGTACACGGTACAAAGTCGTTTTAAAGGGGGAATTCAATATTCAAAATTTCCAACTTCGTTGTTCAGTTTTTTGCTTTATTAATTCAACTTTATTGAAATTATTGTTTTAAATCTGTATTGTACTGTGATCCTGCAGGAATGAGTCAGAGTACTCTTAAACAGAAACAGTATCATAAATTTAAGGTTAAAACTTAAGGGCCAATAAAATTTTTTTTTTTAATCTACTGAGCTAAGAAAAGACTACCCTAACCCAAAGTTTATCATGCTTATGTGGCAAAGTAACAAACTCCCAAAGTCACTGAACAAATGTAGAAAACAGAACAGAAAAATGTGGGTTAATTAATAACTTCTGCATGTTAAGAGATTCATTCAAATTTTTTTGTTCACACAAAGTATAACATAAAACTATTAAAATATCGCTCTCTAAGTCTTCTAATGTTTATCATTTGTCCTTCTATTTCAATATTAGTGAAACCGATTTCACTGAAATTTTGCAAAATTCCTGCTTTCGCAAAAGCTGTATTTCATCACACAATCAATCAGTTGCAGCTGGGAGTTTTAATCCTCCTGCCTCCCCCCCACACACACACTCTGAGTTACCATAACCAGTAGTCTTAGAAGTTTGTATCCTTTTTATTTTCAAATAAGTATCTACAAGAATTGACATAACATGGCATTTTGGCAACTGAGGAATCCGTTGAAAGGGTTAAGAAAATCCACTGTGGTGAAAGATTCAAGATAGGTTAGGAAAGTAAATCAGTGACACTGTTCTCCCTAGAGAAGTAGTAGTAATGTCTTTACAGATATAACTACAGGTTGAAAACCACCAAGCTATTTTATTTAAAGAAATGAAGACACATTACAGAAGACAATGTTTTTTTTCCATGAAACTTTTCCCAGTCTTCAGCAATAAAATGAACTTAAAATATTTGAACTACAGTAAGGATGAAGATCCAGTCTAAAAGTCATTTACACTGAATATAAGTTACTATACTGTGATTTTAGATGCTTGATATTTGTTACATCTGAACTTAGCAAGCCTCTTGGAGATTCTTGAGGTAATCTTTGATGCTTGCCACAAATATGAAATAAAGTATTTCGCTTTAAATATTTAGTCCATCACCAAATGAACATACTTTTTGATGCCAAGCTGTCTTCTGTACAGTATTCATCATTCTTGGTGATACTACAAAACAGAGTGAGATTCTGTCTATATATTTAGTGGTTGCTTAATATAACTTTAATAAGAAAGGAATAACTGTTTGCATGCAAAAAGAGAATCAGCTGAAGTGAGTAATTTTTACCATATTCTAAATCTTGAAAAATCTGAATAATGAATCAGTTTGTGGGATATAAAAATATAGTTAACATTAAGCTAATTTATAAAAGCTAATTGTTGAACATCGGCGCTTTTTTAATTAAATTACAAGAGCTAGCATCCAATCTAACGGATACTATATTTTAGTCATAAAACCAGAAGTACTCTTTTCAGTGTAAACTTTTCTAAACTATACAGTATGCTTTTGTTTGTTTTTTTTTTAATGTTAGCAACCTCATATGTGCCTTGCTGTTGTGACTAAAAGTTCAAATACCAAATTTCCTTTAATTTTGCAGTGTCTTGCTGAGAGGCAGCTTCTTTAACAAAAAAGAAAGACAATAAGACCCATATGTAACCTTTGGTCTCTAAATAGAGGAAGATGAGAATACCATTAATAGATAGGTAATAAAGAATTACACATACTATTCTACTTCAACACTACAGAATCTTTTTAAATTCAGAAATAAAACAGGCTACTACGAATAATTTTTTTTTCAGCGTTCAATATCTTAAGTGTAAAATATATTTTTAAAGCATACCTTAATCAGTCACATAGATTTAATAGTTTATTCAATAGAAGAGTTATAGATCACATTTACACTACATCTTACCTGAGAGAAATGATTAATATAGTACATATTAAAAGGATTTACTGTTGACTTTAATCTCTTCTGTTTCTTGAATACTTAAAAAAGCAGCAACTCACTTGTAATTTCTAATTTCTTCCTCAGAAGTTACAGTACATTCTCTCAGGCTCTTCAGCTTTGTCTGTGATTTTCTACTGTTCTGTTGTTGGTGAACTGTTTCTGCTATTTGCTCACTTAGCTGCTCTTGAGTTGCTTTCAAGCTGGATTCCATTAGGAGAAGTTTTTCATCTTGACTGGCAAGTTCTTGGGCTGAAAGATAAAAAAAAAAAAAAAAAAAAAAAAAAGAAGCAAGCATTACATTTTAAACCCAAGATGAATGATATTTTTGTTTTAAATGTAATGCAGTGCAATCCTCCGTAAAAGCTGGGCATGTTTTCAGGAGACAATCTTCATTTTGTTCCCAAATCTTCAAAGGAAAATATATCATAAATATACTAATAGCTGGCTTAATTCTTTCACTGTATCCTAGTAAACTTAATTAAAGAAACTTGGATTCAATATTCTTTAAGCATTTAAACTGCTACCAAATCTTACTGTATACATGCACATCCAGTATCAGTTCATTCTAGTGCTAACAGCTATTGTTTTCCTATTTTGCAGTATAAGTTAATCTATAATTCAAAATCATAGATTTGAAAAGATACCAGATTTTCTACCATTTCACAATGGCAACATATACAATTTGAGCTCAAAGTCTTTGATTTCATTACGATATTTCATGAATTACTGAGCGCATGCATAGTAAAACACCGTTCTTTTCCAAGGTCATCCAATAGATGGCAATCTTTCCTTAGACCAAAAGAAACCATAGCTGCACACTACCAGCTCTCTCAGAAAAATAAGTGATTTAAGACAAAGACATTTTTCCTTTGTTCTTTGTTGACCATTTTCCTAAAAGATATATGTACATAGGTTTTAATTTAAATATTTGACCCTTAAGTTTGTGCATACATGAGTTTGTGCTTGTGTGCAAATGAATGTGTACCTGCACAGACACAAATCCACACACATGTATTTGCTTTTATACTCTTCCATAAATATACCTTCAGGCATATTTAGCTACCAGGTTTACGATATCATGGAATAAAGCTAATCATTAAAACAAGAGCTTCACAATAAGCATTTTATAGCACAGATCCCTTTCATTATGTAGTAGTTAAATTATTTTGAAATTTGACACAAGAAATATGTAATAAACTAAGAAGCTTCTAGTGATAGCAGTTCAGTAAGTATCATAACAGCAGTTCACATGATCATAAATAACCCCCCCCTTTTTTTTAATGTGCTGTAGCATAATATTAAAGAGTGATAAGTACACCAGGCTTCAATGAAGTCAGAAAACAGCATTTTCTAGGCTTAGATGGATAGAATCCTTTAAAGAAAAACATCTTCATCCTTTTAACATGATTCTGAATTTATTTTCTTTAATGTCTGACAAGGTTCACAGTATGCACAGGATCTGAATTCAACTATTACGTCTACCTTTTTGAATTAAGAATATCCAGAATAATTTCTTGAGATATATATATTAAGAAAAAAGATAAAATTGCTTTGTTCTCTTCTCATTGACAGTAACAGAATCCCCCTTCTAACAAAACATGACAATAGTAGCCATTTCTGTATGTAAAAAGTAATATATATATACATATATATATAAACCGGTTACACTTTTGCCTCAGAAAGGTACGCAGCTAACATTAATAGCTAATGTTTAACAAACAGTACATAATCACCCTTAGTTCATCTTTACTGAGTATGAAGCAAATCTTAATTTCTGTGACCTAATGTTAAATGGTTACTAATGTCAACACATGTTAAGAAAAAAGTCTAATAAACAACTCAGATTAGGTTTTCTTTCACAACAAAAAATTAGCAATTTTGGTATATGGAAGCCTACATTGCTGTCATTCAATAAAAAAATGTAATAAATAACAAGATTCGATTTGTCACTGCATTTTGGACCCAATTCTGAAATCAATCTGTGCATAAGTTTCCTGTGGTTGATGGTCTCACTGACTCAATATGACTAGTTATTTAAATAATGTTAATTATATGTGGGCTTCTAGTATTCAGTCTGGGTTTGAAAATCAAAAGAAGGGCAAATATTTTACATTTAATATTTGCCTCTTCCTTTTACAGTTTTTAAGCTGCTGTTTTGTTGGTTTTTGGTTGTTTCTTTTTTTAATGTAGAAGACAACCCTTTGTATGTCAAAGGATGTTTATTCAAATTTCAGGACTTATTAAGTCACTGTCAGTTGTATATGAAATACCATCATCTGTAGTATTCAGCAAAAGATCTTTAACAATCCTTTAAAAGTTTTTAGAAGTAGTTTAGAGGTGTGCTGTTCTGCCTGGAGATGAAATTATCTTCTCAAATTAATTTTATTTATAGCACGTTTTATTTGTAAATATATCTAGCAATGCATATTTGGTAATTGGCATACCTGTTTAAACATACAAAAGGTTAATAGTCTGTTTAAACTCACCATGTCCTGATAAAAAAAGGGTTAAATTATTTTAAGTTTACCTTTGCCTTGGACTTGAGCCTTGGTTGATCCCAAGCCAGAGGCGCTAGCAGCTGCATGCTTTATTTACAATCCCTTTGTCAGACTTACAACTGCCCCAGGCTATAACATAGTGTACCTAATGTTCAAACTGGCAGGTAATCTTATGTCAAACATACTTCTTTGATTTAAAGTGATCAATAGATTCTTGTAAAGAGGTAATTTCTCTGATGTTTCCACCTTGCCATTCTTACAGGTGATTCACACAAAAGCCTGCTTATATGATGTACGAACAATAAACAGAAAGCTATAATCATGTTTTTTCAGATGTTTCCGGTGCACAACGATTTTGGATCAATACTCTGTGTAATACAATTATCTGCAATGATCTGGTTGTATTGAAAAAGAATTTGCAGCAGACCTCTAGGGGGTTTTATCCAGAAACACGTATCTGGCAATGTTGTGAATAGTGGAAGAGAAAATTAAGGGGTTGACACAGGCTGTCTATTATGCTCCAAATGACTTCATTAATATTTTATTTGGTAAAAGTAGTATATTTCAAGCTCTACTATACTGTGACTTCAAAATATTAATGATGCAATTTCCTTGTCGCATTTGCTTATCTTGAAAACTAGTTCTAGCACAGATATTAGGTGTAAAATCCAAACGTACCAACCAAAAATTATTTAAAGCAGTTTATTTTTTATAATTGAATCATTGCTTGGGTTTTGTATCTTATTTTCCTCTGTGGACACTATTCTCTTGGGAAAAAAAAAAAACAAAACAAACCTATATTCATTAGTAAGCCACTACTAAAGCTGTTATCTATACCAGGGATGAATCATATCAGCCTAAAAAGACACCTAAAATATTAGCTGTGAAATCAAACTTGTTAAATTCAAATTACACTTTGCATTGCCAGTGTATGAGCAGGTGTCCCTGCACAGAAATATCTGTTTTACAAAATTAATACAAAGATTATAGAACAGAAATAAAAATTAAAAAAATAAAAAACCAAACAGTTGTGTTTATTTAGTTTTGCTTAAGTCGCATTCTATAGCTGTAAATTTACCCTAAAGCAGAACAGGGAACCTTTTATATTCATTTGATTACAACAATCATATGCCCATATGATTAAAAATTCTATTCCATTAGACTGCACTGAATTCACATTTCTGCAATACTACTATTTTTGTACATTATTACCTGTCTTTCTGCACTGCTTATGCACACCCTGCAGTTACTGATCTAGCTGCTGAATCTCAGTTCTCAGTATGGTGGTTTCTGTCTCCGTCTGATTCTTTTCTTTCTGTGTGTCCTGGATACTGGCTTTCAGTTTCTTGACCACACTGTCTAGGTGCTCCACCTCAGCCACTTTTGCTTTGATATCTTTCCTTGCCTGCAGGAAATTGGCTTCTGACTTTCTCAGAAGGTCACCTCTTTTGCGTATTGCCTGTGAAGACAAAAAGCATTCCAATAGTGCCTTTTATGATGTACTTTTTATACTTCATCCTGCTATTTTGAGTTATAGGATACATGAGATTATACAGCACCTCATTAGCAACTGGGTCAAGTACCCACATCTCCTCTAGGATCAAAAGTTACAAGGACTTTAATTTTAAAAAGTCTGTTGAAGAAAAGATTCAGTATTACAATAAATACATCATTAATCAATACTTGTAAGTTCAAAGGCAAGAAGAAATATTCCATGTAATTCTGAGGGAAAAATGGGAAATGCAGTTTGATCTAAATGAATGCTCTTTTTTTCCTCAAAAATGCTCTTTTTTTTTCTAAAAAAAAAAAAGGAAAAAATGTTTAATGAACAAAAAAAAAAATAAAGTGGAGGGGGGATATTTAACCTCTTGGTGCTAGCTGCGACTGAGTTTTGGCACTCAGGCAAATGCTGTAGGTTAATGTGGCCATAGTGATAGTCCAAAGCCATAGGAAAAAAGATGCCATGCTACTTTTGTTTTAATCTCCCTCATTCTTTAAACTTCTTATCTGTGTAAACCCATGGCATTTAGACTCTCTTTTGTTGTTCTTTGAAGATGCCACATACAACTTGGATTTTGGTTTCAGAAGAGCACATTCCCCTAAGATATAGTGCCACAGTTTCCAATTTTAACTGCACAGTTTTTAAGTACATGCTGAAAGTTTATGGGTATAAGTTCCATACCAATCATGATCGAGTATTTTTGAGTGACTGTGTTTTATTGGCTTGATGCCACACCTTGATTCTCCATCATGCTCCATCATGCTTCTTTTAATCTGAATATTTAGTACTCTTTCATGTCTTAATTACAGCAAATTGCACACAGTTGGCACCATTTCTTGAAATTAATCCCAGAGTACTTTGTTTCTGTCAAGCACAGTCAAAGCCTCAGAGAATAATAGTAAATGTTATTGCAGATCTAAATTTAAATGACTGTCTATATATTTAACTTAAGCCTTTAATTATTCGTGCTGTACTGTTTTGGGTTCAAATATTAAACATTCTTTATTGTGAATGTAAAATTGTTTCAGACAGCTTGAAATCAGCAATGTTAACATGACAACAATTATTTGTATTAACATATTTTTTCAGGTGTGTAAAACCTAATAGACAGCATATAATATCCTGCCACGGTAATATGTTTCCATTTCTTTCTGTTTATTCAGTAAATAATAAAAATGTTCTAATTATGAGGAAGAGATTGTTGGAGAGTTATTTCCTTCTGTTCCTTTTTTGTTTAAAAAAAGAAATTTAGAAATTAAACAGCCAACACTTCTTCATTAGTTGATATTTAAGCTGTCTGCAGACAGCCTTTCTGAAACCACTCAGAAAATTAGGGTGGTTTTGATTTTTATTATTTTCAGTATACTAATAAAAAAAATTTAAGAAGGACAGAAACAATTAGAGTATCTTAAATGCTGTCATTGCTAATTGAAATTATGCATTTGGCAAAGTTCTCAAATAAGTATAAATTGCTCATTGTGTAGTTTAGTGATACAGATACTATTATATTAATAAAGCCAAAACCTTTTCACCTTATGAATACTTTTTAAGGTAGAAGCATTCACAGAGGAAGGTAAAAAGAGTAAATAAAACTCCTAGGCCCATGTACGTTTTAGCCCAAGAAAAAGTACAACAAAGTAGATCAGTGCCATTGAAAATGAGTATGAATGGGATTTGCAGTTGAAACCAGCAAATGCATTCATAAAAATATCTACAAACAGAAGAAGTCACATTACTGTATTTATTTTTATCAGTATGCATTTTGACAGCATTGCTATCACAAACTCTAACGTATCTTGAATTTAGAGACAAACACCAGAGAAATACATGCTTACAAATTTTGCGATAAAAGTATTTTTTTCTCTAGAATTCATAACAGATATGTATGCAGCAGTGCATACCCAGCTCCTTCACATTCTGTTTTTGTAATACGATTTTTAAAGAGATAGCTGTTTTGCTCATTCTCATAGCAAAAGCATACCTGATCTTTTTGACTATAAAGTTTCCTGGCATCTCTAAGGTCTCTTTCAAGCTGTGTTATCTACTGTTCTAGCTGACAAAGTTCCACTTTGTGTTTCTGCTGGGAAGCTATTACATCCAGATGCAGTGACTGTAAGGTCTTGTCTAGCTTTTCAATTTCAAGAACAGTTTTGGTTTTGGTTGTTTTTTGTTTTTTTTTCTCTTGGTCAAGTATATTAGCAGCTTCAACTTTTTGTTCCTGTGTCATCTGCTCGTATTCTTCAACGCTGGAGGATTTTTCATTGTATTGATTTTTCAACATCACAAGCTCATGTTTTAAATTAGAAATTATTGTACATTATACCAGATGCCCTGATTCAGTTATCTGTCATTTAAGAAACATAACTTATAGCTCTATTTCCAGATTTCAAATGCTGAACATGTTTCTACTTGTGGTTTGTATTTGATTCAGTGAACAGAAATATTTTAAAAGATTGCTTAAATTTATATGTAAAAAAAAATAAATAAATCACATTTGTATTCCTAAAAAAATCAGAGTTATATCTTCATTGCATGTAAGGACAAAATTAGATAATAGTGCTATTATTCTGACTCAAAAAAAGTCATGAATACTTGATTATTTTTATTTAATTCTGGTTGAGCTAGGTAATTTCTGTGATTCTGAAATATACTAACTTATATTTCCTAAAGATTCAAGTGCATAAAACTTTACATGAGATGTTCATGACTGGGTTGGTATCTGCCAAATCAGACTGAAATTGAAATATGACATTCTCTTTTTCAGAGGTCTTTGAAAAGTACAGGACATATTTGATCCCCCTGTGATAAAGGCAGCTCTTCTGTCATCTGGTCAATCGTTTTTAAATGTCTGGTGTCACTTGTGTTTCTTTTAATTTAGGTATTTGTGAGTTCAGTTATAAGGAAGTCTCTATTGTTCACTTTTAGTAGTTTGATAATCAGCATGTGTCCAGTTCAACATCATATGATATGATATATAAAAGCTGCATACATCAGAGAGAATAGAGCCTATATATAAGCACATATATATATAAAAGCATAGTTGAAGGTATTTCATTGACATGTTTAACATTGCTCCTAATCAAACTCTTCAGTTACTATGAATGTAAATAAGACTTTGAAAGTCCCAGCTGTGGGACCCCTCAGATAAGAAATATCTTTTATTTCCCTAAATGTTCAGTGATTAAATATTTATAAGTAGTAGTTTTATATATTTTTTATTTATTTAATATTGATATTACTTTTCTTTAAAGTAAGTGTAAGTGTCCTATTTCACTATTTATTGAACATAAAAGTGAAAATAATAACCAAATATGCAAACATTATACCTTTGCTAAAAGATTTGCCATTTCACAACTTCATAGTTAAGACTGAGTTCCTGCTTTAAAAAGACAAGAGCAAAGGAAACTCACCAGCTAACATATTGGCTATTCCAGATGGCTGATTTGTATGCAGTTTACAGCAGAAAACAAGTTTAAAGACAACCAGAAATCACTCTCAGATTGTTTCCCTAAGTTCAATAAGTGATTTTTTTAAGAATTGACATCTTTCCTATGGGAGACTTCAGGTCTTCTCTTCAAACCTGGGACCTTAACATTACAGAGCTCTCAGAATTACCTCTGGCTTTTATGACCACTTCCTAAAACAAATATCTTGATACTCCTCAACTGTCTTCTGGGCTCTGCTGTTTTCTGTGTAGTGGTTCAGCTATTTCTCCAACATATAGTGTGGCAAAAGTCCCACAAGAAGCACTTAAGCACCTTTTCTTTTTTTTCTTTTTGAGAAGTTCCAAGTTATTTGGTCATTTCTTTCAGCTGTCATTTCTTTGAGTTCTTTTGAAATCTAACTCACTGAATTCCCTTTGTTCAAAGAACAGAGAGCTATGTGACAGAGAGTTTTTTTAAAAAAGTAAATGTTAAGACTAATGCCCATTCATTGTTTATTCTTCAGAAGTGAAAACTTGTTAGGATCTAAGACAGCATGTGGTATTCATTTATCCCTGAAGGTGGTTTGAGCTTGCTTTTAAAAGCCTTAAAAAAAAATTGCTCATGACCATTTAAAAGATGTACAGTTATGTTTAACAGTGTAAAATATGATTCGTAATAGTGAAAAGCATAAATTAATATTTTCAAGTTGAGAATGGCAATGCTACCTGTTTTACAAAGAACAAAGAATTTTGTCAAGTATTTCTGCTGTCCTATAGATCCTCATCTAGCTCAGGTTTATTATTTGGAAATACGTTTAACTTAGAACTAAACATATCAGGCACATGTAGATCTACTATGTTCTCTAATAGGATGGTCCAGTTTTCAGTAATATGCACTGTTAAAAGAAAATGCCTTCTTTTTGATACAAGTGTTTCTAGTTTTCTCTCATGACCTCATCACTGAAACTCATTGTCTTCTGTTAGGTTAAGAGGACCTTTATTATTACTAATTTCTACTTCTGTAGATGCTAGAGATTGTGTAAAAAAAAACTCTTATATTTTTACAAACATAAATGCACTCAGATTTCCTTTTGTCTCACTGTGAGTTAGCTTTCTGGCCTCAGGTATTTCAAATAACTCTTCTAAAACCATTGACTGTATACTGCTGAACTGGTTTTTAAAGTACCAGGAAATTACTAAATAACAATATTGAATTAACAACATCCTCTGTCTTTATGCAAAAAAGTGGTAACATGTCTGCAACTCTATTAAAGAATTCCATAGTCATAGATCAAAAACCTTGCTGACATTGTATTCTAATGAAAGTACATACTGTCTATTATCCAGCATGATTCCTAAGACCTTTTTACTATCACTTTCTAAACCTAGCCTCTCACTATGCAAGCATATTTTCTGAAATCTCAGCCAAAACTCACAAAACATTGCAGTTTAAAAACAAACAAATAAATAAACAAAGCATATCAAACATATCTGCCTTTTAGCTTTCTGTATGATTAAAACTGGAAAAAAAATTAAAAATTTCCATTTTGCCATTTATCACTTCAGTATTTTTGTTTCATCTATACATTTGATTAGCAACAGTTTTGTTATCTTCCATTCTTACAGCTCTTTTCTAGAGGGTATTTCAGTAAACTTGATTTTGATGCAAAACAGAAAATAGAGTTCAAATCATATATGGTTGGTTCAAGGGCTATTGTGACTGAAACCTGTGCACACAGGTAAAGATTTACAGAAACTGAACTTAAAAAATATTTTCATAAAATGGTAAGCTCCTTTTAAACGAACCAGAGCCTAGCCTAGAAAGAGAATAGGTCTAACCAGGACCATTTGATAACTACCTGCCAAGTGGCAGCAGAAACCAGCAAAATCTTGGTAGATATCTTCTAAGACAATGAAGATTGGTAGCAGTCTGCAAAATTAAGGTGAAACATGCTTACAGTGCTATCTTCAAGTGTATTCAAGTGTACAGACATTTAATCTGAAAGTACCTGTATATTCATTGACTACTGAGTTAGGGTTAAGAGTTTTCAAGGTCCATTGAAGATCCCTAAATTTCTCTCTTTCTAGACAAAAACACTCCTTTCTGATTCTGATAGTCCTGATGCTCCTGATTTTTCAGAAAAAATGCCACAGAAATATTATGGGAAATGAAGTTGACAACTTCATGCAAATTTTGGTTTGATCAAGTAAAATTTGAAAGGCAGGATCAACAGCAGTCAAAATTTCTTCTTCCAAAGGTGTGAAGTGCTTCATTCACTCTCTGGTATATATGCAAAGAGCCCAGCAATATAACAAAATAGTGCTAAAAAAGCTCAGGGGTCTTAAAGCAGGAGCTAAATCAGTGACTTCTGAAATGTCTATTTTCTCATACCATTTGCATCTCATATAGTAAAAATATAAACCACAGAATACTCATAGGTAAGACTCACAAAAATCAGAAAACCTATTTCTTTTTGACAAATGTGAAATCCCAACAGTGGGGTTATTTAAAGCTCCCTCCTCTCATTACCAAATAATGGAATTGAGTTAAATACAACACAGAAAAGGTAACAGTAGTACATTTATTTACTATCTGCAGTACCATATGGTGCTAATGTCTGGGCAACAGTTATGCTCCCTTATTGAACCCTTATTGACTTGATAGTTTCCTCATATTGCTCAATATACAATAAAAGAAGCATATTGATACTAGCTTGATTAGCAGAACTGCAAGGTAAGAGAGCATGCATGAAACAATAAACTAATGGGGTCTTCATAAGCTAATTGGGGGAGGAATTCTATTGACAATTTAACAGTTTACTACCATGTGGAGGCAGGTGCTTTGTTAGAAACAACAGTTCATTTAGGACTTATTTCTCAGCAAAGATTTGTTTCTTACCCTACCATAGCTATGCTGTTCTAATCACTGTGCACAATTGTTATCCCATGTCATTTAATTAATGTTAATTAAAGAACAAACTAAATCAAAACATACTTCTGCCTCAGTAGCCCTGCAAATCAGAGCTTTGAAAGCAGAAACAATAAGGGTACAACATAAGCTGTGCTGACAATATCGATGTGGACTTCAATTTAAGAATAAGAAGCCATTCACCCTTTTCAAGTGTATCACTGTTATAGTCCCACTCTTAAGTGTCCAGTGTTGCATACAAACGCTAGACGTGAGGACTATCACTAGTGACAGAGAAGTTAGTACCATTTTCTGAGTGTCTGTTCTGCAGAGTATTATACATAATAGTAGACAAATATGAGACAGTTGCTTTAACCAGCTGCCTTTGAATGGTGTCTTCTGAGCTCTAACAGAGAGATTCAGTAATCATGGAGTGTTTACCCTAGCAGGTAGCGATCATGTTCTGGCCATGGTAGAATGGCATATTGCTGGGGAACAGATGTTTTCAATAACATTGAAAAAGTTGGCAAAGTGCAGGATGAAGAATGTGTGAGTATGCTACTTACGGAAAAGAATGATTTTTTAAAGAAAGGTAGCTCTGGCATTATTATACTGACACAGGCATGTCAATATTTGCATGCATATATAGTGAATGATATTTTTTTCTCACAACAGCAGGTACCCTTAAAAACTTTTGGGCTTGTCCTCAAGAAACTAGTGTTTTCATAAGTAGCTTCAGTATTTCTTATAATCACAAAGAATGCAAATGAGGAGGGCATTTTTAAAGACCAGTTAACATCTTGGTGAATCACACAGTAGATACACAAGTACACATGCTGATAAAAATAACCCATCTAAAGAATGTGAATGATTTGGAATAGGGTCAAGAAGTGTAAACCTACCCATCCTATGACTATTTCCTATGATCCATGATGACCTTTATCAAGTCCGTTACTGGCTGTCATCAGCAAAAATCAAACCAAACCAACCAAACACAACTAAACACAATACAGAAAGTACTCAAAATTGCATAAGAAAGGGTGTGCAAAAAATACACAAAAACTTGGTACGGCACTGCTACATTTTTAAACAAGTAATTATTATTGCTCCAGAGTTTATATAGAATGGAATTAAAATTAGAATAGCTGGTGACAATTACATGGTAATTTGTACAACCCCTTTTCGGGGCATCCAGACAATTATCTCTATCAAGACCATAAAGAAAAAGTTACAGGCTCTATGGATAACACAAAACAAGATGAGCAGAATGGGAGTCTATTAATGAAAAACTAAGAAGAAAGATAAGAAGGATTCGCTTCTTATCCTGAATTGCTGAGGTGAGTAGCTCGAGAGAGGACGCCTTCAACACCTGAGCGGGGGGGGAAGCTCAGCGTCCAGGAGCCTCAATTTAGAGCGGCAAGAGCCACCGAGGGAGCCTCAAGTCCTCGACAGGACCTGCCCGGGAGCCGGCAGCTCAGCTGAGATGAGCAGCTGACTCACAGGGGGCGAGGCCAGGAGGAGCGGCGCCAGCCCTGACTGGTTAAAAACTCGCCCCAGGGAGCGCTGCGAGCAGGGTGTAGCGCGGCAGTTCGCGCAGACAGGGTGAGAGGGGAGGCGAGCGGAATGATGAGCGCTATCATCATAACCAGGGCCCTGCCTGGGAGCTCTGCGCTGGCCGCCTCGGTGGTGGTCAGCATAGGCACCCAGATAGAGCCGATGAGAGGGGAGGTGGCAGCGCAGAGCTCGGAGTGTAGGGAAGTGCCTGCACTCGTCTGGTGAGGGAGTGGTGCACAATGGGCAGGGCTGCACTCGGTGCTCCCTGGTGGAGGTCCTCCTGCAGCAGGGGTTTTGCTCCGGGACGCTATCAATAGGCTGCGAGATGTCAGGCAAGCTGAGAGGAAGCAGGAACGCTTGCTCCAGGTCCAAACTGTGCAGGGGCCTCAACCGTCCATTGTAGCTCATGGAGGAAAGAAGGAGGCCGTTAACCAAGGAAGCTGGGAAATAGTAACAAAAAAAAACCACCACCACCACCAAAAACAAACAAACAAAAAGAAGAAAGAAAAAAACCCCAAAACCTAAAAAAAAAGGAGGAAGAGGACAGTTAAAAGCAAGGGGCTTCCTCCTAAACCTGATGTCCCCAGCCAGAACCACTTCACAGTTCTGCAGGGGGCTAATGAGAAAACAAACACCTCACAACACGAACAACCATCTAATGCACTGGTAAAGAAGATTACTACTGGTGCTGCCAGGAAAAAGCAGTGGGTCATAGTAGTAGGTGACTCTACTTGGAAAGGCACAGAGGAACCCACCTGTCAGCCTGACCTAGTCTCAAGGGAGGAGAGTGTTGCCTACCAGGGGCTCAGATCAGGGGTGTTGCAGAGAGACTGCCTGGTCTAGTAAGTCCCACTGACTACCTACTTCTAGTGATCCATGTGTGTGCTAGTTATATAGATAACAGTAGCCCGAAGAACACTAAGAAGGACTACAGATCCCTGGGAGAGGTGGTTTGGGGCTCTGGAGCTCAGATAGTCTTTTCATCTATTTTCCAGGATAAAGGGGAGGACCTTAAAAAGGCTAGGTGGATTTGGCAGGTTAATAAGTGGTTAGAAGAGTGGTGGGTGCCACAGTCAGGGGTTTGAGTATTTAGAAAATGGGACTCAATTTGTGAGGCCAGGTCTACTGGAGGCTGGTGGAGCTGGTCTGAGCGGTTTTGGTAGGAGGCTTGCCAGGCTGGTCAAGAAAGCTTTAAACTAGATGTGTTGGGGGAGGGGGGCATCATTCCATCCCAGCACTCCCAGTCAGTTTCCAGCACCTACAATAAATGCTCAGAGCAATGTAGAGATATTTAAATGTAGAAATATTTCAGGCGTTCCAGCCAATGGCCGGAGACCAGTAATGAGTGGTGTCCTTCAAGGATCAGTGCTGGGACTGGTCTTGTTCAGCATTGTCGGTGACATGGTGTCGTGGTTTAAAACCAGTGTGATTGAGTGCGCCCTCAGCAAATCTGCCGATGACACCAAGCTGTGTGGTTCAGTTGACATGCTGGAGGGAGGGAATGCCATCCAGAGGGACCTTGACATGCTTGTGAGGTGGGCTTATGCCAGCCGTATGAAGTTTAACCATGACAAGTGCAAGGTCCTACACCTGGGTTGGAGGAATCCCAAGCACAGCTACAAGTTGGGCAGAGAAGAGATTCAGAGAAGACCTGCAGAGAAGAACTTGGGGGAATTGGTCAATGAGAAATCCAGCATTATGCACTCAGCCCAGAAAGCCAGCCGTATCCTGGGCTGCATCAAAAGTAGCATGACCAGCAGGTAAAAGGAGGTGATCCTGCCCCTCTACTCTGCTCTGGTGAGACCTAACTTGGAGTATTGTGTGCAGTTCTGGTGTCCTCAACATAAAAAGGACATGGAACAAATCCAGAGGAGGGCCATGAGGATGATCAGGGGACTGGAGCACCTCCTGTATGAAGACAGGCTGAGAAAGTTGGGGCTGTTCAGCCTGGAGAAGAGAAGGCTACGTGGAGACCTCATAGCAGCCTTCCAGTATCTGAAGGGGGCTATACGGATGCTGGGGAGGGAGTCTTCATTAGGGACTGTGATGATAGGACAGGGGGTAACAGGTTAAAACTTAAACAGGGGAGGTTTAGATTAGATATTTAACAATATCACAGCAACTTGGGAAAAAAGACAGAATGTTTACCATGTCTAGAAGCAAGTCTTCAGCTGATTTGTTGTTCTACAGGAACTGAGCTTTGAAAGTTTGAAGATCTTGCTCACTTTAACCAATATTTTCATCCGTCCATGTTCACAAGCATTAAAGTTTGTAAAAGACTAAATCAATCATTAAATATTTTCTAATACTGGTATTTTTTTCCAAAATACAGATTGAAGGCTTATAAGTTTTAGGATCAAATAAAAGTACACTCATGGAAAAATCACACAAAACTCCAGATTTTTTTCTATTGGGCTATCTTGAATGTAAAATCAAATAATACCAATTCACACTGTATTTGTATATTTAAAACATGCATTTAATATGTTTAATATATGTAATGCATATTTTATATAAATATAATTTGGTTTATCTTTTCTCAATGTTTCCATTAAAATACATATTAAACATTGAAAAAGTTTAATGTTTCATTTCAGGCAGTCATTTATAGCATGAAATAAAAATGGGTGCACAACTGCTAATTATTCCCTGTAACAAGTATTAATTGTATTTGGAATTTAAAAGATATTTTATTACAATTATTTTTCAGCTTTACTGGCAGGACATTGTGTTTGAACAGTTGTATAAACAATAGTATGCAGAACTTGAAAACTCTTATCACATCCCAAGATATTTCTCTGCTTTTGAAGACATTACAGAAGGTGCTGAAAAAATGGCAAGGATCAATGATGATGTCATCATTTCCAAGTAAGGAATGTAGCCATTAAATTGTTACTACCTTCATTTTAATGCATACCAGTATCAGTTTTCAGATAGCTTTCCTTTCAATTAACATTATTCTGCAACTATGTATACTAGAACACTGAAAGAAAATGAAAAATATATGACAATTTGGAAACAAGTTCCTGGCTTAGAAGACTTTACCAATTGATGGTGGATGGTGGGTGGACACCGAAAGTGGAGTGAGCTCTCTTAGGCCTGAATCTTTGAATTCTTTCTATGAGAAGTATAAATTTTATATAAACCTCTTTATAAGAAACAGAATGATTGACTCATAGAACGGTTTGGGTTAGAAGGGATCTATCTCATAATCATCCATTTCCAACCCCCCTGCTCCATGCAGGGACACCTTCCACTACATCAAGTTGCTCAAAGCCCCTTCCAACCTGGCCTTGAACAGTTCTAGGGATGAGGTGTCAACTCTGGGCAACCTGTTCCAGCACCTCACCACCCTCACAGAGATGAATTTCTTCCTCATAGTTAATCTGAATCTGTCCTCTTTCAGTTTAAATTCATTGCCCCTCGTCTTATCACTACATGCCCTTGTAAAAAGTTTCTCTCCAGCCCTCTTGGAGGTGATGGTATGCATGTCATACATAAACACCAAAATAAATCAAAACAGTGGTACTTCTGTCCAATTCAGGATATGCTGTTCAACTACAGAAATGTTGCTGTCTTTCTGATCTTAAAAGAAATCTTTATGATTTAAGAGTATGTATCACTATGCCTTACCATGACAAAAAAGTATAAAAGTATTAAAATAATCTTTTTAATGCCCCAGTGAAGTATATAACACCTGTTCTATATGAATCTCCTGTTCATGCTCCAGTTACTTGTTGAGTTTCTCAGCTTGATTTAGGTGATCTTTCTGTTCATTGCACTTCTCATGCTGCTCATGTATTTACTCTAGATTCTTCCCTTCTGTTTTAGGTTACTGACCTCAGCCTTTATAAATATTCACCTATTAAAAATTATTATATTTAATTAGTGAGTCCACAGGAGAAATGGGTCCAAACTTTTGAAATTTTTTTTTAGTCTTAAACAACTATTCACTGACACTTGATTATTTTTTTAACATAAAATAAATATCTGGTAGCTGCAGAATGGTTCTATTTAAAAACATTTATGTTTTTCATACATTTCATTATGCAGAAAATTGTTACAAAAAGAAAACCTGGTATTCAGAATCTGTGGCTTCCATTTGCTTAAAATAATAATAATAAAAAATATTACTAGAACACATTGTTTTAGAAATTACAGTGAAATGAAATTTAGCTTTGTTGAGAAATAAGTTACATGCCTAGGTAGATTTAAAAAAAATATATCCTGATGCCATACAAGTGTTTTACTTAAAAGAAATGAGATAATAAATGAAAAGTGAAACTAAACAATTTTTTTCCAAATAAGAAATGGATTAATATACTCCATTGACCAAATTCACTGTAGTCTTTTAATCCTCGTTTCCTTTGCATCAACAGACCATGTGGGTGGGAATCTTCTTTACATCAAGGTTAATGGCCAAATTCTAAGTAGTATAAATTGAAGCCAGGATTTCATGTGAAGAATTTAACTTCACTGTTACCAGGGAAAGATGGGGAAAGGGAAAGCAGCTGTCCTAAAGGACAGGACAGCTCAAATCCCTTTTTTCTTTCATTTAACAGTACAAATTCCAGCCTAATAGCATTGAATTGTTCAACTGACAACCTAGGAAACATGCCACCATAAGAAGGGAAATACAGTAGTGTTTAAGAGATAGATTAGCAAAATGTCTGGATTAAAGGTGAAAAGTTATGAAAATATATTAAAATTATTGGGTTATAGGTTATAAAACAAAATACCTTCTATTCCTGTATTCGATGGTAGTTATTTAACTTCACACTTTCACTTCTTGGAATATAGTGCTAGAAATTAAGTACAGCCTTCTTCTGCGGAATTGAATGGTGGTGGAATACAAATACTGCCTTTTTTTTTTTTTTTGCAATGTAATTATTATTTCACCATATATTCACACCTATATCAATCATTGCAAAACAGTCAACACCAAGAGATATGTGACAGGTTTGATTATCTTATGAGGAAATTTTGTTCTTTCCATCACTAACCAGGTAATACTTCTAACTTCAGGTGTAAACAAACTGCACTGGGGCAGCTGTTTTCACTATTGTAGCATTCCAAAAAGCAAAATATTTATGATTATTATATGACTTTATGCTAGTGCTGAGAGCAAGTCAGAAAATGTTTGAGAAGTACAAATAATTACCCGACAAAGGAAAAACCTCTTTTTCTTAATTTTCATAGAATAGAATCATAGAATAGTTAGGGTTGGAAAGGACCTTAAGATCATCTAGTTCCAACACCTCTGCCATGGGCAGGGACACCTCACACTAAACCATGCCAACCAAGGCTTCGTCCAACCTGGCCTTGAACACCCCCAGGGATGGAGCATTCACAGCTTCCTTGGGCGACCCATTCCAGTGCCTCACCACCCTCACAGTAAAGAATCTCTTCCTTATATTCAATCTAAACTTCCCCTGTTTAAGTTTTAATCCATTACCCCTTGTCCTGTCACTACAGTCCCTAATGAAGAGTCCCTCCCCAGCATCCCTATAGGCCCCCTTCAAATACTGGAATGCTGCTATGAGGTCTCCACGCAGCCTTCTCTTCTCCAGGCTGAACAGCCCCAACTTTCTCAGCCTGTCTTCATAGGGGAGGTGCCCCAGTCCCCTGATCATCCTCGTGGCCCTCCTCTGGACTTGTTCCAGTTTTCATAGCTTCTCAAAGAATAAATTATTAACAGTGGGTCTTACCACATGTACTTGTATAAAGAAAACAGAACAAACAAAACTATAGAAACACAAATGTCTGTATACTTTTTTTTTTTTAAAATTACAAAAGATTATGAAAAACATGATTATGAGTTACCAAAAAATTAAATGCTTATCAAAAGCACAGTAACAAAAAAAGCCCACCAATTTAAATAGCGGGAAATTGATTATGAAGTTTCTGAATTATGTAGCTTACAAGTTCTTTTGAAAGAGCTTGTGCTGCCCATTGGAAATTCTGCCCATATCTGCCATGTTCATCAGAGTTGTAAAACATGGAGAAGCTAATTGAAGACTTCCTAGACTGACTTGAGTAATTCAGTTGAATTGTTCTGTGCACAAAAAAAAAAAAAAAAAAAAATTAGCTTTTCCCAGAAATCCAGTATCAAAACCTAGCCATAGAAGGAAATCAGGCTATTCAAGCAGGACCTGCCTTTCATGAACCCATGCTGATCAGACCTGATCATTTGGTTGCCCTCTCCATGCCATGTGATGGCACTAAAGATGATCTGCTCCGTAACATTCTCTGTCACTGTAGTCAGACCTTCAGGCTTGTAGTTCCTCACATCCCCCTTCCAGCCCTTCTTGTAAATGAGTGTCACATTTGCTAACCTCCAGTCAGCTGGGACCTCCACAGTCAGTTGAAAGTGGCTTGGTGAGCATTGCTTCTCAGTACCCCTACTCAGTACTTTCCTTTGGGTGAGTCCCAAGGGAAAGTAGTTTTCCATTATTAATTGTTAAATGACAAGACATACTTATTGACATTTCTATAAGTGTTTCTGTCATTTAAATAATTACTGCAGTAACTTCTCAAAAGCAAAATAATAAATACATTTCCAAACCTAAATTTTAGTGAGATTACAGTAATGAACTCTTTGTTTTAGAGTTCCTCTGTATGTTTATTCATCTATTATAAAATCTAAATGTTAGCATTCTTCAACAACACCAAAGTTGAACTGTTAAAAGTCGCTGCACTGTTGCCTTTTAAAGACTTTTAAAGTAGTACTTTTATAGTTTGTTACTACTATCCATCAAGTGATTTCTCCAATAAGTTTTTGTACTGTGCCATTATTCACAATACTGGTACTCTAGATAATTCACATTTTTTATGGCTTTAAAACTTCCTGAAAGAAAGACCACAAAACAAAGCAACAAAACTCCTACAGTCCAAAAATCCTCCATATTGCAATTTTCATGGTTTTAAATTTAAAAGATTATTTACACAGTATTTTTAAGAACAGAGCTAGCAAATTATTTTAGTTGAATAATGCAAATTGTTGCTGCCTTTAGTATGGAAAGAACCCAGCAGTTTTCACTTTGCAACCTAAAAGTTCTTGTATCTAAAGACTGTACCACACAATGTTTGAGCTGCATGGCAAATTTAATTTTCTCTACTAAGTCTGATTTCACACATCATTTTATAGAAATATCAAAGGAAATTTATACCTTTTTGACTCTCAACTAATACAATTTAAATAATGGAAAGCTACGAGTAAAGAAATCAGAAATTATAAGGTCATTTTCCTTCTAAGTCCTTACAATTAATTATTTTTCAGGAGAAAATAATCTGAGAGTTTGCTCAATTATAAAACTTTAAAAAGTCTCCTTGTATACCTTGTTAAAACTTAGAGCTCATTTCCAACAATGGAAAGTTCCCTCAGCAACATCTAAGAGAAAACATCTGAAAGAGAAAACATAATTCAGAAAATGCCTCAATGATAAAAATGTTTTTCTTGTTAAATTTTTATATCTGCCTGAATCAGTAAAATGACTTTTTTTCTTTTTTTCTTTTTTTTTTTTTAGGTAAAAATGGGAGTTCTTTTGAAATCAAAAATGCATGATAAGGAGTTAGATTATATGTTGCTTTTTACCTCGGGACTTGGCTTAAAATCACTTTTGAGTGACAAAGCAGATGAAGATGAAGTTGCCAGTGCTCAATTGCTCAACTGATAAGTGGTAATTTCTTATTTTATGCTTAGGTCCATAAATATATCTTGTTACTGATTTGGAGAAAAATCCAGGAGCAAGCTTTCCAACAAAGTTTTCAAGTTGATAAGCAGGTATTCCTTATTGCGGCGCCCTGAGACATGGAGGATAGCTCCTCCTAACGTGTGTCCCCGTATTGCTAGACAAGCCATCCTTATATAGTCCCTGGGTATACATACATATTCATGATGCTACGTATGGATTACATAATTTTTCAGAAAGTTTCCTGCATGTGTACAAAAATATGGTGGTCGTCTCTGAGGGTTGTTTATTTCTTCCAACAATCTTCATTACTTCTGGCAGCCTTTGAAGCATGCACAGTAGATGTTTATACCAGCTTAATTGGTTTGTTAACACCACAGACAACAGTCATCCTGTCCTACTTATCAGTTAGTTTAACTGCAGCCCATCCTGGACACCTGCCATTCCCAAATATTCCTTATCCTTACGTCTTGTTTTTCTATCCTGTTTTTCTTACACTCATTTTGTACTAAGGTCATAAGGGCCTAAAACTATGTCAACTACAACGGTTTACCTTATACAAGAATTCTTAGTATATTCTCTAGTTGTACTCTTTTTTTTTTTCTGTGAATCATGCACCTCAATAATTGTCCATTGCTACTGTTAGAAAGCCATCAAACTTAACATTACTTAAAACTGATTCTAAAGGTTTATATGTTTCATTTTGTGATTTTGTGCCTCCCTTGTCTCAAATCCCCCCTTTTTCTGTCCTTTTGCAAATTCTTTTGCAACATTTTATATACTACCTTTACCATCTAAGGTCTTTTTGAAATAATTTCCTGTTTCTACTTGATGCTTGATTTCATTTCTCTTCCAATCTTCATAATTTATCATAGATCATTTAAAATACCAGAAGGAACATTGGATCATACCACAAGTAATCAATATTAAAACAATTAACATCAGTATTCCTGCAACCAGTTGCCTCAACCAGGAGAGATCAGGTAGCCATGAAGTTAACTTTTTCCATATTTCTTCAAAACCCCAGGAGGTGTCATCCATGGCCATTTCATGAAATACTTTAGTTTGTTGCCAAATTTCCTCCAGATCTGTTTTAATTCTGCCACTTTGATCTATATAGGAACAGCAGCTTTCATTGAATATGGAACCAACCCCTCCTTGTGAAGCCAGTAAGTGCGTAGGTATAATATTTATTACCTGGATTAGTATTAACTATCCCAAATTTTAACCTTTCCCTTAGACATAGATTGCTAGTGTTCACCCACAAATTTGTCCATGAGATAGTGTTAGGAATTGGAATTCCAGTTAATGGAAGGTCTGGATTTTCTCCTGATTTAGGCAACTGTGCACACACCCAATAGTCATTATGATTAAAAACCTTAGTAACATTCTGCATAAATGTCAGGTATAAATTTTGGTCCCAAGCTTGTACGCCAGTTATCATATAAATCCAAATTATGACTGATGCAATTTCATACGTAAGGGTCCTGAAGGTTCGATCCTCCATGTCTTCTCTGGCTCTGGTGCTTTCTTTATTCTTGAATAATGTATCCAAGTAGGTTGTTCCTTTATCTTCACTGCTGTAAAGGTGGTCAATAATATCTGGTACAATCTGCTCCACTTCTCCTGTAGAGAATCTCCTGAAAAATTCTTAACATAAACCTATTTGCACATACTCATTTTAGTTCAAGTTTGCATATATACTGACTGAGCACTGTGTGTGCATTTAGCATGTGTTACTGGGAAAAACTGCTCAATTCATGTAATTTCAATCAAATCAGGATCAAACTGGTTCATTGATTTATTAAAGACAGGTAATTGTCAACCACTGACCTATACATTAGGATGAGAATTAGCAAGCAACACAACAGATACACCACAGTACTACAAAATGTTATTACATGTACAAATTTCTAAATACCATTCAATGAGATGCAAGTTGAGTGCCCATATGCTGGTCAAAGGCAAACTAGCTGCAGTAACTGGGGGGACTCAGAGGGGCATCACGCTGCCGGGTCCAGGCAGAGTCCCATGTGCCCCTGAGCCACATCTGGCAGGGTCATGTTAGCCCCACTGTACCCTTCTTCCCTTTCCCCATGCATGCTACATATCTCCAAGCTTCTCTTTTCCTTTACTTATTTCTTTTCAAGCTGACTCCTCTATTTCAAAAGCCTCTGTAGCTCCTTAGTTAAAATATGGTCAGAATAATCCAGAATATGGTCATCTTCCTCTTCAGCATTATCAGTCTAGGGTAAATAGTCTGGGTGTCCCACTCTCCAAAGCTTGTTACTCTTAATTTCCTGTCTCTTATGCTGCTGTACCCTAGCCATTTTGCCAAGGCTGGCTCATGCAGGCAACCCCAATAACATGCTGTGCCCCCCAGATCATAATTTTCTTGAACAGCCCACATGAAACAGATCAGTTTTCAGCTACAGTGAGCAGAATTTGCTGTAATTGCTATTTGGACATTGAGGCTATAATGGTAACAGCAGAACTAACGGATTGAGAAGAATCTGCTTCTGGCACTTAGACAAAAATGAGAATTAAAGCTGTCTGAATTGTACACAAAGACACAAGGAGAAGAAAGAGGATGATTAGGAATGAGTGTTAAAATATCTACAATAAAATATCAGTAGTGTTCTTTAAAAAATATGGCTACTGCATAATGTTACTAGAATTGAAGGTGTTTTGTCCGTCATCATAACAGATAAAAACTATTTAATTTTTTGAGCTGGAAACTGCTGGTTACCTAAGAATCCAGGACTGTTAAGCACTTACTTTCAATATGGTCAAAGAAAAAGAGAATCATAAAGAGTAATAAATATAATTAGTACTTCAAAGAGATGTACCACTAAAAGCTAATGGATAATTAGAATTTTTGAAAAAAGTGAAGGAAAAACTGAGGTGGAAAAGCATGGAATTAAGTCTACAGCCAGAGATTACTTAGAAGTCTGCAATCATAAAACAGTAAAAATCTGGACATACTCCTTGTCTGTAATTATAAAGTAAATTACAGTAAGAAATGTAATAGGTAGACAGTCCTTCAGGTTATCCAAGAATGCCATTCCCATTACCAGATGCCTCAGGCAACAGCTGATGGGGTAAGGTGGAGATCAGATACATTTTTACCTTATATATTCCCTGGGGAATAGTTTGCTTGGTTGCCATAGCTAGAAGATACAGCAGCAAATGCTCATCTGACTCAAGAGCAGGACTAGTAGATAGATTTCTATCCCCAGAGATGCATGCAAGCTGACTGTAGGTAAGATGACTAGAAGTGATTGCTTAAGTGAGAGAGGAGTAAAATGATTCTGTCTTCTCAAGTGACAAAGAAAATGAAGACCTAGACCCCTCTCAGGGAGATCACAGAATGACGGTGTCTCAGAAAGCCCTGTAGGAGGTTGCTCCTGCATTGTAGGAGCCTTCACTATGTATTTTAACAGTAAATATTTTTTGATATTACCTAAATTTATGCAGTGCTGCCTAGGATGATGAGTAGACAGTCTATGAGAATCAAGTGACGAGAAAGACCAATGAAGTCCATAATAGATGCTGAGCGTTAGGAGCCAATCAGAAGCAACCTAATTTTTAATAGTAGCAGGAGAAGAGAAGACAAAAACATATAATGACAGGTTGCTACAAGGCTTGCCAGTGTATGAATTAGGAATTATTATAGAATCATAAAATCATAGAATCATTTCAGTTCTTTTATAGAATCATTTCTTAAGACCCTTAAGATCATGAAGTCCAACTGCTAACCTAAGACCAACAAGTCCACCAGACTTGTTAATTTGGCAAATCCACATGCAAATCTTCACACACACAAAAAAATCACCAGGGAAATCTATGATACGACTGTTTGTCCCACCTCAGTGAACAATAATAATGAGCCATAGTTTGGTTAGATATTTGTCAGGACCGAGGCAATGTCAGACCTCTAGCTTAGTTCTGTGAAGGGAAACAAATGCCTTTGGATGGTGGGCGACAGGCCTACTAATGCTTTTCTCAAACAGGCCTGAAACAAACCAAAAGTTTGTAGTATTCTTTTACTGTTAGCCAAATGGTCTTGCATTCATTTATGTAGCATATACATGGTGGTTATTTTTTTAATATATTCTGTGGGTGAGAGAAATCATACTGGAGCCTATTATTTAACTCCATATCATATATCTACATCTTTCTTATCCCTATGCTCAATTCAGTCCATCCAGAATGGTCTAACAGCAAAGTGAAATGACAAGCAATGCTAAGTACCTAATATCAACCAACTACCCCATCCCTGGAAGTGTTCAAAGCTAGGCTGGATGGAGCTTTGAGTAACCTGGTCTAGTAGAATGTGTCTCTGCCTGTGGCAGGGGGTTTGGAACTAGGTGATCTTTAAGATCCCTTCCAACTTTAGCTATTCTATTATTCTATGGACTATTTTTGTCCTTCTAGCGTGTTAAAAAAAAGGTGTTTACTACTAATGACTTCAGATCAGGGTAATGTTCAAATGTGATATGGAGTTTTGTATCTTTCATTCCTAAAAAGAAACTTAGTGTGGTGATAAATATTTAGCAGACAGTAAGAAAACTGCTCTTCAGAAAGGCAAAAATGCTGATGTTCAGATGGGATATTGGAGCTATGAGAAACTCCCATTTCATACTCAGTTCTGAATTAAGAGAACATCAGAAGATGTATGTCATTACTTCCTATAGGTACCACTCTCCCACTCAAGATTACATTACTCCCATCTCTTCCAGCTTTTGCAATCATATATAAAGTACCTGACAGGAACATAAAAAAAAAAATGATCTCCAGGGTCAGACCACCAAGACCAGTTTTCTGTCTTCAACAGAGACAATAGGAGAAGCTATACAGGGTGAATGCATGAGACTGGACACTCTCTGCATCCACAATTAGAGGTGTTAGAGGTGTAAGTAGATACATCTCTGCTCAGTGCTTGTAGTATCTATTTATGGACCTGTTGTCCATGTATTAGTCTTAATCCCTTTTTGAACTGACTGATATTCTCTGCCTCTAAACAGTCCCATGGCAGAAAATCCCATAAATTCACTAATTCCTTTTAACTGTTTTAAACCAGTCACCTGCTAGTTTCATTGAGCAGTTTCTACTTGTAATGCAGGATTTAATGAATAACAGTCTTCATTCAGTTTATTCACTGCTTCTGCTAATTGTATAAACCTCAGTTACAACTATCACCCCCTAGTCTTCTCCTGTCCAAAATGAAGAACCAAGACTTTTTAGTCTCTTTTCATAAGGTAGATGCTCCATCCCCTTAATCATTTTAGTTGCCCTTCCATGTGCTTTCTGTAATTCCACAATATTTTTCATGAAAGAGGCCAGAACTGTACACAGTACTCCCTGACCTACAGCTCTAAAGTGTTTTCTTTTATAAATATTATTTCCAGAAGAAAAAAAAAATAACAACAGCAACAAAGAAAAATCCACAAAAACAACCAAAACAGGAAACTATAAAAAATAAAAGCATTTTTCAGTACTTCATTTTTTAAAATGCTTTACAGTCATTTTCTTCTCCATCTTTAGAAATAATTCAAAAAGCCTTTACTCACTGGTGATCACTTATACAGGAATTTCCGTGAGGCAGACCAAAGTCTCTTTGTACTCAAAATTCCAGACCTTGTTTAATTGCTTATTATACAGAGAAGGAATAATGTTAACAATTTTGACTTGCAGCATACATTTACCATACTGAGTTTAACATATCCTACTCCACAGTGCCTGATGTGATGTTTATAAATTAAAAAAAAAAAAAGGAAGAAGTTGATTTTTCATCCTTCAAACATCACTCCTGAAATATGGACATAGAGATTTAATAGTCTTTTTTGATCATGGACTTTCATTAAGATGTCCCAGTAAAAATTCTCTCAGTTAATTTAGAAGAAATGGAATCTCCTGTTGGAGCTGTTTCCATGCTCCACATTATAAAATGTACCACAGAGATAAAGAGGAGAGCTAGAAGTTCAGTTCCATTAGATCAAGCTTGGGCTTCATAACCCTGAGGGCTATTCAGCCACTGGCCTACAGGGTAAAAGAAAGAACTAAACTCACAGCAAGTTATATATCAAACATTGAAGAATGGAAGGTATTTGGTGAATTCAGACCAACTCCATTGATAGCTGTGAGTTGCATTTTTGGCTGAAGAATCATTTCTTAATACTTTACTCAGCTCTGATTTCCTTCCAGAAGGTTAAACTGCTGTGAGAGACATGGTGAAATGTCTATTTTTTGATATCTTACAAGCCAAAATAAAGCTTTACAATGAACTCAGTTTTAGAAATATGCCAGCTATATGCAGAGAGAAAGAATGCCAGACCAATTGATTTCTTGGCTGCTTAGAGCAAGAAAGAGACAGGCTGAGGCAAAAGAAATGGAAAAAAGAAAAATGCGAAAGAAGAAGGCTGGGATAGAGAGAACAGGAAAATTTTTAGCACACTGCCTTATAAAACCTGAAATACAGCCCAGGATTCCCTAGTATGCTTCACATCCTTTCTGGTTTAAAAAAAATATTTGTGAAATCTAGGGTGTAAGTGGTCATATATCCCTATACTCTAAAGCCACTGTACTGGTCAATCCACATAATGTATCAAAATTTGCTATTTATATTATTCTAAAGCATCACTTGCTGAAATGTTTTGTTAGATCTAAATATTCCAGTCCTGCTAACATTGTTCAGAGGAGTTAGTAAGGTTCTAGCTTTCTTTGGTCATATGTTGTTGCTTTAATACTTAGGGAATTGTATAAAAAGCCTATGACAAAAGACTACCAAGTCAAACAGTCTGAGACTAACAAATTCAGCAACTAGATTTGCTGTGCGATGTTAATCTGCCTGTATGTGCATTTTTACAGCCTCTGAGTACATGATTAACTTCCTCACAGGAGCTTTGCCAGCCTGTTCCATGATCAGTATTGAACCTTTGCAGTGACTTAGTCACTTTGAATGTATGAAACCTTCTAGCATCTTATATGAAATTAAATTACAAAGTATAAAAGAATTCTGATCTGTATGTATTTAAACTCCATCTAAGAGAAAAAAGACTCTCAAGAATAATTAAAGAATAATTATAAGCTTTTAAAAGATTATATTCATATATTCTTGGGCAAAATGTTAAAACTGTTACTAGCCATAACTAAAGTACCTAATTCAGAGGCAGATACAGCTTCAGTCACCGTAGAAGGCTACATGGTCAGTGATACAACTGTATCATGTAATTCTGCAACATGTGGTCCTCCTAATTGCCATACTAAAAATTATTAGCATAAGAGCATAAGAATGGGTTTTGATTCAGCTTTTAGGTGTTCAAACAGTAATAGAATACCACCTTGTGATAATTCAATTTACATGCAGCCAGATCTGAGAAAATCCAGATTGTTGATAAAAAGTGTGAACTTTAATATAGAAGTGGTAGCTTCACTTTTGATATTTTAACATTAGGATACTCTATAACTTCCATGTTATCTGACTGGCTCCTCTCTTTACAATGATTCAGTATACTGGTAAAGCTGAGTGAATACAAATAGAAACATCTGCTAGAAAACATGATGAAGATTGATCATAGAAAGAAGGAGTAAAGTGGGCTAAGAAGGTGAGGAAACATTTTCCTAACATTGGCAAAAACCAAACGGGAAGGATTTATTTTCTTCATTCTAATGGGAAATGTACAACATAAACTGTATTCTGAATTAGTTTCTCTAGGAAAAATAATAGTGATGAGAATGTGAGTCTTCCACTTAACCCTTTCAGAGATAGTATTTCCGTGAATTGATAAAAATATCACTTATTTAACATTTAATTCTGCAAGGTGCTAAGCACTATGATCATCAGAGCACTTACATGCATAGGTAATTTTAAGCATGTGAGCAGCTTACATGGAACCATCATCACAGCTTTCATAAGCATATGATGAATGACATTATTGAATCCAGACAAGGATATTCAGAACCTTGTACCATCAAGTTAAGGGCTTTACATGAAGTGAATAAACAATGAAGACAGGCTGAAGAGTTTATCATTTAAGGAATATTAATGTTTTTATTCTAAATGTTCCCTATGAATGTCTGTGAGCACGTTTTCTTCAATATATCTTTTTTTACTAATTATTAGGTTACTTTAGTGCTGTTATACATCTAACTTGCTTTTTTTTTTAATAGACCCATAAAGAAAAGCAGTTGGGCCTTGTGAGAGTGGGGGGAAGGAAGGGGGAGCAGAGGAGGAGAGGGGATGGTGGTGATAAAATGTAATTCCTCTGAACACCTGCTGAGTTTAATTGCACTACAGCTGGTGCTGATTGTAAGTGGGTAAGGGAGGAGTAAGGGGGGGTGGGTTACTGAGTGATTTGCTGTCGTTACATCCAGTTTTATTGTCTTTTTTTTTCCCCTTTTCAGTATTATTCTTACAAGTTGAAAGAGACTCTGAGTCTGAGGGATTAGGGACCTAAACCAAAGGGGATTCTTATGATCTGTGAGCAGAATAAGATGTGGTGTTTCTGGATGAAGACATCTGAAGAGAGCATATGTGAACCTCAAGAGCAAGACTCATGATCCCAACAGACAAATTGCCACAGTATGCAGCATTCAGTTGAATGAAAGGTTTATAGGTGAGATATTTAAAGAGGTCACCACGCCCAGAGCATGTGGGTCTGCACTGAAATAGAAGACAGTGCTTGAGATGAAGGAGCTATGGTCATTCAAAAGAGATAGCAAACCATGCAGAGAAATTTTTAAGCAGGTTGTCATTCTGCAAGAACTTAAAGATAACAAAGTATGGTGGGTTTAAAAAGTATAGCATCAAGGCACTGTGGAACAAACCCCTGTTCACAAAAGTGATAGAAATGGACACTGAAAAATGGACTGCTGTAATCTGATAATTGCTGGGGACAAGCTGCTTTGATATAGAGAAGTATGAAGCACATAGCTGTGATTTAAAGACTTTATTTTAGAATATGTCAAAAGAGGTTATAGAACATTACAATTTGGCAATTCCCTTGGGAAACAGAACAAAACAAACTCCAAAACAATTAACATCAAAAAATTTGGGTTTAGTTTGTAAGCCACTGCAAAGGTAAAAATGAGATCTAAAGTAGCAGGAAAACAGATTGACAGGTATACTTCATGACTCTGGAATTTTTACAGAGCATGAAAGTTAATAGTGATGTTAAGAAAACTTTGTAAAAGATTAAGAAGTTATCATTCAGTGATAATAGATGTAGGATGGAGAATTTGATTTAAATTTGGAACATGAAAATGCAGGATTTATTTTCAGAACTACAGTAGGTAAAACATTAGTTAGACATATCAGTTCAATTTTTATAAATGAAATTATTTCATATATATATATTTTACTACCTAAATAGCAAACTAGCTATGTTTAAAGTAAATCCTTTTCAGGAAATGCTTACTGAAATAAAAATTATGTAGATGATTTAAGTGTGCATTAAATTGAATATTGGCTTAATTTTAAGTGCCTATGAAATAAGGTCAGTAAAAACATTCAAGCTGAGAGTATACAAATGTTTGTGCTGCATACAATAAGAAAGCACATAACACACTGACATGTAATATTTCTAACTAATAACAATAAAAAGGGACACAAGAAAAGATGGGGTAATGTTTGCCTGGATTAAGAAGCTACAAACAATACCTACAATCCTGGTTGAAGATTGACCTAGAACTGGCGTTCTGACTGCTGGAAAAATTTACACAGAAGAGCAGGAGACTTTTACTTCCTATTAAGCAGCTAGAAAAGACAGAGAGGAAGGAACTATTTAGGTGTTACATTTTGCTCTCTAAAATTCATCCTACCAGGTACTTAAATATCTAGCTGACCTTTGTGACAAAATCAGTCTCTCTCCATATGTTAACATGTATCCAGCAGTATTTTTAGCAGGCTAAGATCTCATTGGCTTTACTGAAACCTTTGCAGTCTTAATGCTTCCTTCCTGATTTGCTTCACAAGATTTCATAAATAGTTTGAAGATATTCTTTCATAAACTGCTTTATAAGGGATGGGATTTCAGGAAGTTGGCATTAGTTTCACATGCATATATAAGTAGAGCTACATAACACTGTTAATTAAAAAGCTAACATAGTTTATTGCTGACCCAATCACTGTGTTAATTGTTTTTGTGTTCATGTCCTGATTATAAGGTAGACAACAGGAATAGAAAATGAAAACTTTCTCATCAAGCGATTTTAAAATTAACAGATTAAATCTATTGAACAAGCTCCATCTTCATGAAGGTTACCTTCTCAAATATTACTTCTCTGCTTGGGTTTGATAATAAAACAATAGGACTACTAAATCTTTAATTGATTTGATTTTTTTGTTAAAGAGTAATATTCCTATTGAGTTCATTATTTTCAATGTTTCAGTTTGTGCCACCCATTTTCACTTTGCATTCTGTGATTTCTTAACCTAATTTGCTTTCTTTCTCCTTTCCATGTAACAGCTGAGAACAGTCAGTTTATATAAATATACAATAGCAAATGAAAATGTTTTATTTCTTCTGTATTTAACTTTCGCAGGTTGTCAGTCTGGGGTAAATGTGGACCACTAAACAAAAGATTCTTTTTTTTTTCCAATTATATAACTCTTAAGCATGTGAGCTTCCTGTTCATTCAGTTTATCTTTCTCTTTCCATCATCAGTATAATTATAGGCCCTTTAGGCACTGCTATCCACAAAATCTCATTTTCAAGAGACATTAGAGCCTAGCACCACTAAACCATAACACAAAGTAAAACTTTCTTCTTTCCATAACATACCATGTTTTCATGCTTGCTTCTTGCAAAAAATAACTCAGTAAAACAAAAGCTAACTAAGGAGCACTGTTCCAAGGAAGGACTGAGAAATCCTTGTCTAATATTGACAGAAAAATCTGCTGAGAACTCAATATCTAAACTAATTGTTAAACCAAATGAATAAAAAAAGGATGCTCAATAACGATATGTCTTTGATGCACTTTGGCAAAAGAGTTTAAGTGTTTGGCAAAGGGCATCTCATTGCAGGTTCAGGAGACTTATACCAGTGTTTTATAAACCTTGAGGGACAATCTTCCTGGGCAAAATCCTTTACTGCTGGACTGTTATAGAACCACAGAGTCACAGAATCATATCACAGAATCATAGACTGGTTGGGGTTGGAAGGAACCTTAAAATCATCTAGTCCCACTGCAGCCCACCCCTGGGCAAAGCACCTTCCACTAGATCAGGTTGCTCAAAGCCCCATCAAGCCTTGTCTTGAACACTTACAGGGATGGGACAGCCACAACTTCTTGGAGCAATCTGTTCCAGTGTCTCACCATGCTCATAGCAAAGGATTTCTTCCTTATATCTATTCTAAATATACACAGTTTTAGTATAAACTTGCTACATCTTGTTCTATATCTACAGGCCCTGGTAAAAAGTTTCTCGCCATCTCTCTTATAAGCCTGCTTTAAGTACTGAAAGTCACAATAAGGTCTCCTGAACAGTTCTTTTTTTTCAAGCTAAATGATCTCAGCTACCTGAGCCTTTCCTGACAGGTATGCCATTGTCTAGATCAGACAGGTATGATCATTTCTGTGGCTCCTCTGGACCACCTTTAAGTATTCTTGTACTTTAAAGATGTTATACAAACCAGAGCCCAGTACTTCTCCAGAGCCCTTTCATACTTCTCCAGCTACTGATCTCAGCCTGAACAACCAACAGTTTTTTATCCATTTATTTGCTCTTGCATCTGGAATGCAGTGTCCTAAGTTGAATATAAGAATATCATGGGAGACAGTGTTGATATTCTTACAAAATTCAAGGTAAATTATATATAATATTGCCTGCCTGTCCACAAATCCAGATATTTCAACATGGAAGACAATCATATAGATCATGCGTTAATTACTTTGGCTAAATCACGCTAACTCTTCCTAGTATTCTTCTCCTCCTTCAAGTGCCCAGGATTATGTTACAAGAGGACTTGCTATTTGATTTTCCTAAGGATTGAAGTGAAGATGAAACAGCCTGTAGTTTCCTGGATATTCTTTATACTCTTCTTTTTAGGATAGGTTAAACATATTCTTTCTTCTAGTCATTGGGTATTCCCCCAAATTCTCATGACATCCAAATTTACAGAGAATGACTTTGCAAGAAGTCTTGGAGCAGATTCTCCTGGAAGGCATGCTAAGGCACATGAAAATCAACAAGGTGCTTGGAGACAGCCAGCATGGCTTCACTAAGGGGAAATCCTGTCTGACCAATTTGGTGGCCTTCTATGATGGGGCTACAGAACTGATGGACAGGGTTAGAGCAGCTGATGTCATCTACCTGGACTTGTGTAAAGCATTCAACACTGTCCCACACAACATCCTTATCTCTAAATTGGAGAGACATCAATTTGATGGATGGACCACTCGGTGGATAAAGAACTGGCTGGATGGCCGCACACAAAGAGTTGTGGTCAATGGCTCAATATCCGGCTGGAGACCAGTAACGAGTGGTGTCCCTCAGGGATCGGTGTTGGGACTGGTCTTGTTCAACATCTTTGTTGCTGACATGGACAGTGGGATTGAGTGTGCCCTCAGCAAGTTTGCCGATGACACCAAGCTGTGTGGTTTGGTTGATACCCTGGAGGGAAGGAATGCCATCCAGAGGGACCTCGACATGCTTGTGAGGTGGGCTGATGCCAACCTCATGAAGTTTAACCATGCCAAGTGCAAGGTCCTACACCTGGGTCAGAGCAATCCCAGGCACAGCTACAGGCTGGGCAGAGAAGAGATTCAGAGCAGCCCTGCGGAGAAGGACTTGGGGGTGTTGGTTGATGAGAAAATGAACATGAGCCGGCAGTGTGCGCTTGCAGCCCAGAAAGCCAACCGTATCCTGGGCTGCATCAAAAGGAGTGTGACCAGCAGGTCGAAGGAGGTGATCCTGCCCCTCTACTCTGCTCTTGTGAGACCTCACCTGGAGTATTGTGTGCAGTTCTGGTGTCCTCAACATAAAAAGGACATGGAACTGTTGGAACAAGTCCAGAGAAGGGCCACGAGGATGATCAGGGAACTGGAGCACCTCCCGTATGAAGAAAGGCTGAGGAAGTTGGGGCTGTTCAGCCTGGAGAAGAGAAGGCTGCATGGAGACCTCATAGCAGCCTTCCAGTATCTGAAGGGGGGCTACAGGGATGCTGGGGAGGGACTCCTCATTAGGGACTGTAGTGATAGGACAAGGGGTAATGGGTTAAAACTTAAACAGGGGAAGTTTAGATTGGATATAAGAAGGAAATTCTTTCCTGTTAGGGTGGTGAGGCACTGGAATGAGTTGCCCAGGGAGGTTGTGAATGCCCCGTCCCTGGCAGTGTTCAAGACCAGGTTGTACGAGGCCTTGGGTGATAGGATTTAGCGTAAGGTGTCCCTGCCCATTGCGGGGGGGTTGGAACTAGATGATCTTAAGGTCCTTTCCAACCCTAATTATTTTATAATTCTGATTCTAAGAACATTGATCAGTTCTCTCAGCATACTTAGATGCATCCTATCAGCTCTCAATGACTTGAATGGACTAAGTTCTCTCAAGCTATCCCTAATTCAGTCCTCCTCCACTGCTGGTAATTCTTCTCCTTGAACCCTTGCAGTAAACACAGAAACCTGAGAGGCTGAGACAAAGAAAGCACTGAGTACCTAAGCCTTATGTATACACCTTTGCTAAATCACCCAGCCCATTTAGTAATGGACTCACATTCTCCTTGTTCAACCTTTTACAATTAATATACGTTAGAAGTTTTTGATGTCTCTCACAAGCCTGAATTTTTGTTGATGTTTGGTTTTGCTGACACCATCCCTACATTTCTTGGGCAATATTTTTTGCATCCCTGTTTCCACCCGCTGTGTACTGCCTTTTGTGTGTTTGAGTTCTATCAGGAGATTCCTGCTTAGGCAAGCTGGTCTGATACATCTACAGGTCTTTCTGAGCATCAGGACTGTTCTTAAACTTGAGGATGATGTAACCTATGTATAAAGGATGATGTAAAATGTGGAAAGACTTTCCAGCTTTCCTGAGCTTTATTACCTTTCAGAGCTGCCTTCAATAGGATTGCACCTCTCCATAAGGTGAAGCTTTGTAATAACAAACATCTATCTGTTGAGGGTATAAATGCCATAGATTGTCAGCTATGAGGCCTAAAACTTTAAAATTTGCATTGCTTAATTCTAAAATTGTTATAAATGCGTGTATGCAATGAAGTTTAGCCACACAAATATTACTTATTTTTTTTTTTACGCACACAGGGCAGAATTAACTCTCTCTCACAAAGACATTTATGGTGGAGACACCTAAATCTTGGACTAGTCACTTGCATTCACTGTATGGTCAGTGAAGAAAAGTAAATATCAGGGAAAGACAGACTTAAAGAAAGTACACAAAGTAATCCAGAAACAAACTCCTGTAGTACCTCTCAATTGCCTCTCTTATTGTCTTTGAGTTAGACAGCTCAGATGTAGACATCCATTTTGTGCATTGAACCTTTGCAAAAAGTTATACACCTTTCTTAAAACAAGAGAAATATGTATTATAAGAAATTATTCATAAATATGTTCTATACACAATGCCTCTTAATCAGGTCTCCATTTCTCTGAAACTATTGCAAATTCCATTTCTAATTGTTTTTTCATTTCACTGCATTTGCTTGTGACATAGGAATGGAGTTGCCTTCCTTGATTAAGTCAATATTTTTTTCAGAAGTTTCTACCTGAAAATTAACTGTGCATTAACTTGGCCACAGGTTATATTATTAAGTCTACTGTTCTGCTAATCTATTTTTTAAACATTACTAACATAAACCCAGAAAATCAATTAACATATAACAAATATCCTTAACAGTATCTATTAAGCTCTTATATGTCTACTTTTTAGAGAAGACTGGAAATGTATTTTTACTTCTTGAATTACTTTGATATAAAAGAGACATCAGTGGGAATTAGTGAATCTTGTTTTTTGGGGGGCATTTGAGTTATTTTTAGCAAGGAGAATTTGCAAGAACAACAGAAGTGAAATAGTGTCTGATAAAATCTCAGGCCTCCCTGTAGTCTAATGATACTTGAAAGTGACATGGTTATATCTCAACAGGATAGCACTGGGCTTAGCCTAAACATCAAATGTTTGACAGGCAGGTATCATAAAGATACACCTCAGTCATATCCAGTGAAAGAATAAGTGATGAGAATTGTCAAGAATGTCCCTCTTTCCTCAGCAATTAAAGCAAACAGGGGGCCCAATGTCTGCCCTGATGTTCCATTCATTTTCTCCTTTCTCCTGTCTACTATTTATGCACTTGCTTCTCTGTTCTCCCGCTCAACAACCTCATAAAGTGAAGATATGAAAAGAAGAAGGAAAGTCTTCACTTCAGTGATACTGACCCACTATTTGGCATAAAGAGAGAAACAGAATGGTTACATTCTACAGTGCTTATAATCTTATTCCTTTCATTGTTCTACTCATGCTCAAACTTAGTAATTCTGTAACACTGTCTGGCAACAAAACTGGTTCTGGTTCTTAACATAACCCTCACCATCATTTCTACCTTGCATAGTTGAGGTACATAAGCAATGATGGATAGGCAGCAGTGAGGTTGCTATAAGATAGAAGAGTAAGTTTAAAAGCATGCTAATTTCAGGTGGGAAGGAAACAAGACTGGGAAACAGAAAAAAAACAGAAGGAATAAAGGCTAAGAAAAGGAACAGAACTGAGAACTGCCACAACCAGAGATGTGAGAATACTAGTCAGCTGTCTGACTCAACCACCAGCTTGTTTCAATCATCAGTCTCCCAGTGAGAGCCTGTGTGCCTGGAGCTGTGTGAAATCAGAGGCACATTGCCAGGGTGGCAAGAAACTGCCTCCAAGCAGACTTCTACCTCTGTTGAATGTTCTCTCCTCTTGTTGTGTTACAAGGGAGTAGGTAGCTATGATAATGGATTAGTGCCAAAGTCAAGGTGTATGCATCACCCTGGCAAACTGTGATTCATTATAGCCCAGAGCAGGACACACGGTAGATGAGCAGCATTATTTCTTGCCAGAGCTACTCACTGGCTGATAATGAGAACAGCACCCTAAGGGGAACTCAACTGCTTTGATTTTTCCAGTTTCTGCACCACCCTGATTCCTTCCTACCCTGCTAACTATGGACAGGAAGAGATGATTCTTGCTCTCATGACTTCGTGCTTGATTTAACCCACAAACCAAAGTGCCCCAAGGCTCTCCAAATTTGGGTTACTAACTGGTTTTGTAATTACACATAACATATTCCAGCACTTCGGTTTCCTCAATGCTAGGGGAAGGAAAGCTCCACAGAGCCCATCTGCTCAAGTGAGCTCAGCATGTAAACAAACATGATCTCACTGAAAAAAAAGCAAACAAGGCACATAGCCCCACAGACATACAAGCCTTAGAGTAAAAGGAATTTAAACAGATTCCTGCCTGCCAATTTGTCTTTACAAGGAAGGTTCCCCAGCATAGACCCTTGCCAGCAAAGAGAAAAATGTAGCTGCTTTACAACAGGTAGTCAAGGCCTGAAAGCATCATCAGCATTCCAGCAGCTTCAAGTGCTGTGATAGTCTCTCCAATTCTGTTATGCACATTTGAGACATTTTTCACGTGCTCCTTTTCAAATGCATAACAGAAAACAATAGGCAATTGAAAGTGAGCAGATCTTATGTGCATCTGACCATCAGTTAATTTCAGCTGGTCAAAGACATATTCTGTAGCTATTTTGTGGTTGCTCAGATAATAGTTTAACAGTTTTTCTTTTGTGATCCAATATAAGGTTTAATTAGTCATGATAACAATGGATAAATAGCAACAATTCACATTTTAATGGTATTACCCATGTTAACTGGGTCTTCAATCATCAACAAAAACACTTTGCAGTTACTAAACTTTCTTGGAACATGTTTTGACAGAGTGGCCCACTTTTAAAATTCATTAGGTCTTCAGTTCAATGATAACTGTATTCTGTAGCCTGAGAAGGAGAAAGAATAGAAAAAAGAGATGTGGTATATCCCATTCAATTGGAGACACCATATTTGCAAAACCATGAATACTTGCTGAGGTTTTGCAGTCTTATAACAAAACAAGCCTTTCTTTAATTTTGGTGATCAACATCTTCTTTGTGGATATGCCATGCTAATATGCCCATGCCAAACTAGTTACAGAAAACTAACAGTTCTCAGGGCCTGTTTTCTTCTCTAGTTATAGTTATTCAAGAGAATTCTGGAGGTGGTAAGATGTTTAGTAAATTAATTCTGAATAGATTACTATAAGATTTGCCTTCCTCATACTTTAGTTCTTAGAGCACTGCTGGGCATTTGACATCTATGGTATGGCTTTATATCACACTGTTTTCCAGATTTTTAATGAAAAAAATCTTGAACTTCAAATACTTCAGAGCAAGCACTTCTGCTTGCTGCACGACTACTTTTGTCATCACAGAGTATTTCACCAGCTGCCAGTTGATACACAAAGGACAACTCTTCATGACAATGTAACAGGATTGGTTAATGAGAATTCTTTGCTGTAACTCCTACAGATTTTACAATCTCAAGCTAATATAGCTGAAGTTGAAGTAGCTATATTTTTTCTTGTAGTGATGCTGAGATACAGAATATTTGTGATGCTATTTGCATTGTTAAAAAAAAAAATCTGTAATTTCTTTCTAGGGAACAGGATGTTAGTATAACTTTGGGATTTGGGGTAGCTGAATCCTCAAAATTTAAGAAACCTACCGGAAAGAACTCTTGAACACGAAATTGTCTGCTATTTACAGAACTCAAAACACTGAAATGTGAAAAGTGTTTGCTGGTTGAGTGCAAAAATAGGATTGATTACTCTTAAAACTTGTCTTGCTCTGAAGAAGCTACACTTGGATTCCTGGACATTGACTCATTAATATGTAAAAAACATAAGAATTATAAGTGGATGAAGATTAATGGAGACTTTACAGAACTGTAAATATGGAACTGGAATTGTATTTGAATCTACAAACAAATATACACAAGATAGAGGGAAGAGGCAGGAGTGTATGGAAAATCTTAGGCCTTAATTACCTTTCTTAAGTTATCTATAGTATTCCACATACTCCAGTGTTTTCAATGGTCATTAAATGTTTGCTTTTCTAAGGAACTGAAGGGTGTTTTCCTTGAAAAGACAACTGGGAACAGTTACTGACCAATTATTAGGATTTTGCATACAATAGCCCTAAGGATTTATTTTTTCAGAACTTTCTGAAAATATAGAAAATCTGTTTGTGATTCATCAAAGTTATGCTGCAAGGAAGAGTAAAAAGTGCATGAAATATCTTCACAAAATATGATCTCAGTATTCTTCTTTACAATACAGTGACACATTATCTTCTTTTAGGTTCCTAAAGGGTTAATTTTCTCTTAACTTTTTGTTCTTTTCTGATAGGAAGTGAATATAAAAATGGGATTCTGCAGCAACAGAAGGAAAAAGGAAATTCAGTGAAAGAACTGCTATCTACATAGGCTTTGAGAATTACTTTTATCACAGAACTTGGGAAGTTTTTGCCTATTTTCTTTCCTTCCTTTTTTTTTTTTCCTGCTTCTCTTGCCTTAGCTTAAGATTTGCCACCACTGAACATACCTTACTGTGGGTTTGTGCAGCTCTGTTTCCGATTCCGAGTATAAGAACCTGAATTCAGCAAGGACTTCTCAGGCTATCCCATCTCAGATATTTTCAGCCATTCTCTTCTTTCTCATCCACACTCCCAAATTCTTGTCCATCTTTGCTTGACTTTTTGAAATGGAGGAAAAATGGTCAATGTAAACTTCTGAGGGAAAAAAACAGAAAAGCCTGAGAGTGGCACGCTGTTTGAGAGATGTGTATCATCAAACAACTACAGTTATCAGTAAGCTATCCATGCTTTTGCATTAGTCACACAGAGAGGAGCAAAATCTATTCCTTAGAGGTAAGTATTCCAAATGAGTATCTCAAAGAAGAGCAAAAATGTAATAACTTGAACTGTAATAAGAATACATATATATGAAGGACTCACATAAGGCCTCCTATTAATTCAATAAATAAATAAACCCTTCAAAGAAAACAAGATATAGCCTAGAAATAAATTAATGCCTCTACAAAGTAGGGAATCTTATGTTTATATATTTTTGAGGGGGTCAAGAAAAATAAATGAAGACCATTATGTTGTGAAACGATAGCCAAGGAATTGTGTTCAATAAATAAATGGAGGCAGGAGGAGCTAAAGATAAATCCAAAACCTCTTTAGTGACCATATGCAGGCAAATGGTAAAACAGAGGACTTGTTTCCCAAAGAACAGACCTTGAATGTGGCTTGAATTTGAAGGCAGCAACTTCATGCCAGGGATGCAATTAGTTCATCAGTTCCTGATAATTGTGTTTGAGCTTTGGTGTGGTTTTCATAATATGGTATCATCACAACTTCAAAAACAATTTAGGAGATTTCCATGCTACTGCCTTGTCTTCACCTGTGCTCAAGTATGATGCATATTTCCAGAAGAGATCATTTTCTGTAAGAAATATCAACTCAGAGGCATCAAGCATGTTTAAATAGCCCTTCAGATGTTCAGTTTTCTTAATTATTTACCTTCCCTTAACAGGCAAATATCAATGGGAACAATAAAATAAATTATTCAAGCTTTTCCTCATATTTCCAGATCAACAGATTTTCAGCATTAAGGCTTATAATGTTTCAGCTTCAGTGGAGGAAATGGTGAGTATTTCTGCTTCACAATAATGATCATAGCCTATGATAAAGTCAGGAAGAAAAAAAAAGAACAAGGCTTCTAATAATCTTCTATTGTGACAAACATAGTATGCAAACAGATAAGGATACCAACACCTGATCTCATCATGTTGATATACTAACTGGCACACAAGAGGAAGTTCCAGAAAACCTGTGTATCCAGAGTCTGGAAAAATAAAAAGAAAAATCTGATTCTAGGCAATCAGCTCAAGACTTTTTTTGCTGCTTGAAAAAAGACTGATGGAAGTTACCTCTCTAAATATAATTTACAGAACACATACTACTTCTAGTTCTGAGGCACTACTCAAGAAATTCTGAAAGCATTCTGAAAAATAAGAGCTCATGCAGATACGAGCCAAAAGTTATTCAGTATTTTGACTAGTCAAAAAGAAAATATTGAAATTTAACTTTAATATACTTTACAGGGCTTTCACAGAGGTAAAGTACTGAGAACTAAAGGACAATTTGCAAAAGGCACACCATAATTCAGCAGTGGGAAGCTGAAGACAAGCAACTTCGCATTAAGAGGGTACATTTTTTTAATATTACAACCTACTTAGTGAAACAAGCTAACAGTGGGAGCCATGTATCTCTTCAGGTCTTCAAGACTGAACAGATTAAAATATGTTTCTACAAATAGAAGTTATTGGGTTCAAGACACAACTGGGTGAAACTCTATGACCTATGTGACAAAGTCAGATTAAGTGAATAATTATGTCTCTTCTGAACTTTAGATTTACTTGTCTACAAAAAAAATATATATAAATATGTAATTTATGCAGTAGGAGCCCACGTGACTTCTTTTTAACACAATGAAATTGTTCCACAATCTCCACTTCATCTAACCAAGTAAAGGCTGGATAAGACTTTACTACTCATTTATTTAGTAGCCAGCTTGCTTTTTTTACTTACATTGATGCTAAAAGGCTTTCAGAGAATGTAAAGGAGTTTATATATCTGATACCTCTATTGGCAAATAATTTTAAAATAATTTATAACTTATTTTTAGATATGTCATAAATGATAACTTTGCTGCATTTTAATGTATTTATCATGTATCAACACATCAAATATTTTAACAATGAGGTCTTCAATATAAAATTCCTGAACCAGAGTTGTATATACACCTTTTATGACACGCTTCTAAAAAATATGTAAGCTTGACAAGTTGAGCATTGTCTGGAGGGAATACAGGATGAATTGGTCCAGACTGTGACCTGAGTGCAGAACTTCTCCATTTCGTTTCTTCCGTAGCAGTAGAGATTTTTAAACAGTACAGAAAAAGTAACTGACTAAACATATATTTCAGCTTTAAATATTTATAGTTTTCTATTTTATCACACTTTATATTATGATTTTTTTTTTACTTTTTATTTATTTTCCATCTCATATTTTCCTCTCTAATAACTACTCCAGTTAATTTTGTTGTATTGATTTTCTTTTTCTTTGGTCTCACATTCTGTGTTCCTTTCATACTGGCAACATGACCTAAACCTTGCAGTCTTTCTAAATAAATGGAGATGTTGAGATCCTGTCAGGCCTCTGTATACTCAATAAAAAGTTTTAGAACTTGGTTTTAAAAGAAAACCTAGATGGAAATTTCAAGGTGAAGTCCTTCTCACAGTAAAACTCATTAGAGGCTTTTTCACTTCCTTTAAGGTTCATTATTTTATCTTTATTCTCATAATATTTGTCTTCATTTCAGTGATGGTTCTTTATAAGAGAGTTATGAACACTACACCTGCTTTTGCTTGTTTAGTTAGAAGAAAAGGCTCTTGGTCTATGTATAGATTACCCATCTCCATTTAAATAACAGTACCATATACAAATAAATTCAGGTTTCCTTCTAAGTATTATTGAATATTTTATACATTGTGCATATAATTTGCTTTTATTGGTCATATTGCCTATTAGACTGCTTTCAAATAAAATGCTCATTCTATACTTTTCTTTATTAGCTCCATGTACAGTTTTCCCTATCCTGATTAGTAGCTGTTCAACCTGGTTCTCATCAGTGCTTTTCTGTAGTAGAAGAGACAACAGAAGCTTACAGACCTCTATCCTAAGTGACTGTCTTCTTCCTAGCCTGATGCCCTATATTCTCAGAAGAAATAAATAAAGCATAAATTGAATCTTAACTGGATTATACATTTCTGTTTTCTTATGAGTTCAGACCACTTACATTGAAGTTGTGCTCACTGAGAAATAATTAAACACTCCATCTCTCCTAACAAAATTTTTACCCATGAAGATACAGGTATAATAGCATAATAGCATAGTTAATAAACCATCTTTAAAGCCAAGTTGTGGATACCTAACTCTTTCACAAACTACTTCCTGCATCAAGGTCTCTTGCCAGGGTATTGAGATGCTCCATCATGAGGTTATATACAATTCTTCAAAATAATCTTAGAAAGTATACAATTTTGAATCACTGTTGGAAGCAGAGACATGAGCAACTGCAAATGTATTCTTCTAAACTGGAATCATAATATAGAATTAAATGCAAATGCCTACATAGTGCAACATTATGATTGAGATATGACACAAACAAATGTCATTAAATTCCAAATATGGTTCCCACAGCAACTGTAATTCTATTGCTTTGCACTTTCTATACATATTATATTGTATCTCTGTGTTGTATACTGTGCAGTATTAACTTCACTGTATTTTTGTATATTCACAGTGTGACTGAATGATAGCTGTTCTGGGAACCAAAAATGAGTTTCCTAGTTTTGTTAATGTAAAGTCTCCAGAGTAATGTTACTTTTTTCCCCCTATGTTTAATTTCCTTTGTTTTTGCTAGTTAGTTTGTTGGTGGGGGGAGGGTGTTAAAGAAGATAGTGTATTATTTCGATATGTCTGCTCTGGCTAAAAGTCACTGCTTTTGTAGGTAAGTATGTATTTGAACTACAGTCAAAGCCATGAATAAGTTTAAATTAATTGTATTGCACTAGATTTTAGTTCACTTGAGGTTTTTTTTCACTTTTGGCCTTTTCCTTCTCAATTTCACAGTTTGAGCCTTAGTTTCAAACCAGGCAGAGGTCTTAACAGAAAAGAAAATAAGTCATCTGCTGGGTCTCTATTTCCACCATGTTAACCAACATATAAGGAAAGATCAGCAGGAACTCAGTAGGCTATCTGCTGAGGCCATGACATCAATTTAAATTTGACAGGTTCATTAAGGTGCAATTTTTGGACTGAGTGCCTGATTAACATTCACACATTCAAATGAATAACAGTTTAAGAGAACAAGAAATGTCTTTCATTGGCTAGCTTTTTTATTTTTACCAATTTGTTTTAATATATATACACACATCAACCCAAGAGAGAGAGACTAACCACAGCATACATTAAACTCAGTATTTGCTAGTACCACACTAGTGTGATAAGACCCAACACGAAAACAGAGCAGCAGTTTTAAACAGGTTTGTTGTTCTGGGTTTTTTTCAGAAGCTCTCTTTTAAAATATAAATGTCTACCATCATACAAAAGAAACAGTTTAAATTATTTTTGGAATTCCACAAAAGACACACGCTCAAAGTCCTTTAAAAGAAGGGGGTGGGTGGGGTGAGGGGGAAAGGGATTACTTTTTTTTTAAAATCTTTAGGTTTTCAAGTAAAATAGGGATTGACAATTCAAGAGCCTTTTTTTTTTTTTTTTGCTACTATTACAATTTTGAATCAGTAGCTTTTATTGATTTATTTCAATAAAATATGGGAATGTCTATGCTTTGCATTTATTTCTTTGTAAATGGTAGCTTTCAGAAACTTTCCCATGCCTACTGCATCTTGATATATAAGTAACTTTAGGGAATTTTCCCTAACATCTATTCATGAAAACTGTAATTCTATCTGATTTTTTATTTTTTTTTTTTTCTTAAATTCCTGGGATTCAAGCTCATGCTAATGGCATTTTATAAGTAGTGCAGCACACACCAAGTAACATATGTCCTGGAGTCCTTCCCTAAAAGATTCTAAAATGCTTCTTATTTTTCCGTTTCAGGGCTTACCTATGTAGAAAGCCAGAGAGAGAGAAAAAGTGTTTCACAAACCATGCTAACTTGTGATTTAGACTAGTCTGAGTAGAAAATCTAACTCAGTGTAAGGTATAAGTAGTGAATACATAGCTAAGTACAGGTAAGCTAAATCACAAGGTTTTGAAGACTGTACCAAGACATAATTTTGAAAAAAAGTTACTGAAATATTATGAATGTCACTTTGATTTATCCAATTTGAGATCCTGAGCATTGTTTTAATAATTCTCTTCTGAATAGCTTTTCAAGTTTAATAAAATTGCCTGTGCTTTATTTCAAATTGTTGCCCATGGCAGATCTTGAATAATGTTTCTAAAAGCAATGAACGGGATATTATGTATGATTTAAATAAATAATTATGTTCAATTGAAAGCACACCTTACTTTCAGCACTAAAATAGCAATAGATTCTTCTGAACTGGTTGATAGAATTATATAGTTGTTCTAACACCTTTGATTAAATAGAGCAAGTGAGCTAAGATAGGATAAAATATGCATTTGTGTTCTCCCTATGTAAGTTTTTATTTGTGTTCCAAGACTGGTCTCAGTCTATTATTATGTTCTATTTCAAAGAGGGGGGTTGATTTCATTAATGCAGAGATGCTGGGTTTTTCTAATGGTTACATATATTCTTGTCTTCTTTTTCCTTTATTTTCTCGAAATTTATATCTTAAAACAAAGTTAGCAAAAGGATTACCTTCTAAAAACATGTGGAGTAGTGGAACAGATCTAGCAACAGTCCTTGCCTAGAATTCTAATTTTCTGTGTTTTGCATAGCAAATGGGAGAAAAAAAAAAAAAGAATCTATATGGAAAAGGGAAAAACATTTAGGATTTTCCAAAATACAGGTGAAATAGCAGCTTGCTGGCATTTTTTAATTCAGTACAAAAATAACAATTAAATCCTTAATTCTTACGTAATACTAGTACCACTGAACTCTAGTATTATATGAACAAAGAGAAAATTCTGGTTATACACAGAAATGACTGTAGATTAAAAGTTAAACCTCGTAAGTCACATAGAAATATGCATCCAGTGGTTCACATTCTAACAACACAATCTCCATACACACCTTGAAAGATTAAGACTAAACCAGACTTTGAGATTTAAACCTTGCAAAATTAACATGGGGAAAAAATGGTGTAATGTTTGGATATGCATCAATATCAAACTGGAGCAGCAACAATTCAAACCCATATGTCTGAATATACTGTAGCATTTTAAAACACTGCATGAAGGAAACATGAAATAGACATTAAAAATTAGGAAAATTATAGCATAAAAGTAATACAATACAAATGAAAAAGGAAAGTATATGCTGAAACAAAATTATTTAAAATTCCTTTAGCTCATGCATATGAGATATTGGTGTCAACAAATATTTCAGAATGAATGAGCTGTTCAGGAGATTCAAACTCAAATGCACCTTGTGCACTATAAAAGGTTTCAATTTTGCTACTTTCTAAACACAGAAAAATGTATCCCCCCCCATTCAGAATATTGAATGCCTTATGAAAAGTGAAAGGTCATTTGTAACTGTCCAAAGGATTGATGGAGTTGAGATACCTCCTTGACCTTCACCCTGCACTCATAAAGAACAGTCTCAGATGACAGAGCATCAGGCAAGTTTTCAGAAAATGTCTTTTCTTATTTTATATTGCACAGCAAGCTTCTTACCTGGTATTTTTCATAATTGTATGTCAAGATTTAATTACTTCATGTCTTCCCTCATTAAAAGTAAACTGCCATCTAATACCACTCAGCTATGTTTGTGATTTGCACTTATTCAAGCAGTTCTGTCTGCTTTTTGCCATTGTTTTCCACCTCAGTTTCTACAATAATTGCTTCGGAGGCCTACACAAACAATGTCAAGGTCAAACCTTACAAATACAAAAATTCTTTTCCAATTACTTGTTGTCAGTTAAGGATGCACATTATAGAAACTGGTCCAGAGGAGTTACTTTTTTTTTCTTCATATTGTAGTCTTCATGTAATGCAAGTGGGAATACAGGCTTAAGTTAAGATGTTAATACAACAAACTTCAACAAGACTTGTGAAAACATGAAACCACATTTTAATCCTTCTGCCACATTTTCAGTCCTGTAGTATATTAGGGGAATTGTGTACAATATATACATTATTAACCATATTCTGGAAGTAAAGCAACATTTACCCAAAGGTAAACCCTTTTTTTCTATATTCTTTAATCCTACCAACAGGGAGAGTCAAGGACATACAGCTTAATGGCCCACTTACCAAGAAACAAGAAGGCAAAGAAATCATTTATCAAGCTTGAATATAAAGTGTCACTCTCCCTACTTCCCTGCAGAAACCGTAACTGTGGCAGGCAGCATAAAAGAGTGAAAAGAGAAGAAAAAGTGTCTTTGCTGAAGAGGGTGGAGATATGTTGGGATAAAATAGATAATGACAAAAAAAAAAAAAATTGAGGGTGACTATTGTTCCTTTGCTAATTATTTTCTTACTCAATAGAAGTACTAATATGAATAAAGTACATTGTCTAAAAGCATCTTACTGCTGTTTCGGAGAGCCAAGCAATTCTTCATCCAGATTTAACTTTTATCTGTCATGTTACTTCTACTGTGAACATAAGTGAAAACTATTATAGTGCTACCTAGCTGCAGAAGTAGTTTGGAATCACGGGATGTGAAACAAGGACCATGGTAATCCTTTGTTCTTGATCAAGCTTACTCTAATTTTTCAAATGCTAAATCCTTCACTTTTTCCCACCTCAAAATGCTTCCTTGATGTTATCATAAAAAACGTGTATGAACCTCTCATCTGAAGGCACCTATTTTCAGAAAATACCCAAACGCCTGTGTAATACACATTTAACTTCCTTGTACATGGACTACAATGCCACAAAGTGTATTTTCATGAGAAACAATTTTAGAATTTGGGTTTTGTTTGTTGTTAATTTTGTTGCATTTAAAACAAATTACTATCCAATGTTTAGACCATTCTCACATTGTGATAAACCTAGATTTATTTCCTTTTTTTCCTCTCAAGAAGCTCAAACCAATTTCTCCTGTCTCTCATCCTTGAATATCAATAATAAACTCTGGTGGAGGACAGAATAGTGAAGGTCCTCTTCCAGTTTGTGAGAGGTTAATTTTGAAAGGTTACTTTATTCCAGCAATGCTCATAGAATCATAGAATAGTTAGGGTTGGAAAGGACCTTAAGATCATCAAGTTCCAGCCCCCCTGCCACACACACTTAATACTTGTTATAATTTTCAGAATATTTAAAAAAAATATAAAAATTAAAACAAGAAACCAAAAACCTTCTGCAAAGCAAAAAAGAGGTATTGGGTTATTTCAGGAAGACACAGGACAATAAACTGTTTATCTTGGACGCTTTGCTTAACTTTCACATTATAGCTCAGCTGCCAGATAACTAAAAAATGAACAGGAAAAAGAATCCATTACAGTATTTCAGGCAGTGAAAAGAAAAAGCATCTAGACCCCCCAAACTAACAAAGAAACAGAAATCACTATGACTGGGAGCATTCAATATACTTATATTAGCAGAAAGAGCATATAGTATTAATATATATGGTCTCAGAAAAATATTTAGATTCACAGTGTCCAAGCTTCTAAACAAACAGCATCTGGTATTACTGTACAGATTCTCTATCCCCTGTGCTTCTGACCTGAGAAGTATGCAGTTTAGTTCTTTATTTTCTTTTTACAGACATACGTTGTGAATCTTGACCATCTTTTAGTCAAGTCCTACATGATTTCCTATATACAGTCCCAATTTAAAAACATTTGAAATATAAAACATTTTGGTTTACTATGTTTTTTCTGGTCAGATGTGTGGAACCAGCTCAAGGTGATGTGGGGTTTTTTTCAGTCATGTATGGAAATGATGATTTTTTATTATCTATGGACAAATGCTTTGACTTAAAGAACATCTGATTTCTTTATTATCTTTTGTCACTGGCCATGAAATTACAGTTAATAAGTTTTACAGACTGCAATAATACCCATGAGAAACCACTGTCAAACATGTAATTTTAAGGTCTAATAATATGCAATATGTTTACATAGGTTATTGAAGTGCAGTGCTTTCCCAGTATAGATATTTATTAAAAAAGATGGAAGTGTAGAGTCTAAAAAACAAACAAAAAAAATATTTATTTAAATACAAATATAAATGTTAGAATATATATTTATACAACATATGCAGCAAAATATGCTTCTGTAATGTAAGAAAATTATTTGCAGATACTGCCACTACTGCAAGATTTTAAGGATATACGACGTTATTAGAACCGATCTAAAACTTGTTAGTCAAAGGAGCCCTTGGAAAGTCCTGTGCAGTGTAATCACAGAGTCATAGAATCATAGAATTGTTAGGGTTGGAAAGGACCTTAAGATCATCTAGTTCCCACCCCCCCCTGCCCTGGGCAGGGACACCTTATGCTAAATCCTATCACCCAAGGCCTCGTTCAACCTGGTCTTGAACACTGCCAGGGACGGAGCATTCACAACCTCCCAGGGCAACCCATTCCAGTGCCTCACCATCCTAACAGGAAAGAATTTCTTCCTTATATCCAATCTAAACTTCCCCTGTTTAAGTTTTAACCTATTACCCCTTGTCCTATCACTACATTCCCGAATGAAGAGTCGCTCCCCAGCATCCCTATAGGCCCCCTTCAGGTACTGGAAGGCTGCTATGAGGTCTCCACGCAGCCTTCTCTTCTCCAGGCTGAACAGCCCCAACTTTCTCAGCCTGTCTTCATACGGGAGGTGCTCCAGTCCCCTGATCATCCTTGTGGTCCTCCTCTGGACTTGTTCCAACAGTTCCATGTCCTTTTTATGTTGAGGACACCAGAACTGCACACAATACTCCAAGTTAGGTCTCACGAGAGCAAAGTAGAGGGGCAAAGAGCAGAGTAGAGGGGCAATATATTAGAAAAATGTTTAATTGGACAGGATGTGTGAACTGCGTCTGCTGGCAATCTGTCATATAATGTAGATAATATATCTTATTTTACTGGTTAAGATTACATAATTCTTACATTGTAGTATCACCTGAATTTCATTGTTATTAAATTTCAAACTAAATTGAAAAGCACCCCATAGCTTTATAGATGTCTCATAAGGATCCTTAATGTAACACATCCTTACTACCTTGTTTGAAGACTTTCCATACCTTACACACTAGCTATAAAATTAATTGCTGCTGTACTCCATTAACAAACATGATATACTTCTTTTTTTTTCCCTATATGTTAACTGTTACACATTTATTTCACCCAGATATTTTAAGAGGAATTGTAACAGTAAGCAGTATCAGCCAATTCTGTGCAGCAGTGTTGGAAAACAATCTCCACAGAAGTACATTAATCCTGTGCTGGAAGATTCATCTTTAGGTACAAGAGGGTAGCTCAGTTTCTTTGACCATTTATCTCCCAGAAATGATCAGCATGGAAGCCAATTAGAAACACAATTTATCACTGTGGCTTAACTTGTGATGTTTACATCTTCCTACCAAAAACCAGACTGAAAAAAATCCTCTTTTCTTACAATTTCTCATTGGTATCTATATCAAGATCAAAAGATTTGGGTAGGTATTTGGTTCATCTGGCTCAGAGTCCTGCCTCCAGTATCAGCCTGTGTAGAACACTTACAGAAAACTGTGTAATGTTTCCATTGAATCTCAGTGAAAGAATAAAATAGTCTCATCCCACTAATTCAAACAGCATATATTTCATTCATATACAATGTAAAAATATAGAAAGAACAAAAAGGTGTAGATCCAAGCACATTTTACAGTAATATAATACACACTCTGATATATAGGTTGTATCCCCTCAGATCACTGTAAATCTATGTCCTCAGCTTCAACAGTCTTTCTAACTCTTTTCATAGAAGAAAGCATCAAATGACACCAAACAAACAAACCTGTATTTTGGTAGAGACTAAGATGGGCCTGGTTGCATAACTAGTAGTCAATAAAGACAGAAAGTTTCTGAGAAACCTTCCCTAAATTCAAAGGACTTGGATGTGATGACATTCATGTTTGGAAAATCTCTACATTCAAATAGACCATCAGTACAAGAAAAGTTAGCTAAAAGCTAATTCATAAAAGAGTTTAACTTATAAGAGGTTGTAAGTTACAGTATAATGCCTATTACTCATAGTACAGAATGTAGATCAAACTGCAGAATGCCACAAATAAACTTTAATTGAATACAAGGTTATGATATATGATAGCTTACTACAGAAATTCAGTAATATTTTTTAGAGCTATAATAAAATGGGCATTTAGTACTATCAAATGTTTAAGCATGTGTTTACATATATACACAATTATGAGTAATTAGTCAGACAGTACAACAATATCTTTAATATATTTACTGATGATCTGTATGAGGGGATCAAGTTCACCCTCAGTAAATATGCAGATGACACCAAGTTGGGTGGGAGTGTTGATCTGCTGCAGGATAGGAAGGCTTTACAAAGGGATCTGGATAGGCTGGATCAATAGATCATGATCAATTGTATGAGGTTCAACAAACAAAGTGCCAGGTCCTGCACCTGGCCCACAATAACCCTAAGCAACGCGACAGGCCTGAGGAAGAGTGGCTGGAAAGCCGCTCAGCAGAAAAGGACCTGGAGTGTTGGTCAACAAACAGCTGAACGTGAGCCATGTGTCCAGGTAGCCAAGAAGGCCAACAGCATCTTGAGGCTTGTATCAGAAACAGTGTAGCTAGCAGGGCTAGGGAAGTGATTGCCCCCTGTAGCTGACACTGGTGAGGCAGCACCTAGAATCCTATGTTCAGTTCTGAACCCCTCACTACAAGAGAGATATTGAGATGTTGGAGTAGGTCAAGGAAAGGGCAGCGAAGCTGGTGAAGGTCTGGAGAACGCATCTTATGAAGAACAACTGAGAGAACTGAGATTGTTTAGTCTGGAGAAGAGAAGGCTCAGAGGGGACATTATTGTTCTCTACAACTACCCGAAAGGAGGATGGAGAGAGGGGTTGGCTGGTCTCTTCTAAGTAAGAAGTGATAGGATGAGAGGAAATGGCCTCAAGCTGTACCAGGGGGGGCTCAGGATGGATACTGGGAAAAATTTCTTCACTGACATGGTAGTCAGGCTTTGAAACAGGCTTCACAGGGAATTGGTGGAATCACCATCCTTGTAAGGGTTCAAAAAATCCTGACATGGTTGTCCTGGGTTCAGCAGTAGCAGTCATGTTTCTCCTTCTTGGTAGCTGGTGCAGTGCTGTGTTTTGACTTTCGGCCTGGGAACAGAGCTGATAGCGATGTTTTGGTTTGGCCAAGGACTTTGTGAGTCTCATGCTCTGCCAGGGAGGAGGGGAAGCCAGGGGGAAGCAGAGACAGGACACCTGACCCAAACTGACCAAAGAGGTATTCCATACCACAGCATGTCATGCCCAGGAGGTAACTGGGAGTTAGCCGGAAGGGCTGGGAGACTGCGGGGTTGGAGGAGGTATCGGTCAGAACTTGGTCAGGCTGGGGGGTGAGTTATCGGTTGGCTGGTGGTGAGGTGTTGTATTCTCTTCCCTTGCTATTTCCTTTATCATTGTTAGTATTGGTGGTAGCAGTAGTGATTTGTGTTATACCTTAGTTACTAAACTGTTCTTATCTCAACCTGTGGGAGTTGCATTCTTTTCTATTCTCCTCTCCATCCCTCTGGGAGTAGGGGGAGGGAAAGAAAGGAGGAAGTGAGTGAATGAGCCCACTGCCTGGTTTTAAGACGACACATGGTTTAGTGGTAGACTTGGCAGTCCTGGAGTAACGGTTGGACTCAATGATCTTAAAGGTCTTTTCCAACATACCTGATTCTATGATTCTGTTACCTACCATACACATGTCCTAAGCATTACTATACAAGACTAACAGGCATTCTAGGAGATGCATTTAATACAGTTTAGTCTACATTTTCCTTTGTGTGTAAATATCTGAATTTTTATGTGAGACTGTATAATTATTTTCAATTTAAAGTCAAACTGTATACTTGAAACTGTTGGGAAGGTGTAAAGACACTCCTTTTCTGTACCACTGTGCACAATGGATTGCACCTGTAAGTGGGTATCGAGTAAAGAAAATTCCAAAATTTCTGCTCAAAGAATATTTTTCCACTTTGAATTGTATTTAACAGGGTGAGGTTCAAATAAGTGAAACTTTAGGTCTGGGTTGGTTTTTGGTGATTGCTGATATTCTTTGAGAGCTAATTCATGTAATTTTATATACTTTAATTATCAGAACATTATTAAGATGAGTGTCATTTAACTTGAAATACATGTAATTTATATATTTAATATATGTGAAACTTTAAAAAGCCTAACAGTCTTCAAATCATGAGTTAAAATCAAATGACACAATATTCCCTTTCACTCTGACCACATCTCCAACAGTTCTCTGATACTATAGTCTCTTGAAATGTTTACTTTTAGGCATCAAATGTTATCCAGACTCATCTCTTCAAAATAGCAATCTTTCAGGATTTCCCAGCTCCAGAATTTCAAGACTCTCTAGCTCTACAGGTAGAGGACTACAAGAGGACTAAAATTACAGTAGGTGCCTAACCTTTAAAACCCATTTCCAGCTTGTGAAACAGGGTAAAGAAAAAGAATATCAAAGCTGATTGACATGAAGACAAGTAGGATGCAAAGAATTTTGTGAGAATATGTGAGAAAATATCAAAATTTCTTAGGTAAAATTAAGATCAATATTCCAGTGTCAAAATTTCAGCTTTCCCCTCTGTTATACTGTTATATTATTTCATCACAAGGGTTAAGTTTATCGTATTGCCCCAAACATACTGACCATTCTATTCTTTCTTACTGGTTAGTTACATCAGTAACTTCACAAGTGAAAGCACCTTATGTACTGAACTCAGAGACAACTTATTTAACATGCCAAGAAAACAAATAGTGTGAGAGGTACTAGAATAAATAAGTTTAATGTCCCATAGTTTTGTGCCTTGTGACAGATAAAACTTGGTGTCTAAGGTGCTACAGTCCCCCTCTTTTTTTTCCAACGTAAGTGCCTATTTGCAAAAAATCTGTAAGAATGTAACAGTGAGGCCTTACTTTTGACTATTATATCAAATTCCAATGAAATTGATTAGCATGCAGTGATATTGCTGAGGTGAGTAGCTCGAGAGAGGACGCCTTCAACACTGGAGCAGGGGGGAGATCAGCGTCCAGGAGCCTCAACTCAGAGCCACAAGAGCCACCGAGGGAGCCTCAAGTCCTCGACAGGACCTGCCCAAGAGCCGGCAGCTCAGCTGACGAGAGCGAGCAGCTGATTCACAGGGGGCAGAGCCAGGAGCAGCGGCACCAGCCCTGATTGGTTAAAAACCTGCCTCAGGGAGTGCGAGCGACCAGGAGCGCGGCGAGGCAGTTCGCGCGGGCAGTTCGAGCAGGATGGTGAACACTCGTTGTATGACCAGGGCCCTGTCTGGGAGCTCTGCTCTGGCTGCCCCAGCGGTGGCCAGCGTAGGCACCCAGACAGAGCCGATGAGAGGGGAGGCTGCAGTGCAGAGCTCAGGGTGCAGAGAGTGCCTGCACTGGTCTGGTGAGGGGAGGGTGCACAATGGGCAGGGCTGCACTCGGTGCTCCCTGGTGGAGGTGCTCCTGCAGCAGGTGGCTGAGCTGCGGGATGCTGTTAATAGGCTACGAGATGTCAGGGAAGCTGAGAGGAAGCAGGAATGCTTGCTCGCAGCCCAAACTGTGCCATGCTTGACCTCATGTTCACCAACAGGGAAGGGCTCATTGGAAATGTGACTCTCCAGGGCAGCCTTGGATGCAGCAATCACGAGATGGTCGAATTTGAGATCCTCAGGACAGTGAGAAGAGCGTGCAGCAAGCTCACTGCCCTGGACTTCAAAAGAGCAGACTTTGGCCTCTTCAGGAACCTATTTTGGAAGGTTCCATGGGATACAGCCCTAGAGGGCAGAGGGGCCCAAGACTCTTGGTTGATATTCAAGGATCACCTGCTGCAAGCTCAGGAGTGTTGCATCCCAACCAGAAGGAAGTGCAGCAGGAGGCCAGGAGACCTCCTTGGATGGATAAGGAGCTCCTGAGGAAAATTCAGTTGAAAAAAGAGGCTTATAATAAACGGAAGCAAGGACAGGTGGCATGGGAAGAGTACAGGGATGTTGTCCGGGAAGCTAGCGACCAGGTTAGGAAAGCTAAGGCCCAGTTAGAATTAAACTTAGCTAGAGGTATTAAAGATAACAGGAAGGGATTCTACAGGTACATAGCAAATAAAAAACAGCTCTCGGGAGATCTGGCTACACAGGATTTGGAGAAGGCTGAGGTTCTGAATGACTTCTTTGCCTTGGTCTTCACTGGCAAAGGCTCTGACTAAACCACCCAAGTCTTGGAAGGCAGATGCAGGGACTGTGAGAATGAAGACCTTGCGCCCACTGTAGGAGAGGATCTGGTTCGAGACCATCTTAAAAATCTGAATGTGAACAAGTCCATGGGTCCTGATGAGATCCATCCGCGGGTCCTGAAGGAGCTGGCAAATGAAGTTGCGAAGCCGCTGGCCATCATATTTGAGAAATCATGGCAGTCAGGTTGTCCTGGGTTCAGCAGTAGCAGTCATGTTTCTCCTTTGTGGTAGCTGGTGCAGTGCTGTGGTTTGACTTCCAGCCTGGGAACAATGTTGGTGAAACCGATGTTTTCGGTTGTTGCTAAGTGATGTTTACCCTGACCAAGGACTTTGTGAGGCTCATGCCTGCCAGGGAGGAGGGGAAGCCAGGAGGAAGCAGAGACAGGGCGCCTGACTCAGGCTAGCCAAGGAGGTATTCCATACCACAGCACGTCATGGCCGGGGTGGGGGGTAACTGGGAGTTACCCGGAAGGACACTGGCTTCTGGGTGTTACTCGTTTCTTGGCCGGTGGTATCGTATTCTCTTCCCTTGTTATTTTCTCTTATCATTGTTGTAGTTGGTAGTAGCGGTGGTGATTTGTGTTGTACATTGGTTGCTGGACTGTTCTTGTCTCAACCCGTAGGAGTTGCACCCTTTCGATCCTCCTCCCCGTTCCTCCGGGAGCGGGGAAGGGGAGAGCCCCGGTGACGGGGGGGGGGGGGCCTCGATTGTTGTCAGCCTGGCACCACTCACTGGGAGTGCGTGAACAAGTTGCCTGACTGGGTTTAAACCACGACACAAGTGAAGTTCCCTATGACTGGAAAAAGGGAAATATAACCCCCATTTTCAAGAAGGGGAAAATGGATGACCCGGGGAATTACAGTCCAGTCAGTCTCACCTCTGTGCCTGGCAAAACCTTGGAGCAGATTCTCCTGGAAGGCATGCTAAAGCACATGAAAATCAACAAGGTGCTTGGTGACAGCCAGCATGGCTTCACTAAGGGGAAATCCTGTCTGACCAATTTGGTGGCCTTCTATGATGGGGCTACAGAACTGATGGACAGGGGTAGAGCAGTTGATGTCATCTACCTGGACTTGTGTAAAGCATTCAACACTGTCCCACACAACATCCTTATCTCTAAATTGGAGAGACATCAATTTAATGGATGGACCACTCGGTGGATAAAGAACTGGCTGGCTGGCCGCACACAAAGTGTTGTGGTCAATGGCTCAATGTCCGGCTGGAGACCAGCAACAAGTGGTGTCCATCAGGGATTGGTGTTGGGACCGGTCTTGTTTAACATCTTTGTCGCTGACATGGACAGTGGGATTGAGTGCGCCCTCAGCAAGTTTGCCGATGACACCAAGCTGTGTGGTTTGGTTGATACCCTGGAGGGAAGGAATGCCATCCAGAGGGACCTTGACATGCTTGTGAGGTGGGCTGATGCCAACCTCATGAAGTTTAACCATGCCAAGTGCAAGGTCCTACACCTGGGTCGGAGCAATCCCAGGCACAGCTACAGGTTAGGCAGAGAAGAGATTCAAAGCAGCCCTGCGGAGAAGGACTTGGGGGTGTTGGTTGATGAGAAAATGAACATGAGCCGGCAGCGTGCGCTTGCAGCCCAGAAAGCCAACCGTATCCTGGGCTGCATCAAAAGGAGTGTGACCAGCAGGTAAAAGGAGGTGATCCTGCCCCTCTGCTCTGCTCCTGTGAGACCTCACTTGGAGTATTGTGTGCAGTTCTGGTGTCCTCAACATAAAAAGGACATGGAACTGTTGGAACAAGTCCAGAGAAGGGCCACGAGGATGATCAGGGGACTGGAGCACTTCCTGTATGAAGACAGGCTGAGGAAGTTGGGGCTGTTCAGATCCTGGAGAAGAGAAGGCTGCGTGGAGACCTCATAGCAGCCTTCCAGTATCTGAAGGGGCCCTATAGGGTTGCTGGAGAGGGACTCTTCATTAGAGACTGTAGTGACAGGACAAGGGTTAATGGGTTAAAACTTAAACAGGGGAAGTTTAGATTGGATATAAGAAGGAAATTCTTTCCTGTTAGGGTGGTGAGGCACTGGAATAGGTTGCCCAGGGAGGTTGCGAATGCTCCATCCCTGGCAGTGTTCAAGGCCAGGTTGGACAAGGTCTTGGGTAATACGATTTAGCGTAAGGTGTCCCTGCCCATGGCAGGGGGGTTGGAACTAGATGATCTTAAGGTCCTTTCCAACCCTAACGTTTCTATGATTCTATGATATCAAGTCATTAATCTAACTAGTGAAAGACTTTCTACCACATGAAAAGCTATCTACTACTTCTGTAGTACTATCAAATAAAAATTTGCTCTCATAAATTGTTAAAATTAAGTCTTCTTTAACGCCTAATTTTGTATCTATTCATGGTGGAACTGAAACTGCAAGAGCTTACTGTCACATTTCACAATTCTGGCCTTCAGTTTTAAAATATTTAACCATTTTCTTATTTTTTAAAGTTCTTTGGAAGTATGAACAAGTTAGCATATTCATCCAAAACCAACTGAAAATGAAATTCAAGTCCTATATACAATACTCACTACCATATATAAAATAGTACATATGGCAAATATTTTTTCTTGAATAAGCTAATACTCAGCTTTTGTAACCTGTCTTTTTCTTAATCAGGTACATGACTCTGTAAACTTTCTTTTCTTTCAAAGGCAAACATAACTAATAATTTCTCTAAAGGTCTTGAGCCCTTCTAGCATCTGGTTTTGGTTTACTATAAAAACTGTGTCTCTGATCTCGTGTGTTGAACTACTGTATGTTTGCCACTGTCTATTTCCTGTGAAAAAATACACTGAGCAAATAATAGCTTTTGTTCCTAACCTTCCAGTCACTAGAGCAGCTGAACAAATAATTTTTATGCTTTCATTTTAAATAATTTATTCCATGGATATGTTTGTGTTAGGTCATTTGGGTTATTGGATGTTTCATCATTTTAAAATCAAATATTAGAAATTTAAATTACTGAAAACTACATCTAATAGGTTCCTTATGCTTTTAGCAATTATCTTGACAAAATTTCCTTCAAAATGTCATCTGATCTATATATAGCTTTGTGTGAATGGAAGGAGCTAGGAAAAAAAAAGAAACACATAAGCATCATAAATAACCCTACTCAATAATAAATCACAGGTATGAACTTACTGTTTTCTTAAATACTGATAATTTTGATATGTTATTTACATCTTGATTACGATATTATAAGATTAAATTGCTACATTTAAACACTAGGGTTTTTTCCCCCTAAACGATAAAGAACATATACTTACATCTGTACATGCACACACCCTTGAGTAACTCTTTGCCTGTTCATGCAACCCACCTAATTTCCTTCAGACTGCAGAAAAGAGACTTGGCCTTTGCAACTTCTCAGGCTTGCAAATGCTCTTGCCTTCCTCAGAATTTTCTGCTCCTCCTCTCCCCAGCCCTTTTATTTGCACTCTGCAGATTCCTTCTTTCCTCCCTCTTCTAAACAGAAACCTTTGCAGTTATGATGTACCCTCTGTGTGTGCACTATATCATGACGCTCTTTGCTTCCAGGGTTCTACATTTTTACCAAATCATGGATTGTTACAGCTTTACAGCAGCTTTACAAGTGATTAATTTGGTTTATATCATTAAATTACTCAGTACTGTCAGGACCTCCTACATCTTTGCCCTTTTTCTGTTACAACTTTTTACTGAAGCCTGTTCAAACTTAGTGTTGCACCTAAATCATAAAAATTAGGTTAAACTCCCAGGTTAAGATCAGCTTCAGTTCTAGGTTTTCATAATTTTCAATGTTGGTTTTGGGTAGCTCCATCCCACTTTAAATCTAAAAATAAAGTTTAAACCATTAAACTCATACTTCTAGGTTTTATTTACATTGCAATGTCTATAGTTCTATTTTTATAGTCCTATTTATTTATATTTTATTTGCACTTAATACACATCAATTACATTATTTTCACTCACTGTTTTTGATATAGTTCACACTCTACATTTTACCTTCATTAAGAAAAAGTATATGAATGTTTAAAATTTATATCCAACACATAATAATGTATGTTTTATTTGGAAGGTAAACATTATATTCCTGTTTACTTATTTACTACCTGATTGGGATTTCTTATGTTTTAAATTTGAATATTGACATGCATTGTATTGGCTATCAAAAATTTTATGCAGGTTTGTAACTCACATTTAAAATAAAAAATGTAGATAAAGTCTTGTCCTGGTTTCAGCTGGGATAGAACTAATTTTCTTCCAAGTAGCTGGTACAGTGCTGTGTTTTCCATTTAGTCTGAGAACAATGCTGATAACACACAGATGTTTTAGTTGTTTCTAAGTAGCGCTTACCCTGATCAAGGACTTTTCAGTCTCATGCTCTGCCAGTGAGGAAGGGCAAAAGAAGCTGGGAGGGAGAAGAGGCAGAACACCTAACCAGAACTAGCCAAAAGGATACTCCATACCACAGCACGTTATGCTCAGTATATAAACTGAGGGGAGTTACCCGGAAGAGACCAGTCACTGTTTGGGGATGGGCTGGGTATCAGTTAGGTGGTGAGCAATCATAATTTAGCTATTACTGTGAATGAGGTGTTTTTAATTAATAGTAACACAAAGGAGTAGAGTTGCATGTAATTGAAGTGATTCTAGTACCCTGAGACTCTAAATCTTAAAAATGTTATTGAAACAGAGAAACCATTAATTTAATGTGGTAATCCTAAACAAGTTTCTAATTTTAGGTGGAAGTAGTAGGAAAAATAGTCTGTTTAGTTTCAAGATGGAATTTGCTTAATTTCTAGGGCATTTTAAGATTCACCTGGAACATCAAGGAGTGATGCAGTGACTTAGGAGATGCCTTCCAGGGCATATTCCTAAAATAAAAATCTAAACCAATAATAGAAAAATATCATTATTCCTCTTGCCTTGACTGAAAACTTCTGAATATAGAAGATAATCATTTTATTAACTGTGTAGACACATTTCAGTCAAGTTTAGCTGAACTACTCACTCTTGCTTGGCAAATTGCCCATGTGCTAACTTCACAAAGGACCACTTGAAAACACATTCAGTATTCAACTGGCAAAATAAAGATCAAGGTTTATGCTATCACGTATTAAAAATAACACTTTTCTCCACCTCCCCCCTGCACCTTAATTGCAGGAGTCTGCATAATTTTATCATCTCACTTACTCTGCTCAATAGGTATTGGTTTGGAACATAACCTTTAAGGTTTTTACATTTGTCTTCTTTTCACTGCAAATTGTGTTTTAATAATCCAACCTTTAAACTTCATAGATTTTATTTCTTCTCTGACACTGGAAAACAGAAAGCATATACTGGAACTATTTCAGTCAAGACCTTGAAATCTAAACAAAGAGTATGCATAGGTTTTACAGTGGAATCCATTTTCCTGAGATGACATACTGTGGTGGGCTAACCACATAAAAGAGCTGAACCCAGCTGCTCATTCACTTTTCCTCTCAGAAGGATGGAAGAAAAAAGAAAAAAGAGAAACAAGAAATATTGTCAAGATAAAGACAGGGAGAACACTTACCAATTACTGTCACAGACAAAACAAACTCAACTTGTGCAAAATAAATTTATAACCAACAGATTTAGGCAGTGAGAAACAAAAAGGCAAAAAAAGAAACTGTCCTGGGTTCAGCAGTAGCCATCATGTTTCTCCTTCTTGGTAGCTGGTGCAGTGCTGTGTTTTGACTTTCGGCCTGGGAACAGAGCTGATAGCGATGTTTTGGTTTGGCCAAGGACTTTGTGAGCCTCATGCTCTGCCAGGGCGGAGGGGAAGCCAGGGGGAAGCAGAGACAGGACACCTGACCCAAACTGACCAAAGAGGTATTCCATACCACAGCATGTCATGCCCAGGAGGTAACTGGGAGTTAGCCGGAAGGGCTGGGAGACTGCGGGGTTGGAGGAGGTATTGGTCAGAACTTGGTCGGGCTGGGGGGGCGAGTTATTGGTCGGCTGTTGGTGAGGTGTTGTATTCTCTTCCCTTACTATTTCCTTTATCATTGTTATTATTGGTGGTAGCAGTAGTGATTTGTGTTATACCTTAGTTACTAAACTGTTCTTATCTCAACCTGTGGGAGTTGCATTCTTTTCTATTCTCCTCTCCATCCCTCTGGGAGTAGGGGGAGGGAAAGAAGGGAGGAAGTGAGTGAATGAGCCCTCTGCCTGGTTTTAAACCACGACAGAAACAAAAATATCTTTCTGCCCCCACTTTTCCAGGCTCAATTTGTTCCTTCATTGCCAGCTCTAGGATGCTGTCCACAAACAATATAGTGGGGATGGGAGGTGGAGGGTTACAATCAGTACACAATGGCTTCTGTCTGCTGCTTCTTAATCCTCACACTTTTCCCCCACTCTAGTGTGGCTCCTTTCCACAGACTGCAGTCCTGCAGTGGGGACTGTCCACGGGCCACAGTTTCTTCAGGGAATATCCATCTCTTTAAGCATGGGCTCCTCCACAAGTCGCAATCTTTGGATATATTGGATTGAGCACCTTGAGTACCTGATCTCCTCCTTGCATTCTTCCTTCTCCTTTCCTTCCTTCTTCCTCCTCTTTTCCTTCTGTTTCTCCTTCTCTGCCCCCACACAATGGCTTACCATTACCACTCTTACTACTACTACCTCCACCACTACCACACCAGGGAGGTGGTTTTGCCTTTTCTAAGTATGTTTTACTAAAAGCTCCACCAGCTTGGCTGATGGGCTCAGCTGTGTCCTGTGCTGGTCTGTGGAAATTGACTAGAATCAATTGTGTCCAGGATGGGGCAGTTCCTATGGCCCTCTTGCTGTCAACACCTTTGCACCTACACCCAAATCACACACAAAATAAAAAGAAATTCAGTACTTACCTACATTCTCCTGACAGACAATGCAACAAAATATTTAAATATGCCACAATGAAAAAAAATTTTAACAGTGTCATATAGGAAATAATTTAATTTAACTAAAAAAAGTTAATTTAATTTAAAAATTTGCAAGCAATTTAAAAAATTGCTTGCAAAAGATAGAAAACTTTCCACATGTTTCTATTGTTGGAAGCAAAATTACATAACTAATTCAGAGTGACAAGAAATTATTTTTGTTTCACTTGTTCGAGAGATGTTAAATGACAGCTGTTTGTGAGGACTGGCCAACCTTTACTTAAGGAACTTTTTTATAATTCAAGGGCTCTTCTAAATAATTAACCTCAATTATCAATCATTATTAATAATCAATCTCAGAATTAGAATCATAAAATAGTTAGGGTTGGAAAGGACCTTAAGATCATCTAGTTCCAACCCCCTGCCGTGGGCAGGGACACCTTACGCTAAATCCTATCACCCAAGGCCTCGTCCAAACTGGTCTTGAACACTGCCAGGGATGGAGCATTTACAACCTCCTTGGGCAACCCATTCCGGTGGCCAACCACCCTAACAGGAAAGAATTTCGTTCTTATATCTAATCTAAACTTACCCTGTTTAAGTTTTAACCCATTACCCCTTGTCCTATCACTACAGTCTCTAATGAAGAGTCCCTCTCCAGCAACCCTATAGGCCCCCTTCAGGTACTGGAAGGCTGCTATGAGGTCTCCACGCAGCCTTCTCTTCTCCAGGCTGAACAGCCCCAACTTCCTCAGCCTGTCTTCATACGGGAGGTGCTTCAGTCCCCTGATCATCCTCGTGGCCCTCCTCTGGACTTGTTCCAACAGTTCCATGTCCTTTTTATGTTGAGGACACCAGAACTGCACACAGTATTCCAGGTGAGATCTCATGAGAGCAGAGTAGAGGGGCAGGATCACCTCCTTTTACCTGCTGGTCACGCTCCTTTTGATGCAGCCCAGGATATGGTTGGCTTTCTGGGCTGCAAGCACACACTGCCAGCTCATGTTCATTTTCTCATCAACCAGCACCCCGAAGTCCTTCAACACAGGGCTGCTCTGAATCTCTTCTCTGCCCAACCTGTAGCTGTGCCTGGGATTGCTCTGACCCAGGTGTAGGACCTTGCACTTGGCATGGTTAAACTTCATGAGGTTGGCATCAGCCCACCTCACAAGCATGTCGAGGTCCCTCTGGATGGCATTCCTTCCCTCCAGGATATCAACCAAACCACACAGCTTGGTGTCATCGGCAAACTTGCCGAGGGCACGCTCAATCCCACTGTCCATGTCAGCGACAAAGATGTTGAACAAGACCGGCCCCAACACCAATCCCTGAGGGATCCGACTCGTTACCGGTGTCCAGCCAGACATTGAGCCATTGACCACAACACTTTGTGTGCGGCCAGCCAGCCAGTTCTTTATTGTCTCTCCAATTCAGAGAAAAGGATGTCATGTGGGACAGTGTCGAACGCTTTGCACAAGTCCAGGTAGATGGCATCAACTGCTCTACCCCTGTCCATCAGTTCTGTAGCCCCATCATAGAAGGCCACCAAATTGGTCAGACAGAATTTTCCCTTAGTGAAGCCATGCTGGCTGTCACAAAGCACCTTGTTGTTTTTCATGTGCCTTAGCATGCCTTCCAGGAGAATCTGCTCCAAGATTTTGCCAGGCACAGAGGTGAGACTGACTGGTCTGTCATTGCCTGGGTCATCCATTTTCCCCTTCTTGAAAATGGGGGTTATATTTCCCTTTTTCCAGTCATCAGGAACTTCACCTGACAGCCATTATTTTTCAAATATAATGGCCAGCAGCTTCACAACTTCATTTGCCAGCTCCTTCAGGGCCTGCAGATGGATTTCATCAGGACCCATGGACTTTTTCACATTCAGATTTTTAAGATGGTCTCGAACCAGATCCTCTCCTACAGTGGGCGGAAGGTCTTCATTCTCACAGTCCCTGCATCTGCCTTCCAAGACTTGGGTGGTTTAGTCAGGGCCTTTGCCAGTGAAGACCAAGGCAAAGAAGTCATTCAGAACCTCAGCCTTCTCCAAATCCTGTGTAGCCAGATCTCCCGAGAGCTTACTGAGGGGTCCTACGTTCTCCCTAGTCTGTTTTTTATTTGCTATGTACCTGTAGAATCCCTTCCTGTTATCTTTAATACCTCTAGCTAAGTTTAATTCTAACTGGGCCTTAGCTTTCCTAACCTGGTCCCTAGCTTCCCAGACAACATCCCTGTACTCTTCCCATGCCACCTGTCCTTGCTTCTGCTTATTATAAGCCTCTCTTTTCAACTGAATTTTCCTCAGGAGCTCCTTATCCATCCAAGGAGGTCTCCTGGCCTCCTGCTGCACTTCCTTCTGGTTGGGATGCAACACTCCTGAGCTTGTAGCAGGTGATCCTTGAATATCAACCAAGAGTCTTGGGCCCCTCTGCCCTCTAGGGCTGTATCCCATGGAACCTTCCGAAACAGGTTCCTGAAGAGGCCAAAGCCTGCTCCTTTTGAAGCTTGCTGCACGCTCTTCTCACTGTCCTGAGGATCTCAAATTCGACCATCTCGTGATTGCTGCATCCAAGGCTGCCCTGGAGAGTCACATTTCCAATGAGCCCTTCCCTGTTGGTGAGCACAAGGTCAAGCATGGCACCTCTCCTTGTCGGCTCCTCTATTACTTGCAGAAGGAAGTTGTCTTCCACACAATCAAGGAACCTCCTGGATTGCTTGTGCCGGGCCGTACCGTCCTTCCAACAGATGTCAGGGTGGTTGAAGTCACCCATGAGAACAAGGGCCTGCGAGTGTGAAGCTTTTCCTACCTGTCTATACAGTGCTTCATCCGCAGGTTCTCCTTGATCAGGCGGTCTGTAACAGATCCCCACAGTAGTGTCTCCCATAGCTGTTTTCCCTTTAACCCTGACTCACAAACTCTCTGTGGACTGCTCACCTGTCCCCAGACTGAGTTCCATACTCTCCAGCCTATCCCTAACATAAAGGGCAATTGCCCCTCCCCATCTGCCAGGCCTGTCTTTCCTAAAGAGCCTGTAACCTTCCATTCCAACACTCTAGTCATAAGAGCCATCCCACCATGTTTCTGTGATGCCTGTTATATCATACCCCCGTAGATGTGCACACATCTCTAATTCCTCTTGTTTGTTCCCCATGCTACGGGCATTTGTATAGAGGCATCTGAGCTGAGCTCCAACTGAAGCCGGCTCATTGGCTGGAGCGGCTGGGATATCTCTACATTGCTCCAGGCATTTATTATAGGTTCTGGCAACTGACTGTGTGTGTTGGAATGGAATGATGCCCCCTCCCCCAACACATCTAGTTAAATCCTCCTTGACCAGTCTGGCAAGCCTCCTACCAAAACTGCTCTTTCCCTTTTTTATCAGACCAGCTCCACCAGCCCCCACTAGACCTGGCCTACAAGCTTGGGTCCTGTGTTCAAGACACCCGAACTCTTGACTATGGCACCACCCTTTTAACCATTTATTAACCTGGCTAATCTTCCTAGCTTTTTTTAGATCCTCCCCTGTATCCTGGAGAATCGATGAAAAGACTGAGGAAGATTCCAGTGGACTACAACAAAAAAAAAAAAGAAAATAATTTACCAGTATTTTTAAAAGTAAATGGGATAAATAACTAAGTCTGTCTCAGCCTCATAGTGATCCCAGGCAAAATCACATATAAATCAGCAGAATCAATAAAAATATAAAGTACAGAAGCATTACTAATGACAAACTAGAAAGAGTCAACAAAATGTAGCTTTTGTCATATATTTTATAGAATCATAGAATACCTTGGGTTGGAAGGGACTTTAAAGATTATCTAGCTCTAATCCCGCTGCCATCGGAAGGGACATCTTCTACTAGATCAGTTGTGGAAAGCCCCATTCAGACTGGCCTTGACGACTTCAAGAGATGGGGCAGTCACAACTTCTCTGGGCAACCTGTGCCAGTGCTGCATCACCCTCACAGGAAAGAACGACTTCATAATGCCTAATCAAAACCTCGCCTATTTCAGTTTACCTTGTACCCTTGTCCTAAGACTAAAAGCCCTTGTAAGAAGTCTCTCTCCAGGTCTCCTGTAGGCTCCCTTTAGGTACTGGAAGATTGTTATTAAGTCTCCCCAGAGCCTTCTGTTCTCCAAGCTGAACAAGCCCCACTGTCTCAGCCTGTCTTCAAAGGAGAGGTGCTCCAACCTCATCTTTGTGGCCCTTCTCTGGACTCAATCAAACAGGACTACATCCTTCTCATGCTGAGGAACCTAGAGCTGAATGCAGTACTCCACATGGGGCCTCAGAAGAGCGGAGTAGAAGGGGAGAATCAATTCCCTTGAGTTCCAGGTCACACTTGTTAAAAGTGTTTGATAAAAATAAAACTATTTATTCAATATTTTAATATATATATATATATATATATATATATATATATATATATAAATTGCTGAGGTGAGTAGCTCGAGAGAGGACGCCTTCAACACCGGAGTGGGGAGAGATCAGGGTCCAGGAGCCTCAACTCAGAGCGGCAAGAGCCCCCGAGGGAGCCTCAAGTCCTCGACAGGACCTGCCCAGGAGCCGGCAGCTCAGCTGACGAGAGCAAGCAGCTGACTCACAGGGGGCGGAGCCAGGAGGAATGGCACCAGCCCTGACTGGATAAAAACCCGCCCTAGGGAGCTAGGTGAGGCAGGTTGCCCGGGCAAGCGAGCAGGATGGAGAGTGCTCGTCCTGTGACCAGGGCCCGTTCTTGTAGCTCTGCTCTGGCTGTTCCGGTGGTGGCCAGCGTAGGCACCCCAACAGAGCCGATGACAGGGCAGGCTGCAGTGCAGAGCTTGGAGTGTAGAGAGTGCCTGCCCTGGTCTGGTGAGGGAATGGTGCACAATGGGCAGGGCTGCATTCGGTGCTCCCTGGGGGAGGTCCTCCTGCAGCAGGTGGCTGAGCTGCGGGATGCTATTAATAGGCTGCAAGATGTCAGGGAAGCTGAGGGGAAGCAGAAACGCTTGCTTGTTGGAATAGAAGGTTACAGGCTCTTTAGAAAAGACAGACCTGGCAGATGGGAGGGGCAATTGCCCTTTATGTTAGGGATTGGCTGGAAAGTATGGAACTCTGTCTGGGGACAGTTGAACAGAGAGTTTGTGGGTCAGGGTTAAAGGGAAAATAGCTATGGGAGACATTACTGTGGGGATCTGTTACAGACCGCCTGATCAAGGAGAACCTGCGGATGAAGCACTGTATAGACAGGTAGGAAAAGCTTCACACTCGCAGGCCCTTGTTCTCATGGGTGACTTCAACCACCCTGACATCTGTTGGAAGGACGGTACGGCCCGGCACAAGCAATCCAGGAGGTTCCTTGATTGTGTGGAAGACAACTTCCTTCTGCAAGTAATAGAGGAGCCGACAAGGAGAGGTGCCATGGTTGACCTTGTGCTCACCAACAGGGAAGGGCTCATTGGAAATGTGACTCTCCAGGGTAGCCTTGGATGCAGCGATCACGAGATGGTCGAATTTGAGATCCTCAGGACAGTGAGAAGAGCGTGCAGCAAGCTCACTGCCCTGGACTTCAAAAGAGCAGACTTTGGCCTCTTCAGGAACCTGCTTCGGAAGGTTCCATGGGATATATCCCTAGAGGGCAGAGGGGCCCAAGACTCTTGGTTGATATTCAGGGATCACCTGCTACAAGCTCAGGAGTGTTGCATCGCAACTAGAAGAAAGTGCAGCAGGAGGGCCAGGAGACCTCCTTGGATGGATAAGGAGCTCCTGAGGAAAATTCAGTTGAAAAAAGAGGCTTATAATAAGTGGAAGCAAGGACAGGTGGCATGGGATGTTGTCCGAGAAGCTAGGGACCAGGTTAGGAAAGCTAAGGCCCAGTTAGAATTAAACTTAGCTAGAGGTATTAAAGATAACAGGAAGGGATTCTACAAGTACATAGCAAATAAAAAACAGACTAGGGAGAACGTAGGACCCCTCGGAAGCTCTCGGGAGATCTGGCTACACAGGATTTGGAGAAGGCTGAGGTTCTGAATGACTTCTTTGCCTTGGTCTTCACTGGCAAAGGCTCTGATTAAACCACCCAAGTCTTGGAAGACAGATGCAGGGACTGTGAGAATGAAGACCTTGCACCCACTGTAGGAGAGGATCTGGTTCAAGACCATCTTAAAATCTGAACGTGCACAAGTCCATGGGTCCTGATGAGATCCATCCGCGGGTCCTGAAGGAGCTGGCGAATGAAGTTGCGAAGCCGCTGGCCATCATATTTGAGAAATCATGGCAGTCAGGGGAAGTTCCCGATGACTGGAAAAAGGGAAATATAACCCCCATTTTCAAGAAGGGGAAAATGGATGACCTGGGGAATTACAGTCCAGTCAGTCTCACCTCTGTGCCTGGCAAAATCTTGGAGCAGATTCTCCTGGAAGGCATGCTAAGGCATATGAAAATCAACAAGGTGCTTGGTGACAGCCAGCATGGCTTCACTAAGGGGAAATCCTGTCTGACCAATTTGGTGGCCTTCTATGATGGGGCTACAGAACTGATGGACAGGGGTAGAGCAGTTGATGTCATCTACCTGGACTTGTGCCAAGTGTTCGACACTGTCCCACATGACATCCTTTTCTCTAAATTGGAGAGACATCAATTTGATGGATGGCCCACTCAGTGGATAAAGAACTGGCTGGCTGGCCGCCCACAAAGAGTTGTGGTCAATGGCTCAATGTCCGGCTCGAGACCGGTAACGAGTGGTGTCCCTCAGGGATCGGTGTTGGGGCCGGTCTTGTTCAACATCTTTGTCACTGACATGGACAGTGGGATTGAGCGCGCCCTCGGCAAGTTTGCCGATGACACCAAGCTGTGTGGTTTGGTTGATACCCTGGAGGGAAGGAATGCCATCCAGAGGGACCTCGACATGCTTGTGAGGTGGGCTGATGCCAACCTCATGAAGTTTAACCATGACAAGTGCAAGGTCCTACACCTGGGTCGGATCAATCCCAGGCACAGCTACAGATTGGGCAAAGAAGAGATTTAGAGCAGCCCTGCAGAGAAGGACTTGGGGTGCTGGTTGATGAGAAAATGAACATGAGCTGGCAGTGTGTGCTTGCAGCCCAGAAAGCCAACCGTATCCTGGGCTGCATCAAAAGTAGCGTGATCAGCAGGTCGAAGGAGGTGATCCTGCTCTCGTGAGACCTCACTTGGAGTATTGTGTGCAGTTCTGGTGTCCTCAACATAAAAAGGACATGGAACTGTTGGAACAAGTCCAGAGAAGGGCCACGAGGATGACCAGGGGACTGGAGCACCTCCCATATGAAGACAGGCTGAGGAAGTTGGGGCTGTTCAGCATGGAGAAGAAAAGGCTGCATGGAGACCTCATAACAGCCTTCCAGTGTCTGAAGGGGGCCTATAGAGGTGCTGGAGAGGGACTCTTCATTAGAGACTGTAGTGATAGGACAAGGGGTAATGGGTTAAAACTTAAACAGGGTAAGTTTAGATTAGATATAAGAACGAAATTCTTTCCTGTTAGGGTGGTGAGGAACTGGAATGGGTTGCCCAGGGAGGTTGTGAATGCTCCATCCCTGGCAGTGTTCAAGGCCAGGTTGGTCCGAGCCTTGGGTGGCATGATTTAGTGTGAGGTGTCTCTGCCCATTGCAGGGGGGTTGGAAGTAGATGACCTTAAGGTCCTTTCCAACCCTAACTATTCTATAATTCTATGATTCTAATATGAAAGGTAAAAAGTGTTTTTTCATAATGTTTAGAAATGCCATAAAATAATAGAGTTGTAAACTCTCACAGTCGTATGATTAGAATGGCCCATTTAGTAGTGTGTTGCATTTAAAATTGTGCATTTTAGTAAAGCCAAAGTTACAGTCAGTCAGACAGAAGACTGAAAGTGATATCAAGCCCAAAATGTCATATTGGAGAAGTTACTTTCTTTTTCTAATTTGGTATTCGGTTTTTTTTTGCACTGGAGGACCTTTGCAAATGAAGAAGAACCATACTAGAAAAGGCATGATGACTTAATATTGTTTTGAATTGCTTAAAAACAGAAAAAAAATCAAAAAAGTTTAGAACATAAATGAATGCTTTAGTGAATATTAATTGAATTTGCAAGTATGATTCAATACCTTTGCTCCTGTAGAAAGGAGTAAGCCTTTTGTATATCCTCTGAGGCACACTTGCACAAGAGATTCTTCACTAGAATAACTTGACTTGTATTTTTAAAGCAGAACTATAAGATTACTGAATATGTTGTTCAATTATCCTTCAGGACTTAGTGGCTGAAATAATGTAAAGAAAAAAGGTGGATGTACAAGTCAGATTTATAGAAAATCTTTGTGATTTAAAACACAGTATCTTACAAAATCAAATGATCCTTCCAAAAAGCTGATTAAGATTTTATATACATATAGAGTGTTAGAAAAATATTCTGACAGTTTCACTATGTACATATTCATAATAATATATATGTGTGTGTTCATATTTATATTGTGTTGATAATTGTCAAATTTAAATATGTTAAGGTTTCATGTTTTTTCTATTAATGATTAAAATAATTTGAACAATTTGCATATTGTAAATGAAGTCAGTTATTTCATTTTCTTTTGGCCCTCAATTTTGTGTTGTGCAAGTGGGAGGTGTGACCTTTAGGACAATTTGCAATGAGAGAAAATATTAAGTAATAACAAGGGTTCTGTCAATGTAAGGAGTCTGTCAATGTAAAAACCTTTCTTGTAGAAACTGTCAGGTTGTGCACAGAAGATTTATTATTTAAGTAGTAGACATTTATGATATATATTCATACCAGTTAAGGAAAACTTACATCAACCTTCCAAAATAAACATCTGTTACATTAGTACCTAAATATCCTCATTCAGGATTATAATTCTATTATTTGACCTGATGCACAAACGTGGAGACAGAAAAGGCCTATTTCTTCTCCTAGCCCAAAATTTTAAATCTAATTATTATGTATATGGTTTTATTTATCTTACAGTAGTTCATCTTAAGGAAGTTCAGAATTAATTTTATTTCAATTATAAATTATTAGCAAAATGTGAAATATGAAAGCCTGTCACTTTAAGGTTATGTTTACTTAAGCATATAGGTTAAACTGGGATTAAAAAAAATTACCTTTTTGTCCTGGGTTCAGCAGTAGCAGTCATTTTTCTCCTTCTTGGTAGCTGCTGCAGTGCTGTGTTTTGACTTTCAGCTCGGGAACAGAGCTGATAGTGATGTTTTGGTTTGGCCAAGGACTTTGTGAGCCTCATGTTCTGCCAGGGGGGAGGGGAAGCCAGGAGGAAGCAGAGACAGGACACCTGACCCGAAAACTGACCAAAGAGGTATTCCATACCACAGCACGTCATGCCGAGGATGTAACTGGGAGTTAGCCGGAAGGGCTGGGAGACTGCAGGGTTGGAGGAGGTATCGGTTGGAGCTTGGTCGGGCTTGGGGGGCGAGTTATCGGTCAGCTGGTGCTGAGGTGTTGTATTCTCTTCCCTTGTTATTTCCTTTATCATTATTATCACTTGTGGTAGCAGTAGTGATTTGTGTTATATCTTAGTTACTAAACTGTTCTTATCTCAACCCGTGGGAGTTGCATTCTTTTCGATTCTCCTCTCCGTCCCTCCGAGAGCAGGGGGAGGGCAAGAAAGGGGGGGGAAGTGAGCGAACGAATTACCTGACTGGGTTTAAACCACGACAGTTCTTTTTGGCGCCCAACGTGGGGCACGAAGGGTTGAGATAACAACAGATCTGACCAGATTAATAGTCACTCATCACAATGACGATTTATTGGCTCTCAGAGTTGTTCTTGTTGATCTCACAGCTTCAGAATGTTGTAACTTACGTAGAGCCGGTATTTGCTGTGTTAGTGTTTATCAAGTGTGGGGCCTGGGCTAAGGTTCTTGTCTCACTGTGCTTTATGGCAATGGCTTGTAATACGGGCGGGCTCCAGCAGCAGGGCGGGACGGACGTGGCCGTGGACTTGTACCTGGCCGTCCGGCTGCTCTTCACCGTCCTGGCCCTCACCCTACTCTCCATCTTCGTGAGGCTGCGGGGAGCTGAGGGGGAGCGGCCCCGGGAGCCGGCGGCAGCCGAACCGGCCCGGGAAAGCGGCCCCGGGGACCAAGCGGCGGCGGGAGCGGGGCCGGAGGCCGCAGGCCGCGAGGGGACGGCTGCCGGTGGAGGAGGTCGGGGCGGTCGAGGAGAGGAAGGAGGCGGCTGCCGAGCAGCGGGAGAAGGCGGCGGAGGAGCCGAGCCCCGCGGAGGAGCCGAGCCCCGCGGCCGAGCCGAGCCCCGCGACGGCCGAGAGCATCCCCCGAAAGCCGCCTGCCGAGCCCCCGGAGGATGCAGGAGACCAGGCAGCATTTCCCAGCAAGGCAGAAGAGGAAGAGCTGGACTCAGAAAAAGAGAAGCTGGTGGTGGGAGAGCCGGCAAGCACAGCAGCTACACCAGCCCCAGTGACAAGTACAGCAGCATCAACTGAGAGTTCTGAAGGCTCTGAATGGCCTTTGGGTATCCTTGGGACCTGCCTGCTGATTGTGATGGGGATCAGCATGTTGGCACACACACAGAGTGTGTTCTACCCACAACCATTTTGTCTGATCTCAAAAGTTAAGCAGAGTCAGGTTTGGGTCTTGTCTGGGGTTAGACGACAATATACGGGGACCAAGAGGTTTTCATGGACAGTCATGAGTGGCAGGGTGTGTGGGACAGTATGGGCAAGTATCTAGTTCACTGGGCCCCTCCAGTGCTTTGGAAGCATCGGAGATGGAAGGCAGCTGTATGGAGTCCCCAGCAACAAGCTGCAGAAACTGCTGAAGGGGACAGTGAATTATTTTGAGCCTGGTGGGCCCATGGCACTTCAGGCCATCAGAACAGAGATGCAACATAGAGATGGACTCATGATCAAGGGGTGGATTTAGCAATGGACACTATTGCCCAGGTTATTCACTAGTGTGAACACTGCACACAGTCTCTCCTGCTCTGGAAGACTGTTACAAGAGATGGAGCCTGACATCATGGACCAGATGGACACAGCAGCTTTATAGGGACTGGTCCATGCACTAGATAAGAGTGCACCGAGATAAGAGTGGTGGTATATTGAAAATGTGGGATCTGAGCATGACGTGAATGGTATGGAATAAGGGGTGGATAATGTCCTGGGTTCAGCAGTAGCAGTCATTTTTCTCCTTCTTGGTAGCTGGTGCAGTGCTGTGTTTTGACTTTCAGCTCGGGAACAGAGCTGATAGTGATGTTTTGGTTTGGCCAAGGACTTTGTGAGCCTCATGCTCTGCCAGGGGGGGAGGGGAAGCCAGGAGGAAGCAGAGACAGGACACCTGACCCGAAAACTGACCAAAGAGGTATTCCATACCACAGCACGTCATGCCGAGGATGTAACTGGGAGTTAGCCGGAAGGGCTGGGAGACTGCAGGGTTGGAGGAGGTATCGGTCGGAGCTTGGTCGGGCTTGGGGGGCGAGTTATCGGTCAGCTGGTGCTGAGGTGTTGTATTCTCTTCCCTTGTTATTTCCTTTATCATTATTATCACTTGTGGTAGCAGTAGTGATTTGTGTTATATCTTAGTTACTAAACTGTTCTTATCTCAACCCGTGGGAGTTGCATTCTTTTCGATTCTCCTCTCCGTCCCTCCGTGAGCAGGGGGAGGGCAAGAAAGGGGGGGGAAGTGAGCGAACGAATTACCTGACTGGGTTTAAACCACGACACTTTTAAATTTAGACTCTTAGCTGCTTAATCTGCCTCTCAGTTTTTCTCTCTGCATATCTCTGTTAAATAACAACACTACTGTAAGCTCGAAGCACCCTCAAGATGACCAGTGAGGGCTGGAAACCACTGCTGGCCCCCACAGCAACAAGATTTGACAGCAAACAAAACCAATAGTTTTGCTGTTGCTTCCCTAACTGTGAAAAACAAAACAACCTGTGAAAAACAAACACCTTCTTTTCTTTACTAATGTATCAGAATAACCTTGCTTAGAATTCTGTACACATACATATAATTTCACTGGCATACCAAAAATTTGAATAATTTGACAAGAAAAAAATATGGTATCATCTTGTAATTTAATTTAGGAAATAGGCTGTCATGGTTTAAGCCCAGCCGTAAATCAGAACCAAGCAGTCTCTGTCTCACTCCCCTCCTTCCCCCCCCCCCCCCCCCCCCTGTAGGGAGGGGGAGGAGAATCGAAAGAATACAACTCCCACACATTGAGATAAGAACAGTCCAGTAACTAAGGTACAACACAAACCACTAGTGCTACCACCAATAATAATAATGATAAAGGAAATAACAAGGGAAGAGAATACAGCCTCTCACCACCTGCTGACCGATACCCAGCTCGACCGAGCAGTGATCTAGCCCTTCTGGGTAACTGCCCCCAGTTCTACATCCTGGGCATGACGTGCTGTGGTGTGAAATACCAATTTGGCTAGTTTGGGTCAGTTGTCCTGTCTCTGCTTCCTCCTGGCTTCCCCTCCTCCCTGGCAAGAGCATGAGACTCAGAAAGTTCTTGGTCAGACTAAACATTCTGACTAGCAACTAAAACCACCGGTGTTATCAGCACTGTTTCCAGGCTGAAAGTCAAAACCACAGCACTGCACCAGCTACTAAGAAGGAGAAAAATTACTGCTACTGCTGAACCCAGGACATAGGCATTTTAAACGCCTCTTTAAAATATAAAATGCGCACTATGTTGAAAGGTGCAAAAACCATGGACAACTAAATAGAAGTCTTGTAGTCTTGTTAAGTGATCATGGGAGTTTGTGTTACCTTATGGAGATAAAGTAAAATAAAAGAAATTGTGCTATATTAAAAATTGATAAAATAGAAAGGAATTCACATATATGAATAGGTAAGCCCAGAGGCAGTCATAGAGTTTATATACATTTTCCTGCATACATCAGAATGTTTTACACTACTGCATAACTGCATACCTTTCTGGTGCCCACAGAATGTCATTGCTGCTGTTCAAAAATAATACAGAATTTTCTCCCTAACCTTAGGCAATGCTGAGCAATGCACGACTACTCTGAAAAAAAAAATACACAGAGATGAGGCACACCATGGGGAAACACGAAAGCAACAGTGGAAAATGATAGAAGATAAGTAGACAAAAATCTGAAGAATAGCTTTGAGGAAGTTAATGAAAGATAAAGGTTTTGGAAAAGCTGCAGGCATATAAACTGGTAGATATTCCTTCTTTTTGCATAGAATAGACTTTATTAGTCAACATAAACTTTTTTGTGTGTGTGTGTGTAGTCCATGTCTATTACGGCTTTTGCACCCTCATTTTTTACACCCTTAGTTAAAATGACCTTAACTTCTTTCCCTTCTGAGGTTGTTCTTTCGTCTCACTGCAAATTTTTGTTAACAGTATCACCTCACCTCTTAACAAAGGATCTCCATTTCCCTAAAGATTCAAGTTGTTCTTCCCACCTGTTTTGAATTTCAAACCTTTTGTGAATATAAATGAAGATTGCGATCAGCATTTCAGACCTATGTCTCCAGTAAAAGAAGATTGAAATTTCAGAGAGGATTCTCAACTATGCAAGACACTTACTCACTTTAGCATAACTTTTTGCTGGAGTTTAATATATTTTTTTAAAGGAAACTGAACCATTGCAGAGCTTTAGTATATATACCAATGCTGAATCTAGATCTAGTAGATCTGGTAGATCTAGAGGCTACTCTGCAATAGTTAGCATAGACAATGGACTTGATTCCCCACAGGGTATATGTATGTAAAAGCATATAGAGGCCCAGAAATACTGATAAATGCGTGCTGGCATAATCTGTCTTGTAATACTATGATAAAGCTATTGTCATGTATAATTACACAAAGGATGAATTAAGATTATAGAAAAAATTTAACATTGGCAGGTCATAACTTTGAGTGCAAAGCTTATATCATCTTGTTAAACTAGCAGTGTTTTTCCTGAAGAGCGAGGCTTCATGGTCACAACGAACACCTTCAAAAGTGCATTACTTAAAATAAGATTCAAGGACAGATATTCCAGAAGATAATGTTTCTCAGTCTGCATCTGCTCAAACTCATATGAAGAGAGAAGTAGTACAAAAGATCCAAAGTTTTTTACTGCTACCCTTTTTTATTTCTGAGAACATGTGCTCATGAGTTTAAAGAACTGGTGCTCTAGACTACAGGCAGGCAGGGTGAAAAGTAAGGAAGGGAAGCCAATGGTACTACTTCCTACAGATGAAACAACACAGGTCACAGTAAAGACACTTATGAAGTGAGAAAAAAAATTATGATAATTCATGACACAAATCTAATTGTTTCTCAGTTCGGGTATTTCTATTTTCTTTTACATTATCATAAAAAAAAAAGAGCTAGAGGAAAGAACTTGCACTGTCTAGTTTGTTAGAATTCATGAGTTATGATATTGCTCATCTTTGCTTTGTATTTGAACTAAAAATAGGACCAAGAACCAATACTCTATATTATAAGAAGAAACTCTCTTTATGATAAAAGGGTAATCAAAGGATATAGAAAACTTGTAGGATTTTTGTTCTTCATTTTTTGTGTGTATTTCCAATTCGATCATTTTTATAGAACTAGTATTGGCTTTCTAGTGAGCTATAAAATCTGCTAAATTACCATTATTTAACACCAACTGAGAATCCAAGTACAATACCTAGTATATCTTAGGTTTGTTCACCCTTTTGCTTAGTCTAGTGAACATCATAAATTTGTGTCTTTTACATTTATACATCTAAGATACTTATTTCAACATAAAAATATTAATTATGCCACTTCATCATAAGTTACTCTCAATCATAAAATACACTGTTGAGGCTGCCATTGATCAAGGAAGAGGAAGAAGGAACTCATGGTTTTACACATGAAGATTATTTGGCCTACAAGTTGAGTGCATGTCGTGGTTTAAGTACAGTCAGTACCTCAGACCCACGCAGCCTGCTTGCTCACTCCCCCCCTTCTTCCCCCTTCTTCCCACTCCCAGAGGGATGGGGAGGAGAATCGAAAGAATGTAACTTCCACACATTGAGATAAGAACAGTCCAGTAACTAAGGTATAACACAAACCATTACTGCTCCACCAATAATAATAATGATAAGGGAAATAACAAGGGAAGAGAATACAATACCACCTGCCGATACCCAGCCTGACTGAGCAGTGAACTCTCCTTTCTGGATTGTCCTGGGTTTAGCAGTAGCAATTTTTCTCCTGCTTGGTAGCTATTGCAGCGTTGTGTTTTGACTTTCAGCCTGGGAACAGTGCTGATAACACCGATGTTTTTAGTTGTTGCTAAGTAATGTTTACCCTGACCAAGGACGTTGTGAGTCTCATGCTCTGCCAGGGAGGAGGGGGAGCCGGGAGGAAGCAGAGACAGGACACCTGACCCAAGCTAGCCAAAGAGGTATTCCATACCACAGCACATCATGCCTGGGGGGGTAACTGGGAGTTACCCAGAAGGACACAGGGTCTTCTGGGTCGGACTCGTTTTTCACCGGGTGGTATCGTATTCTCTTCCCTTGTTATTTTCTCTTATCATTATTATCATTGGTGGTAGCAGTAGTGATTTGTGTTATACCTTAGTTACTGGACTGTTCTTATCTCAACGTGTGGGAGTTACATTCTTTCGCTTCTCCTCCCCATCCCTCCGGGAGTGGGAATGGGGGGGGGAAGGAAAGAAAGAGGGAGGAAATGGGGGGGAGTGAGTGAACGACCTGTCTGGATGGGTTTAAACCACGACACGGGTAACTCTCAAGTTTACATCCTGGGCATGACGTGCTGTGGTATGGAATACCTCTTTGGCTATTTTGGGTCAGATGTCGTGTCTCTGCTTCCTCCCAGCTTCCCCTCCTCCCTGGCAGAGCATGAGACTCAGAAAGTTCTTGATCAGCCTAACATTCTTACTAGCAACTAAAAACATTGGTGTTATCAGTGCTGTTCCCAGGCTGAAAGTCAAAAACACAGCACTGCACCAGCTACTAAGAAAGAGAAAAGACTGCTACTGCTGAACCCAGGACAGTGCATCAGTCATCATCAGGCACTGCTATGTGACTAATGACTGAGGTGCAATATACAACTCACTGAGATAGGAACAGGGAAAATCCAAGCAAAGCTACTTCAAAATACTGAAGACAAAAGAAAAAGTTATTGAGTAGGGCTCCTGGTAGGACTTAAACAAATCCATTTGCGTTTTCAGTCAGACAAGGTTTTTAAATTGGTTGTTTAAAAGTAAATGTTTTGGTGAAATATTAAAAGATAAGACTTTGGCAGTAATCAGTCCTACTAAGTAATTCACTGATTGCTCAGAACTTCTGAAAATTAGATTTATGAAGAAATTTAGGTCCTAATTAAAAAAAAAAAAACTAAAAATAATCCATGTGCTAATTTTTTTAAGAACAATTTAAATACTTCATATGATTTTATAATTCATTAAAACAATAGCTGAGAAATATGTTTTGATGACATTGTACATTTTATGACATTAATCACAGAAAATATATTAGAAGTACAAAGACTAAATAATGACTTTTCATTGTCAACAAGGCAGAGGTTTTTCTTAAATAAATCCTATAAGATTTGTGTCCTGAAAGTTCTTTCAAATATGCGACAAAAAAAGTGTAAAAGTCTAAAAGTAATGCATGGAATTTTCAGTTGGATCAAAAATAAGACCAAAATCTTTGGAGAGCTGTGGCAGCTCAACTATTAGGCTTAGTGAACCCTGAGGGGTATTGGGTGTCTGTGACAAAGTGCTGGCAGTGGAGGGCTGGAGGGTGGCCTCTCTGAGGGGAGGGCAGCAGCTGCTCCATGCTGGACACAGCCAGTTCTGTGTCCATTGGAAAGAGCCGAGCCTGTCAGCCAAGCTGGTGATTGATGCCTTTGGAAAAATGCATTTTAGAAAAGAAAATATACTGGACAAGCAGAGGAGTGAGGAAAAAGAAGTGTAAGAAACAACAGTGTGAAGACCCAGGTCAGAGAAGAAGGAGTTGCTCCAGGGGCCAGAGCAGCGATTCACCTGCAGGCCCATAAATGAGACCACAATAGAGCAGGTATTTCACTGCAGCCTGTGGAGAGGAGCACACCAGAGCAGATTTTTTTCATGAAGGACTGCAGCCTATGGATAGAAACCGTGTTTGAGTGAGGGAAATGTGTGAGGAGGGAGTGACAGAGAGGAGCTCTTATGGACAGACTGTAACAGACCATTCCCCACCCCCTTCACTGCTCAGAGTGGAGGGACCGGAGTGACTGGTGAGGAGGTAGACGAGTTAGAAATCAGGGACTGACATTTAACTTGAAAGAGGAGTGGGGGAAGGTTTCATTTTAGTTTTTTCTTTTGTTACTCATTGTCAAAATCTGGTTTAATTGGGATAAATTAATTTTCTCTATGTCAAGTCTGTTTCAGCTGTGATGTTAATTTGTAACTAATCTCCCTGCCTTTACCTTGACCTGTGTGCTTTTTCTTAATTTTATTTTCTCACCCTGTCCTGTTAAGGAGAGGGAGTGATAGAGCTGCTGGGTGGGCAGCTGGCTGCTGGCCAAAGTCGTTAACACATAAGGTTTGCTGACATGTGGCTATATAATCATTGTCATAGGTATATACAGTTTATAGTTGTTGTAAATGAAAATGATATTTCATTATTGTCTGAGAAATTAGGGCTCTCCTTTTACTTCTGAAACAGGTCCACTTGCTAGTTCACTCCTATTGCACTTCAGAAAGAAATTACTCCAACAGTGAAAGTGGCCTGAAAGTTTTGTTGGTATTTTCTATTACTGCTACCTGTACTCTTTGAAAACTCCACAACACAGGAATTTTAAACTGTGACTAGAGGAATACAGGATGAAGTTTAATTATCTTATTCCCAGTATAAAGCACAGATTAGGGAGATGACAAAGGACAGATGTGGTAAAATGGCACATAAACGGTCATACAGCACCAAGATTTTCTACACAGCTCAGACAGTTCTTATGGGTAACCTTGCACAAATCAGTGCTCTTCTCTAGACCACAGCTTCCCCACCCTATGAAATTGTTTTGGAAACTGCTTTGAAATATAGGGAGATTTTTCAATTATATTCAACTGTTTCTTTGTTTTAACACAATACATACACATTTACCTATAATCATATCCATGCTAAAACTTTCTATATGTTATCAAGACAGAGTATTACAAAGCCTTCTAAACAGATGATGGGATTCTGTGATGGTAGTTTAAGGCCAGAAAATATACAGAATTACATAAACACTAAAATGCATATACAAGAAGCAATTTTGTGTTAAGCAGGGGAATCTGAGAAAAAAAAATGCTTAATCTTCGTATTATAATATTCCTGAGATTTAAAAAATACATTTTCATGTTGAGCCCATTACAAATCTGTCTGTAAGAACTTCATCAGTAGTCATTATATTTGCACCTTAAGCAAGACTGTGAAATTTGAAAACATTCTCAACTCATGAGAGGACTGAGCAGTCATCTGAAAATGATACTCAACTATATGTGACTCAACTATAAAAGCACTGACTCACTGAAATGCAAATAACATAGCTAGGCAATCATCCATCACCGCCATGGTCAACCAGTAGCAAATATATGTTGGCTGCACACAACAAAAAAGACATCTACTTATTATACAGATATTATAAATGTATGAAATGTGTTGGCCAAATGTATCCTATTTCTGCTGTACCATAACCCTTTGCACAAGAGCTGTTGGTTGAGGTCCACTGAGACACTGCCCATGCTCTGTTTATCAAGGCATGAAGGCAGGATATGTTTAACTGCTTCTTAGAACTTTGTCAGTCCTTATTATATATGACTCCAATGTATAAGAGAAGAGGGTAACTATTTCTGAATTCAGCTATTTTGATTAAAAAAAAAATTATTTTTGGATATTTCTATGAACTAAGAAAAATGTTCAATTAAGAGTTAGCTAATAAGAATCTTAGGTAATGATTTTCAAGCTATCACTGACAGTAGGCATGGATATCTCAGAGACTGCAGAAACAATCCAGTATAACCTCATACTCATTCACACAGCTTTTTGACCCATCTGTTTGAATCCCTGTTTTGTCTAAAAATGCTTCAAGGAGGTGTAGTGTGATATGTTGTGGTAAAAAAAAAAAAAAGAATGGTAAATTTGGTGGCTTTTCAGTTAGAGAGAAAGCTGTTGGGGAATTTCAAGTAAGATATGGCAGACAGCATCCTAATTTTAAACCTTTCCTTTGATTAAAAACTAACTATATTCTATTTTGAATACTGCCTTCAATGTCTTTTTCTTTTTTAATACTACTGGAAGATAACAATGTTGGAGGAATCTGAACCAATGATCTTAAGTGGTAAAAAGCCATCAACATATGAACAAAATGCATAGAAAAAAATGAGATAAAGAACAAAATACATTTGCAAATTAAGTGAATACATTTTTATGTTTCAGAAATGTTTTGATTCACATTTTATTACCTACAAAAAATTTTTAAACAGCTTGTGTTGCTGTCAGAAGAAGATCTTGATCTAGTATTAAGTCTTGGCAAAACTCTTGCTAAAAGCGTATCATAATGACAGAGAGAACAAACTAAATTTGCCCAGAACCAGGCAAATTATCTGTGTAAACAGCATTAGAGAGACTTTCTCTCACCCTTTTTTTCCCTGTGAGTTAAGTTTAACTGTAATGTAATTGTTAGAAACAGGTCTTTATTTATAATTAACAAGGAAAAATCCTGACTTTATTTTGAATACCATTATATGACATGAAATCAGAAGAGATTTAATTAGACTACTATATTTATTTTTGTTTGATGAGTCAGTGATTTCTTTAAATGTAACACATGTAAACTAGATTAATTTAATCATGCATTAGGAATATAAAAATGTGTTGTTACTGATTAAATGATTACTGGAACTTCTTGCAGACTCAGCATCAGGAAAAATTATGGGAGCAATTACAGTAAAAGCACTTGGTTGCAATAAATAGGGGGAGGAAAAGAAAAAAGTCCTAAAGCAGGTGCTGGAAAAAGTTGTAAAGCAAATCTAGAGGTAATTTTGCAATTTTTTTGTGAGATTTCAGCATGAGAAAAACATACTTTAAATGAACACAATTGAGTGCAATAAAAACTAACTTTTCAAAATATTGCTGATTTTAACAATGTAACCTTCATGGACTGCAGGTTGCACTACTCCTGGCATCTGTGAGTCTGAAAAGCCATCCTATTCCGTATGTATATTTTTCAGTTGATGGTTTTACTAAACATTTAATTTTGTACATCTGGAAAAACTGCAAACATTGCTATTTTCATAACTTTACAGTCCGTGTAATCTCACAAGAAACTCTCTTATTAGGAATCATATAGAGGCTTTTCTTCTGAATAATGAATGACTTAGATGAAGAACGTAGGACAGCAGTGACATGAGCATTCTGCATCAATTAGAATTCTATTTTCAGAGCAATGAAGAGAAAGTTTACAAGGAAACAACAAGGGAAGAGTTATTTAGTAAATAATAAAATTACTATAAGAAACATTTACTCTTTAACTTAAGAAAATATAAGTAGACAAAATATACAAGATATACGACAATGGTTCAGGAAAGGATGTGAGAAGTATTTGATAGATATCATTTGATTTTTAAAGAAGAAAGTTTCTTTTCTTGTAGTAGATTGTTGGATCTCAGTTGAAGTATCTTAATGCAAAGAAACCAATTCTAAATTAAGAGGTCAATCTTTCCTTTAAGTTGAATTTTGAAAAAAAACAATGCTAAAACCCCACACTTCATATGCATTTACATTAAACTACAAATTCAGCAAACCATTTAAGCACATAATTAGTTGTAGGCAAGTTTTTAAGTACTATTGACTTCAAGTTAAGGTCACAATTATTTGCTTTGCTAAATCAGACTGTCCAAGATGATGTTTTTTTAGAAAACAGGATAAAATCATTATAGCTTTGTGATTCTCTTGGTTTCAGTTACATAAATACCTGTTCTTATTATGTGTTGTTTCATGGTCTTTGACATGCTTATCTGCTCAGCCTGCCTTTCACTTTACAGGTAGGAAATGAAGTACAGTGAAGTTACCTCTATGCCTACACTGATAGCTCAGTCAGATTTGACCTGGGTGCAGTCTGGCTGATGTAGGTGGAAGACCAGTGCAGTGTAGTCTGCTACTGCTGAAGAATACAGGGTTCCAGACAGAAATGGTCAATTGCTGAGGTGAGTAGCTCGAGAGAGGACGACTTCAACACCGGAGCAGGGGGGAGATCAGCGTCCAGGAGCCTCAACTCAGAGCCACAAGAGCCACCGAGGGAGCCTCAACTCCTCGACAGGACCTGCCCAAGAGCCGGCCGCTCAGCTGACGAGAGCGAGCAGCTGACTCACAGGGGGCGGAGCCAGGAGGAACGGCACCAGCCCTGATTGGTTAAAAACCTGCCCCAGGGAGCGCGAGCGACCGGGAGCACGGTGAGGCAGTTCGGGCGGGATGGTGAGCACTCGTCGTATGAGCAGGGCCCTGTCTGGGAGCTCTGCTCTGGCTGCCCCGGCAGTGGCCAGCGTAGGCACCCAGACAGAGCCGATGAGAGGGGAGGCTGCAGTGCAGAGCTCGGGGTGTAGAGAGTGCCTGCACTGGTCTGGTGAGGGGAGGGTGCCCAATGGGCAGGGCTGCATTCCGTGCTCCCTGGTGGAGGTCCTCCTGCAGCAGGTGGCTGAGCTGCGGGATGCTGTTAATAGACTACAAGATGTCGGGGGAGCTGAGAGGAAGCAGGAATGCTTGTTCCCGGCCCACACTGTGCAGGGGCCTCGAGCTTCACCTCTACCTCATGAAGGAAAGAAGGAGGCCGTTAACCTGGGAAGCTGGGAATTATTGACAAAAAAAAAAAGAAAAAAGAAAAAAAAAAGAAGAAAAGAAGAAAAAAGAAGAAAAGGACAATTAAAAGCAAGGAGCTTCCGCCTAAGTCTGTTGTCCCCACACAGAACCGCTTTCCTGTCCTGCAGGGGGCTAATGAGGAAATGCACTTGAGCCAGGAACAGCCGGCTGATGCACTGATAAAGAAAATCTCTACTGGTGCTGCCAGGAAAAAGCAGCGGGTCGTAGTAGTAGGGGACTCTACATTGAAAGGGACAGAAGCACTCGTCTGCCAGCCAGACCCCATCTCAAGGGAGGTGTGTTGCCTACCACCGGCAGGTATCAGGGATGTGGCAGAGAGGCTGCCTGCTCTAGTAAGTCCCATGGACTATTACCCACTTCTGGTGATACATGTGGGTGCTAGGGATATAGATAGTAGTAGCCTGGGGAACATAAAGAAGGACTACAGAGCCCTGGGGGAGGTGGTCAGGGGCTCTGGAGCTCAGATAGTCTTTTCGTCAATTATCCAGGATACAGGGGAGGACCTAAGAAACGCTAGGAGGATTAGCCAGCTTAATAACTGCTTAAAAGGGTGGTGTCATAGTCAGGGGTTTGGGTGTCTTGAACACAGGACCCAGGTTTGTAGGCCAGGTCTAGTGGGGGCTGGTGGAGCTGGTCTGATAATAAAGAAGGGAAAGAGCAGTTTTGGTAGGAGGCTTGCCAGACTGGTCAAGGAGGCTTTAAACTAGATGTGTTTGGGGAGGGGGGCATCGTTCCATTCCAACACACACAGTCAGTTGCCAGAACCTATAATAAATGCCTGGAGCAATGTAGAGATATCCCAGCCGCTCCAGCCAATGAGCCGGCTTCAGTTGGAGCTCAGGTCAGGTGCCTCTATACAAATGCCCGTAGCATGGGGAACAAACAAGAGGAATTAGAGATGTGTGCACGTCTACAGGGCTACGATATAATAGGCATCGCAGAAATATGGTGGGATGGCTCCTATGACTGGAGTGTTGGAATGGAAGGTTACAGGCTCTTTAGGAAAGACAGGCCTGGCAGATGGGGAGGGGGAGTTGCCCTTTATGTTAGGGATAGGCTGGAGAGTATGGAACTCTGTCTGGGGACAGGTGAACAGAGAGTTTGTGAGTCAGGGTTAAAGGGAAAACAGCTATGGGAGACATTACTGTGGGGATCTGTTACAGACCGCCTGATCAAGGAGAACCTGTGGATGAAGCACTTATAGACAGATAGGAAAAGCCTCACGCTCGCAGACCCTTGTTCTCATGGGTGACTTCAACCAGCCTGACATCTGTTGGAAAGATGGTACAGCCCGGCACAAGCAATCCAGGAGGTTCCTTGATTGTGTGAAAGACAACTTCCTTCTGCAAGTAATAGAGGAGCCGACAAGGAGAGGTGCCCTGCTTGACCTCATGCTCACCAACAGGGAAGGGCTCATTGGAAATGTGACTCTCCAGGGCAGCCTTGGATGCAGCAATCACGAGATGGTCGAATTTGAGATCCTCAGGACAGTGAGAAGAGCGTGCAGCAAGCTCACTGCCCTGGACTTCAAGAGAGCAGACTTTGGCCTCTTCAGGAACCTGCTTCGGAAGGTTCCATGGGATACAGCCCTAGAGGGCAGAGGGGCCCAGGACTCTTGGTTGCAGCCCAGAAAGCCAACCGTATCCTGGGCTTCATTAAAAGGAGCGTGACTAAAAGGTCGAAGGAGGTGATCCTTCCCCTTTACTCTGCTTTTGTGCGACCTCACCTGGAGTATTATGTGCAGTTCTGGTGTCCTCAACATAAAAAGGTCATGGAACTGTTGGAACAAGTCCAGAGAAGGGCCACGAGGATGATCAGGGGACTGGAGCACCTCCTGTGCGAAGACAGGCTGAGGAAGTTGGGGCTGTTCAGCCTTTAGAAGAGAAGGCTGCGTAGAGACCTCATAACAGCCTTGCATATCTGAAGGGAGCGTACAAGAGTGCTGGAGAGGGACTCTTCATCAGGGACTGTAGTGATAGGACAAGGAGTAACCGGTTAAAACTTAAACAGGGGAAGTTTAGATTGGATATAAGGAGGAAATTCTTTCCTGGTAGGGTGGTGAGGCACTGGAATAGGTTGCCCAGGGAGGTTATGAATGCTCCATCCTTGGCAGTGTTCAGGGCCAGGTTGTACGAGGCCTTGGGTGATATGATTTAGCGTAAGGTGTCCCTGCCCATTGCGGGGGGGTTGGAACTAGATGATCTTAAGGTCCTTTCCAACCCTAACTATTCTATGATTCTATGTGTAAACTTGTCCAGAAAATGCGTTTTGCTTCAAAGATGTAATAATTCAGAAGATAAAATTTCTAGACGTATATGTATTTATAGCTATATTGTATATGAACATATGTCAGTACAGATTATATATTGTTGTGGTTTAAACCCAGTCAGGTAACTTGTTCCCTCACTCCCAGTGAGTGGTGCCGAGCTGACAACAATCGAGGTCCGTTTCCGTCCCCCCCCCCCCTTCCCCCCGCACCGGGGCTCTCCCCTTCCCCGCTCCCGGAGGAACGGGGAGGAGGATCGAGAGAGTGCAACTTCTACAGGTTGAGACAAGAACAGTCCAACAAATCACCACCGCTACTATCAACTACAACAATGATAAGGGAAAATAACAAGGGAACAGAATACGATACCACCGGCCAAGAAAACGAGTTCCACCCGGAAGCCCCTGTCCTTCCGGGTAACTCCCAGTTACCCCCTCACCCCAGGCATGACGTGCTGTGGTATGGAATACCTCCCCGGCTAGCCCGGGTCAGGCACCCCGTCCCTGCTTCCTCACAGCTTCCCCTCCTCCCTGGCAGAGGATGAGCCTCACAGAGTCCTTGGTCAGGGTAAACATCACTTAGCAACAACCGAAAACATCGGCTTCACCAACACTGTTCTCAAGCTGGAAGCCAAAACACAGCACTGCACCAGCTAACACAAAGGAAAAACATGACTGCTACTGCCGAACCCAGGACATATATACACATATATATATGTGTGTAAATATGTTAAAATATTTATGTGCATGTAAAACACCCATGCAAAACTGAAGATTAGTCAAAAAAATGTGATGTAATGTTTCTGAGGCTAAAGAACAGCACAATCAATAGATTTATTAAAGACTGCAGCAGTTAAAGCACATGATATTATCATATACATATTGCAAGACTGCTACAGTAGCACCCCGGCTTTTTCTTTCTATAATAAGATGAAATGTAGATGGATTTTTTTAAAGTCATTTTTTTATGAGATAGCTTAAGTCTAATGCAAAACTACTTAAGAAACCCAAATGTCTCATCTAAATTTCCAAATGAGTAGCAAGTATTATTAAATCATTAGTCTTCCAAATGTAGACATAACTGGCAAAAGAAAGTGAAACTGAAATCTCCAACAATTTACATCTACGCTTTTTTTTTCTCTGAACAAGGAAACTGTCTGGCTTAAACATGCAATTTCTTTCTTTGTTTCTGTATCCCTTTGTTGTGGGCCATAAGAAGCCTCTGAAGAAATGAGCTCCACAGCTTTAACTAATTAATCTGAACAGCTGCCATGTAAGGTAAATTGGTTTTATTATTGCCCATTTTCCAGATGAGGAATAGACAGATATGCTTAAGGTAATGTGGTACAGCAATGGCAAAGGAAAGGGAAGCGCTCATGTTTTGTGTTCAAAATTCAGACAACCTGATCTATTTCAGACATCAGTGCAATTTCAATGTCAATAATACCATGTGGTCTCTGTCCAGACTGATACATCACATCGGCAAAACCAATGTTGTAGAAAAACGGTATGAAAACTCAGGGTGTCTGCATTCCCTTCTACACATATTACTGTATCTCAAGCTGTGCTTCAAGGGCAAACCCTGATGACACCATGCCCAATCTGATCTCAAAAATCACTAGATACCACAAATTCCAACTCTTACCACTTTTCCCTCACTTTTTATAGGAGACAATTTCTGTTTCTTCTGAATTGGCTTCTTGCATGCTGCTTCAGAGCAGTTGCACAGCTGTACTCACTGCTAGATTCACTTTCCAATAAAGTTGGCTTTTGACCTCAAAAATTTGGTGATGCTGCTTGCGCTGGCAGCCCCTTTATGGCATACACCATCCTTTGAAACACACAGCTGAGCCTGAGGCAGTCTGGGGCTAGCAAGTTGGAGGAATACTTCTTTCTATAGAAGTATGAGAAATCCTAGAAGGATGATCTGGCTGAAGAACAAGCTTCAACGGACATTGTAGAGCTAAAGAAAACAGTCACCATTCACACTGGCAGACCCAGGAGACAGAGCAACAGACTGGCATGGAGTCAGTGCTGAAAAACACTCAAGGCAACGCTGTGTGGGCTAGTTCACTACAGGAAATTATCACTTTATAGAGAAAAAGGGACTTCTTGTCCAGCTGCCTGCTCAAAGCAGAGCTAACTACAAATTTAGATTATACTACCTAGAACCCTTTCATCCAGGTGAAGGGATTGGTTGGGGAAGGGCTATATCCATAGTCTGTTTCTTTTTATCCACAATCTGTACAGTGAGACACTTGTACCAGGTTGGTGGAAGGAATGAGTTTCTGGAGAGGTAGACAGTATAGCAGGACCTGTGGAGGGACAAACTTCAGTCTTGGAAAATGTTGTAACAAGAAGGGAGACTTATTATGGATGTACAGGGAGCAGCTGGGTGACCAGGTTTTTCTTGTTAAGAGAGAAAAAGGAATAATTGCTTCTGCCCTGTCTTTTTTTTTTGAGCTGAGTCCTTATGAGGAAGCAACAAGTGGAACTTGAGGAAAAGCTGTTGGTGGATGTCTGGGATATAATAGTTGGTATGGGTAAGTTATAGTTTACCATATCATGTGTGAATGGTAAACATCCTTTTTGGAGTCAGGCTGTACAGCACTAGCCAAACTTGTCTCCTTTGCAATGGGATGAAAAACAGGCTTGGGATATGTCAAAGAAACAGAAGGTGTTTCTGCATTTAGTACTGTCTAACTGGAAATAAACTTTGCTATCTGTAAATATATTCAACTGTTTTCTGTATCATAGAGAATTTGTAGATTGACAGGTATGATGGAATGAGAATGTGTACAAAATTATGGAAAGGCTTTCAACATACTGACTTGTGCCTGCCTTTGAGCAGGCATGCAGATCTCTGGGTGAATTACTGAGGAGCAGAGTGACTCCAACTAAAGTCAAAAGCTGTGGAAGTGTTTTTCAAAGCTAAGAAATGGATGTTAGATGGGAACAGATAAATTTAACTAAATTAATGTGTCTATTTTGGAAGAGACATTCACCTCAGTTTCAATGTGGTTGGTATAAATCATGGTTTCACACTATCTACAGTTGCAAGCACATTTTGTTTCTGTTGCAGTCTGTTCAGCTTTCATAGGTCTACAGAGTTGGCAAGATGGTACATCCTTTGGTGTATATCATAAGTACTTCTACAGCTCCGGTCAGTTTCCAAAGTGAATTACCTGTCTTGTTAAAGATTTATGTTAAAAGAGTTCGGGTAGTAAAAAGTGTTAATAACCAAAGCCGAATTCACAAATTAATAGAATTATGGAATAATTTTAGTTGGAAGAAACACATGGCCCACAGCTTAAAGGAAGTCTAACTAGAACAGGTTTCTCAGATCTGTGTCAAGTCTCAGACACCCCCAAGAACTCTTAGGACAACCACTTTCAGTGTTTGAGAATCCCTAGGGTAAAACCAGTTTTCCCCCTTATCTGTCACTTCCCACATTCTAACTTGTAACCATTGCCTCCCAACCTAGCACTGTGCATTTCTGATAAGAGAGTGGCTCCAGCCACTTAGGTAGTTGCAGACAAAAGCAAAGACTCCCCTGAGTCTTCTCACGTTAGTGCAAAACAAACTTGGTTTCCTCAGCATGTTCTCATCTATCATGTGTTCCAGCTCCTTGACAATCTCTGTCATCCTCCACTTGACTCATTTTAATATGCTAATATCTTTCTTGAAATGGGGAGCCCAAAGCTAGTTATAGCATTTCAGATGCACTCTCACAAGTGGCAAACAGGGGCAAAAGTTTCATGCCCCTGGACCTGCTGACCACCTTCTTAATAATAGGATTCAGGATACAGTTGGTCTTTTTGCTGCTAAATATCATTCAACTTGATGTCTACAAGGAACCCAAATTATTTTTTTCAAAGCTGCTTTTTCAGCCAGCTGGCCTTACACCAGCCTCTACTGTCACACGAGGTTAGTCCTCCTCTGGCATAGGACTATGCACTTGCTTATGTTGAACTTCAAGAAGGTTGCTGTTAACATATTTCTCCAGTCTGACCAAGTCCTTCTGAACAGCAACCCTACTGTCCAGTATATTGACCACTTCCAACTTGGTACCATGAACAAACTTGCTGAGAATGCATTCTCTTACACCATCCAGGCCATTAATGCAGATATTGAACAGTAACAGTAGCAGCACTGATCCCTGAAGTATGCCACTTACTACTGACAGCCAGAAAAGCTTTATACCATTAATCACAGCTCTTTGATCTTGGCAGTCCAACCAAGTTTCCGTTTACCTCATTATCCATTTATCCAGCATGTATCTCACCATTGTGATGATAAGGAGACTTTGTAGTAGTTTGTCAAAGGTTTTGATAAAGCCAAGGTATACACTAGCCACTGCTCCCCCTCCTTTGTCCACAGCACCAGCACCCATCTCATTGTAGAAAGTTGGTATAGCATGATTTGTGCATCCTAAATCTGTGTTAGCAGCTCCCAGTCACCTTTTTGTCCTTAAAGTGTCTGAAAAAGGCTGCCAAGAGGACTGATTCCACCACCTGTCCAGTCACTGAAGTGAGGCACCAGCTTATAGTCCTCTGGATCTTCCTTCTTGCTGTTTTGATGATGGGTCTGACATTTGGGTTTTTTTCCCAGTCACTAGGAACCTCCTCCAAAATATATGATCTTTTTAAGAGGTTAGACAACAGCCTTGCAAAAACATCAGCCAGCTCTATCAGCACCCTCAGATACACCCCATCTGTTTGCACAGGATTGTGTATGCCTAATTAGCTAACCCTGTCAGATAATAGAGTTAGTATTTCATCCTCTTTTCTCTCTTGAAAAGGGAGAAAGATAGACATTCAAGTATCATTAGAAAACAATGCAGCACACACTCATATATAATGTTAATTATAGATTTTCCATTTCTTTGCCCAGTTAGGCCCAAATGCCATTGAAACAAATTTGACAACTTCTATCAGAAGACTGTGGTATTTTAAAGCTTTTGCACATAGATACGAAGCAGCTATTAAGACACCAATGCACACATTCTGTGAAACTCAAGAACAGCGAAGAGATTTGTCATTTAATATATGCAACTCAACAAAGATCTAGCCTTTGGTAAAAAGAGTTGAAGAATCTAGGATACAAACGTATGCTGATAAAAAAACACTGTGATTGACAACAATCACATGCTCAAATAAGAAATACTCATGTCTGGAATTAATGAATAAAGAAAAGCCAACAAAACTTAGATAGCAAGCTTGTGCTGAAAAGACTGACTACATTAAATGAAGAATGAGGTTTGGATAAATGCATATGTGCACAGTCAAATAGCAGTTACAGAATATCTTTTAAGCAAAAACATTTTACATCCCTTATTTTTCTTGTTACTAGCATTTCATGTTTCATAATTTCAGTTCTCGTCTGTCCAGTTTGTATTTTTAGCTTGCTAGGTTCTCTTTCATAATTCAACTTTTAATTTATGATAATTAGGTTTTGTTCATATTTTAACTTTGTAAGGGAAATCATTATCTTCATATAACATTTGTACTTTAGAAATAAGAAAATATTGCTACTAGATATATCATAATTTCTCTCCACCATAATGTTTCACCATTCACATTAAAGATACAAGTTTTAACTTTTTTTTCACAAAGACATTATGGCCATTAAAGGGACATGACATTAATTACAATAAGCAAACTATATTAAAGGAGCAAAAACACAAGGTAAGCTTACAGATCAAACTATTCTAAAATTAACATAAACAGCATTATTTAATAATTACAATAAGTGTTAATAAATTCATTGACTTTTATCTGAAATTTAGGGTAGGCTATTTATTAATTTTATGGATTTTAGTTTATTTTTCCATTTTAATATAAGCAATCAGAAGTAGCCAAGTTAAGTCATGTGTTAACCTTCCAAATGTTTACGATAAAAATTGAAAGTATCTGTTATCTTTATAAGACAGAACTAAAATAATAAACAAACTTTGGAAATATATACAAACTATTTTAGGACATTTGGAGTTTATCAGTTACCATTATTATTCTGAGAATTAAGAGGGTCTAAGTAAAGGAAGAGTTATCTTACTTATAAAGCTACACCTTTGTAAATACATGCGTATTTTACACACATATACACAATTTCAGAAACTGTATCCAAATTTTGGGTAAGAAAACTATTTCCTCACAATCAGGCGATACAAATAAAAATGCTCAGAATAACCATATATATTTTATATTACATGTTTTGTATTTTATTTTCCAGGTAACATTTACTGTTTAGTTAACTAAAACAAGTAGCATTACAACTCTGACAAACTCAAAAGTGCTACCATGCTTAAATAAAAAAATCCTCAAAACCAACAGAACTTCAAAGGACTGTCCTGTGAGCACATACCCAAAATTAAGTACTTTTATGACAACATTATTAGCTTCTGTTCAGCTGTTTCTGGTGGGAAGAACTGTAGTTCTTACTCCATATTTTGTATCGTAGTAAAGCAGATGAAAAGATGCACCCATATCACATAACTAGAAGTGATGGATTTGATATAGTCCTGTTTGCCCTTCCTTTCATTGCTTTTTCTTCTGAACCATCACAGATAATCTTTTATTCTGTCCTTAATTTTCTGATGACACTCCATAACTAGGTTTATGAATCTTTGATTCATGCAATCCTTCATCTTTCTAATGCGGCTGAGGGAACCACAGTTTTTTACAGGAATCATAAGGTAACAAATCGTGCCCAGAAGTCACATGGATCTTTAGTTACTGTGTGATTAACACAGAAAATTAGTTAGCTATAATAAAATCTTTTAATTCCTGAATCCTTTTAAAATACAACAGATTGATATTGTTTAGCATTTCATCAATGCTGAAACATCTACGCAAGTGTAGAAAAAATCCACCTTGGGGTTGTTGTGTCATATATTCCACCATTTAATTGAATGGATAGTTCAGAAGTTGTTAAACTGAATGAGAAAGGAGACACCTGGAAAAATAAGGAAGAGATAATAAAGTGTCCGTTATTTGAAGCACAATGCACATATTAATGTTTTCAGCACACTGACAAGAATGTCCATAGCAAAATACACCCTGAATAAGTTCACTAACATACTGTTCATAAATTGTTTAATCTTAGTAGGAAATTCTTTCAGTCACTTATGTTTTTTAACTTACACTTCTCACATAAGTACTAACATGTCTATTAGATGACTAAGCTTCATATCCATTGGAGACCTAGGCAGCAAACTGAACTGAAACATTCTAGCTGTTCAGCTGACCAAAGTGTCTATTTAAGAATGAGAAAAATTGTTCTAATTTCCATTAAACATTTTCTCTCTTCATGGGAATACAAACACATTCCCCAGATGTTGATAACTACAGGTAGACTCCCAGAGATGAATCTCACCAGCATGAATTCAAAAGATTCTAAAGGTATTTAAATTATTAATATTTTTTAGGCACCAAGGCCTTTTTCCTTCAGTTATTTATCCTTCATGCTTGTCTCCTTCAGAACTCTTACACATTCACCTTTATTGTTGTCCGTTTCAAATAACAGACTGTGAACTGTCAAAGTCTAAATCTTTGTCAAAAAATTGTTTCTACTTTGATAGCTGTGATGAAATGTGCAGCAAAAATGTTTTGCAATTTGCCGCAACTTTGGAAAAGTTTTTGACACTGCCTCCCACAATATCTGAGTTAAGTCATTATGATCTGGATAGGTGTATGGCTAGATGGATAAAAACTAGTGAATTTTTGGCCTAATAGAGTAGCAGTTAGTGGGTCAACAAAGTGCGCTGTCATCAAGCTGCTCTCGACAAATCAGTCGAGAGCAGGACTGCAACTCAGTGGAATCTGAGCAAGCTGAATGAATGGAGATATGAACCTTATGATATTTTACAAGGACAAGGACAAGGCCTATATTTAGGAACAAAGAGCCCTTTGCAATGACAGAGCAGAGCTGCAGGAAATGACCTGCAGGTTTTCGCAGATTAAATGTGAGCCAGCACTATGTCCAGGTAGCAAAAAAAGGCCAACAGCATTCTCAGCTGTATTAGCAGGAGCACAGGCAGAAGACTGAGGGAAATTATTATCCCCCTTAACTCAGCAGTCATGAGATCACATTTGTGTCTAGTTCTGGGTTCCTCAGCAGAGAAAATACAAAGATAAACTAAAATGCATTTAATGCGACTAGCGGGTTGAAGGAGGTGATGCTGCTCCTCTACTCTGCTCTCATGAGACTCTCCTTGGAACACTCTGTACAGTTCTGGTGTCCTCAACATAAAAAGGACATGGAACTGTTGGAACAAGTCCAGAGGAGGGCTACAAGGATGATCAGGGGACTGGAGCACCTCCCATATGAAGACAGGCTGAGAAAGTTGGGGCTGTTCAGCCTGGAGAAGAGAAGGCTGCATTGAGACCTCATAACAGCCTTCCAGTATCTGAAGGGAGCATACGAGACTGCTGGAGAGGGACTATTCATCAGGGACTGTAGTGATAGGACGAGGGGTAATGGGTTTAAACTTAAACAGAGGAAGTTCAGGTTAGATATAAGAAAGAAGTTCTTTACCGTGAGGGTGGTGAGGCACTGGAAGAGGTTGCCCAGAGAAGTGGTAAATGCTCCATCCCTGGCTGTGTTCAGGGCCAGGTTGGCCAGAACCCTTGAGCAACATGGTCTAGTGTGAGGTGTCCTTGCTTATAGCAGGGGGGTTGGAACTTCCAACCCCAATGATTCTATGATTCTAATGAGTTCATTGACTGGCCATTTTCAGGGACCTGGAGCTCTTGCTCTGTGAGGAGAGGCTGGCAGACCCAGGCTTGTTAGACGGGGAAAAGAGATGGCTTTGGAGGTACCTCACAACAGTCTTCCAGTAACTGCAGGGAGGTTATTAAGATGGAGTTAGACATTTTGCAATACTGCATGGTGAGAGGATGAAAGGCACTAGACTTGGAACAAGGCAGATTTAGAATGGAGAATCTTCATGAGGAGACTCGAGCACTTGAAGAAGTTGCATTAGGCTCTACTCTACTTGTTCTGACCTCATAGCTGAGCCTGTTTTGAGCTGTAGGTTGGACCAGAGACCTTCTGAGGTCCCTTCCAAGCTGAATTTTCCTATAGTCCTATCATTAGATGAATCTATATCATTCAGTTTTGTCAAAAACATTATCTTCTTATTGTCAGGTATACTAGCATAAAAACTTCACATTTGTCAGCATGTACTGCAGTTCTTTTCTGTGCTTTTAAAATAACAAAACAAACACAGCACCATGTGATTTCCATTAGGAAGTGCTGACTTTTTAATGGAACAAAACAAAGATGACTTGTACAGTACAACTTCGTGTCACATTTGCAAGGATTCCCTGTACAGGAGACTGTTCTCAGGTACTGGTAGTTTGTAAATGTATAACACAGTTACTCAGTTACTTGACTGTTTGAATTGAGCCCATATGCTGAGATATCACCTCCAGGAGGTCCAGAATGTATGAATACCTACTGTCATTCCCAACACTGGAATATATCATTTTATATATATATATATAAAATGTAATTAAATTTAGACGCCCAGCCTTAAATAAAGATGGTTCATGGGTGACAACCAAGTAAAAGTTATTACAGTATTACTTAATCCACTCTCTTTATACCCAAAATAGCTCACATAACCTGGACTCTCTTCATATTCAGAAACTACTGTTATGAAGTAGGTGACAGATGCAAAAAATAGAATTTTGATGATGCTATAACCAACATCTCCATGCAAATTTTCCTGATAACTGCTTTTCTGCCAGTCATACAAGATCCTAGGTAGCAAGCAGGAGAACTAACAACGAGATACAAGAATGCTGGCTCCATCTTGTTAAAGCTTCTCTCTATAAAAATGTTCTCCTCTGTGTAGACGTGTTTTCAGAGAAGACACACTTGAAGAAAAACCAAGAAACTCAACAACTACCACCCTTCCACAGGTCCCTTAGATGTTTTGCCAAAAAATATTATTTTACTAACAAATGAGGTTATGGTTGTTTCTAGCATCAGAAAACCCAAATTGCAACAAGGATTCTAAAAGAACTACCAAATCCAGTTCCAAATGTAATTATATAAAAAGCAAAAAGTACATTGGTACAAATGGCTGCTCACGGAAGGTTTCGTATCCTCAACAGAAGAAAGTAAATCTGGTAGCCTGTATGACATGCCATAGCATTTAGAAAAAAATACTTGTCCAGCAAACTTCAGTTAGTTTTCAAGATATGTTTATTTCCGGTGGATTATAAAATAAAATATTTTTGTTGAGATAAGTGTACCCTACAGTTAGACTGCATACAACATACAACTACTATGATGCAGGCTACTGTGAAAATGACTCTCCTGACCCATGTAAGATGCTCAATATTCCACAGTATAAGAGCTGCAGATTCTACATTTTCAAAGTAGTCCTATGAAAATCTGGATATCCAGTGTAGCAAGCCTTATTTTTTCTTTTTTTTTTCCTCAAAAGAAATATCAGTCTTTCCATTATGTGTCACTGCCATAAAATTAATATAATGTACTCACTGACTGAAATTTTGTGAGAAAATTTTAAAAAAAACCTGCTTCATACATATGTTGTTATACACGATATGTGTAGCTTACACAAGACTAACTTGCTTGTCTTACCTCACCTAGCTAAAGTTTAAAATACAAAGATATGAAGCTATCACTAATGAACAATAGTGATGCATTTACTTGATTTTCTATGTATTTTTGCTTATCTAGGTAAAGAATAATGGGACATTGAAAATAGAATCATTCAAGTTGAATTGAAAAGAGAAATAGACTGAGAAGACATATTTGCAAGGGTATTAATTGTTATGACAAAAGGAAGAGCTGCCTACCCAACAGCAGATACGTACTCAACAGTACAACCTCAGACACTATTAACTTCTGTTTAAGTCTGCACAGATTTTTGACAGTTGTCTCCCTAGCACCATCTGGTGTCTGCCAACTTGTAACTTGTGAGAATACACCATACACAAAATGAATTCAGCTCATGGCCTCATGGGACAGAAAAATTTACAGCAGGCATCTATCTCCACGAAGGCTCAGAAGAATATTAGGCAGTCTGGAATGAGCATACATTATGTTTATGATTTTCACCAACCTAGGCTGGTGAAACATTGAACAAATGCATATTTGCCCATGTCTCATCTATTCCCTCTGCTGCAATATGAAGGATCATATGTTCATGTTATATATGAAGCACTAATGATCATGTTACCTGGATTTTACGTATGAAATATTTCCTTCCTCAGTCCAAGTTTTACTTAGAAGATATTCTAACTACATTTCAGGTAAATGGTACTTTAACCAGCTTCAACTTACATGGCATGTATGAAAAAAAATCACATAATATATACTTTTCCAATAAAAACATACTGAAAAGATATTCAGTATAGCCTTAAGAACTGGAATACTATTTTTTTTTTTTTTTTTTACAATGCATAGCTGTCGACAGCAATGTCAGGGCATAGCTGTGCAGAAAATGATTCACCCTCCATATGCTGCCACTGTGTATACTATACTGTAATTCATAAATATGAGTGAAAGTATCATTATTCAATGTCCCTGAAGAAAATAAGAGCCTATGTTTGTTTTTTTTTTAGCATTCATCTGTTTTGCAGAATGGTTTAATTTAATTTTAATATATGCATTATTTTGTCTTAGGGGGAAAAAAACAATCCTGAAATGGTGAAATAATCAAATACTGAATCAATATGCAATAAACTGTTCTGATATCACTTCCAATTTGTTTTAGTACAATTAAAATAATATATTTTCTAAATACTTTTAGAGACGTGCACCTGTTATATCTTACCATTATTGTGGAATTTATCACTATCTGATAGTTTCATCAAAAAATCCTACATGGTAGTCTATCTGAATTATGGTAAAAAGATATGGCTACTGTCTTAATTAGTCTGCAAGATTAAAATCAAATGGATCTGGGATAAAAACTGAAGTCTA